>NC_064580.1:72412931-72728431 GCF_937001465.1 Orcinus orca
CAGGATCTGAGACTTTGTTTAGACTGCAATAGAAGTTTCTCTCATACCTGAGATGTTTTTGCACATAAAATGGGTGGGGCTGTGAACTCTGGAGCATGCATGAGTTTGGGGGGAGGATCTGACAGCTTTGGTCCTGGGGAAACAAAATAGCAGTTCCATCAGCAATATGTTCATCCTTAGGAGGTCCACATTGGTGATGCCTCTTGGTTAACTCAGTGGCAAAATCTGCCTATGTCCTTTGCAGAACAGCCTTGTGTGTTCCACACTGATGAACACTGCAGGGTTCTCCACTTCAGAAGCAACAAGGAGTATATGGCTGTCATTGTGGCTAAGGTCCTAAGTGGCAAAGGCTTTCCAAGTCCTCTAGAGAGAAAACTATTGGGGACTACATTGATACCTGCTGTGTATATGATACTGATAGCCCCTGCCCTTATTATTTGTTTCTAGTCATCTTCAGAGGTCTTGGCTAAGGTGACCTTCCCAGAGATACTTTCTGTCTGGTTATTCTCCATTTTTTTGCTCTACTATGTTGCCATACATTATTAATTGAACACTTCTGTCCTCTGAGGGCTATTTTCTTTTGTGAACAGCTGTTTAATTGTTGTTTTTGTGGGTATTTAAATGTCTGTATCTTGTACTCTGCCATCGTGCCAATGTCACTACCTAAGTTAAATTCAAACAGGATCTTTTTCTTTATTTTTTAACATCTTTACTGGAGTATAATTGCTTTACAAAGTTGTGTTAGTTTCTACTGTATAAAAAAGTGAATCAGCTACATGTATACATATATCCCCATACCCCTCCCTCTTCCATCTCCCTCCTGCCCTCATTAACCCACTCCTCTAGGTGGTCACAAAAAAACGAGCTGAACTCCCTGTTCTATGTGGCTGTTTCCCACTAGCTATCATTTTACATTTGGTAGTATATATATGTCCATGGCACTCTCTCACTTTGTCCCAGCTTACCATTCCCCCTCCCTATATCCTCAAGTCCATACTCTACATCTGCATCTTTATTACTCTACTGGCCCTAAGTTCTTCAGAACCATATTTTTAAATACATATATATGTGTTAGCATATGATACTTGTTTTTCTCTTTCTGACTTACTTCACTCTGTATGACAGACTCTCTTTCCATCCACCTGGCTACAAATAACTCAGTTTCGTTTCTTTTTATGGCTGAGTAATATCCCACTCTATATATGAGCCACATCTTCTTTAGCCATTCACCTGTTGATGGACACTTAGGTTGCATCCATGTCCTGGCTACTGTAAATAGTGCTGCAATGAACATTTAGCACGACTCTTTTTGAATTATGGTTTTCTCAATGTATATGCCCCGTACTAGGATTGCTGGGTCATATGGTAGTTCTATTTTTAGTTTCTTAAGGAACCTCCATACTGTTCTCCACCATGGCTGTATCAGTTTACATTCCCACCAACAGTGCAAGGGCGTGGCCTTTTCTCCACACGCTCTCCACTATTTATTGTTTGTAGATTTTTTGATGATAGCCATGATGACCTGTGTGAGGTGATACCTCATTGTAGTTTTGATTTGCATTTCTCTAATAATTACTGATGTTGAGCATACTTTCATGTGTTTGTTGGCAATCTGTATATCTTCTTTGGAGAAATGTCTATTTAGGTCTTCTGCCCATTTTTGGATTAGGTTGTTTGTTTTCTTTGATATTGAGCTGCATGAGCTGCTTGTATATTTTGGATTAATCCTTTGTCAGTGGCTTCATTTGTAAATATTTTCTCCCATTCTGAGGGTTACCTTTTCATCTTGTTTATGGTTTCCTTTGCTGTGCATAAGCTTTTAAGTTTCATTAGGTCTCATTTGTTTATTTTTATTTCCATTTCTCTAAGGGGTGGGTCAAAAAGGATCTTGCTGTGATGTATGTCATAGAGTGCTATGTCTATGTTTTCCTCTAAGAGTTATAGTGTCTGGCCTTACATTTAGGTCTTTAATCCATTTTGAGTTTATTTTTGTATATGGAGTTAGGGAGTGTTCTAATTTCATTCTTTTACATGTAGCTGCCCAGTTTTCCCAGCACCACTTATTGAAGAGGCTATCTTTCTCCATTATATATTCTTGCTTCCTTTATCAAAGATAAGGTGACCATATGTGTGTGGGTTTATCTCTGGGCCTTCTATCCTGTTCTATTGATCTATATTTCTGTTTTTGTGTCAATACCATACTGTCTTGCATACTGTAGCTTTGTAGTATTATCTGAAGTCAGGGAGCCTGATTCCTCTAGCTCCGTTTTTCTTTCTCAAGATAGCTATGGCTATTCAGGGTCTTCTGTGTCTCCATACAAATTGTGAAAAATTTTGTTCTAGTTCTGTGAAAAATGTCATTGTTAGCTTGATAAGAATTGCATTGAATCTGTAGATTGCTTTGGGTAGTAGAGTCATTTTCACAATGTTGATTCTTCCAGTCCAATGACATTGTATATCTCTTCATCTATTTGTATCATATTTAATTTCTTTCATCATTGTCCTTTAGTTTCTGCATACAGGTCTTTTGTCTCCTTAGGTAGGTTTATTCCTAGGTGTTTTATTCTTTTTTTTGCAATGGGAAATAGGAGTGTTTCCTTAATTTCTTGTTCAGATTTTCATCTTTAGTGTAAAGGAATGCAAGAGATTTCTGTGCATTAATTTTGAATCCTGCTACTCTATCAGATTCATTGGTTAGCTCTAGGAGTTTTCTGGTAGCATCTTTAGGATTCTCTATGCATAGTATCATGTCATCAGCAAAGAGTAACAGTTTTACTTTCTTTTCCTATTTGGATTCCTTTTGTTTCTTTATGTTCTCTGATTGCTGTGGCTAAAACTTCCAAAACTATGTTGAATAATAACGGTGAGAGTGGTAACCCTGCCTGTTCCTTATCTTAGAGGAAATGGTTACAGTTTTTCTCCATTCAGAATGATGTCGTCTTTGGGTTTGTCATATTATAGCCTTTATTATCTTGAGGTAGGTACCCTATATGTCTACTTTCTGGAGTGTTTTCTCATAAATGGGTGTTGAATTGTGTTGATAGCTTTTTCTGCATCTATTGATATAATCTTATGTTTTTTATCCTTCAATTTGCTAGTATTTTGTATTACATTGATTTATTTGCCTATTGATGTATCCTTGCATTCTTCTGATATACCTCAATTGATCATGGTGTATGATACTTTTAATGTACTGTTCGATTTCGTTTGCTAGTATTTTGTCGAGGAATTTTGTATCTATGTTCATTAGTGATATTGGACTGTAGTTTTCTTTTTTTTTTTGACATATTTGTCTGATTTTGGTATCAGAATGGTGGTACCATCATAGAATGAGTTTTGGAGTGTTCCTCCCTTTGCCATGTTTTGGAAGAGTTTGAGAAGGATAGGTGTTATCTCTTCTGTACGTATTTGATAGAATTTGCCTGTGAAGCCATCTGCTCCTGGGCTTTTGTTTGTTGGAAGATTTTTAATCACAGTTTCAATTTCAGTGTTTGTGATTAGTCTGTTTATATTATCTCTATCTTCCTGGTTTAGTCTCAGAAGATTTTGCCTTCCTAAGAATTTGTCCATTTCTTCCAGTTTGTCCAGTTTATTGGCATATAGTTGCTTGTAGTCATCTCTCATGATCCTTTGTATTTCTGCTGCTTTCCGTTGTTACTTCTCTTTTTTCATTTCTAAATCTATTGATTTGAGTCTTCTCCCTTTTTTTCTTGATGAGTCTGGCTAATGGTTTATCAATTTTGTTTATCTTCTCAAAGAACCAGCTTTTAGTTTTATTGATCTTTGCTATCATTTTCTTCATTTTTTTCCCTTTATTTCTGATCTGATCTTTGATTTCTTTCCTTCTGCCAACTTTGTTTTTGTTGTTGTTGTTGTTATTCTTTCTCTAATTGCTTTATGTGTAAGATTAGGTTGTTTATTTGAGATTTTTCTTGTTTCTTGAGGTAGTATTGTTTTGCTATAAATGTCCCTCTTAGAAGTGTTTTTGCTGCATCCCATAGGTTTTGGACATCGTGTTTTCCTTTTCATTTTTTTCTAATTTATTTTTGATTTCCTCTTTTATTTCTTCAATAACCTCTTGGTTATTTAGTAGTGTGTTGTTTAGTCTCCATGTGTTTGTATTTTTAACAGGTTTTTTTCATGTGATTAATAACTAGTCTCATAGCGTTGTGATCATAAAAGATACTTGGTACTATTTCAATTTTCTTTAATTTACCAAGGCTTGATTTGTGACCCAAGATATGATCTATCCTGGAGAATATTCCATGAGTACTTGAAAAGAACATGTCTTTTGTTGTTTTTGGTTGGAATGTCCTTTAAATATCAATTAAGTCCATCTTGTTTAATGTGTCATTTAAAGCTTGTGTTTCCCAAGTTATTTTCATTTTGGATGATCTGTCCATTGGTGAAAGTGTGTGTTAAAGTCCTCTACTATTATTGTGTTACTGTCAATTTCCCCTTTATGGCTGTTAGCATTTGCCTTATGTATTGAGGTGCTCCTATGTTGGGTGCAAAATTTTTTACAACTTTTATATCTTCTTCTTGGATTGATCCCTTTATTGTTATGTAGTGTCTTTCTTTGTCTCTTGTAAAAGTCTTTATTTTAAAGTCTATTTTGTCTGATATTAGAATTGTTACTCCAGCTTTCTTTTGATTTCCATTTGCATGGAATTTCGTTTTCCATCCCCTAACTTTCAGTCTGTGTGTGTCCCTAGGTCTGAAGTGGGTCTCTTGTAGACAACATATATATGGGTCTAGTTTTTGTATCCATTTAGCCAGTCTATGTCTTTTGGTTGGAGCATTTAGTCTATATACTTTTAAGGTAATTATTGATATGTATGTTCTTATTGCCATTTTATTCATTTTTTTGTCTTTTCCTTCTCTTGGGCTTCCTGCCTAGATCAGGTCCCTTAATATTTGTTGTAATACTGGTTTGGGGGTGCTGAATTCTCTTCACTTTTGCTTTTGTGTAAACAATTTAATTTCTCCATCAAATCTGAATGAGATTCTTCCTGGGTAGTGTAATCTTGGTTATAGTGTTTTCCCTTTCATCACTTTAAATATTTCCTGCTACACCCTTCTGGCTTACAGAGTTTCTGCTTAACGATCAGCTGTTAACCTTATGGCAATTCCCTTGTATCTTATTTGTTGTTTTTCCATTGCTGCTTTTAATATTTTTTCTTTGTATTTAATTTTTGATAGTTTGATTAATATGTGTCTTGGCGTGTTTCTCCTTGGATTTTTCCTGTATAGGATTCTCTGCACTTCCTGGACATTACTGACTATTTTCTTTCCCATGTTAGGGTAGTTTGCAACTCAAATATCTTCAAATATTTTCTTAGACACGTTCTTTGTTTCTTCTTCTTTTGTGACCCCTATAATTTGAATGTTGATTCATGTAATGTTGTCCTAGAGGTCTCTCAGCCTGTCCTCAATTCTTTTCTATTATTTTTTCTTTATACTGCTCTGTGGTAGTTATTTCCACTATTTTATCTTCCATGTTGCTTATCTGTTCTTCTGCCTCAGTTATTCTGCTATTGATTCCTTCTAGAGAATATTTCATTTCATTTATTGTGTTATTCATCATTGTTTGTTTGCTCTTTAGTTCTCCTAGTTCTTTGTTAAACATTTCTTGTATCTTCTCCATTCTATTTCCAAGATTTTGGATTATCTTTACTGTCATTAGTCTGAATTATTTTTCAGGTAGACTGCCTATTTCCTCTTCATTTGTTTGATCAGTGGGTTTTTACCTTGCTACATCATTTGCTGCATATTTTTCTATGGTCTCATTTTGTTAGCTTTCTGTGTTTGAGATCTCCTTTTCACAGGCTGCATGTTCATAGTTCTCATTGTTTTTGGTGTCTACCCCCAGTGGGTGAGTTTGGTTCAGTGACTTGTTTAGACTTCCTGGTAGAGAGGACTAGTGCCTGTGTTCTGGTGGATTGGACTGGATCTTTTCTTTCTGGTAGGCAGAGCCACCCCCAGTGGTGCGTTTTTGGGTGTCTGTGAGCTTAGTATGATTCTAGGCAACTTCTCTGCTAATGTGTGATTGTGTTCCTGTCTTGTTAGTTGTTTGGCATGGGGTGTTCAGCGCTGGAGCTTGCTGGCCATTGGGTGGAGCTGGGTCGTAGTGTTGAGATGGATATCTCTAGGAGAACTCTTGTCGATTAATATACCATGGGGCTTGGAGGTCTCTGGTCATCCAATGTCCTGAACTCACCTCTCCCACCTCAGAGACTCAGACTGACACCAGGCCAGAGCACCAAGATCCAGTCAGCCATGTGGCTCAGAAGGAAAGTGAGAAAAAGAAGAAAGAAAAAAAATTTAATACAAAAGTTATTAAAGAAAAGAATAATAAAGAAGGAGAGCACAACCAAACCAATAAACAATTCCACCATTTATAACAAGTGCTAAAATCTATACTCATATAAACATAAAAATCAGAAACAAATCAGTAGCAGCCAGCAGAACCCAAGTCTACAGTTGTTCTCAAAGTACACCACCACAATATTGGGATGATTCATTGTCTATTCAGTGTATTCCACATTTGCAGAGTGCATCAAGTTGATTGCGGGATTTAATCAACTTCTCCTGAGGCTGCACAGAGAAATTTCAATTTTTTTTATTTGTTTGCACAGCTCCTGGGGTTCAGCTTTGGTTTTGGCCCCATCTCTGTAGGTCATCCTCAGACATCTGTTCCCACCCAGACAGGACGGGTTTAAAGCAGCTGATGATTAGGGGATTCTTTCTCACTCATGCCTGGGTGTGGGAGGGGTATGGTAGTTATAATTGGAATATGGGGGAAACCTGTGGCAGCAGAACTTTGTGTGACATTGCAACAGCCTGAGGTGCACCGTGTGTTCTTCTGGAGAACTTGTACTTGGATCTTGGGTCCCTGGCAGTGGTGTGTTACACAGGCTCCAGGGTGTGTGTGGATAGTGCCCTGTGCTTGCACACAGGATTCTTGGTGGCTGTAGCAGCAGTGTTAGCATTTCATGCCCATCTCTGTGGTCCGAGCTGATAGCCGTGGCTCATGCCCATCCATGGACTCATTTAAGTGGTGCTCTGTCTTCTGTGGACAGACAGCGAAGGAATCTCCTCTCCTCACACACCCTGAAACAATGGTCTCTTGCTTATTAGGCAGGTCCAGACCTGCTGGACCCCCAGATTCCCTTCCAAATAGCTGTGATGCAAAAGCCCCCCTTAGGCTGTGTTCTCACAGCCAACACCAGTCCTCTCCCTGGGATCTGATCTCTGAAGCCCGAACCTCAGCTCTCAGTTCCCACCTGCCCCAGTGGTGAGCAGACAAGCTTCTCAGGCTGGTGAGTGTTGGTCTGCACCAATCCTCTGTGAGGGAATCTCTATGCTTTTCCCTCTACACTGCTGTTGCTGCGCTTTCCTCCGTGGTTCTGAAGCTTCCCCCCGACCCACTCCCTGTCTCTGCCAGTGAAGGCACTTCCTAGTTGTGGAAACTTTTCCTCCTTCACAGCTCCCTCCCCAAGGTGCAAGTCCTGTCCCTATTCTTTTGCCTCTGTTTTTTTCTTTTTCCTTTTGTCTTACACAGGTACATGGGGATTTTCTTATCTTTTGGGAAGTCTGAGTTCTTCTGCCAGGTTCAGCAGGTGTTCTGTAGGAGTTGTTCCACATGTACATGTATTTTTGATGTATTTGTGGGGAGGAAGGTGATCTCAACCTCTTAATCCTTCACCATCTTGAAGGTCCCCCTCAAACTGAATCTTGAGATCATTGGTGTGCTTTAAATTTCCAAGAGAATTTGAGATTTTGTTCCAATTATTGTTTAAATAAAACCTTTCTTTTGGTATGATGTGTCACTACTGAGGGACATTTTCATAAAACATGAGCTTCAATTGTTTTATTTATCAGTAAAATAAGACTTTGATTCAATGCCCTAAAAATGAACTAAGGGAGCAATAAAAATTGCTGGAGGTAATAAGATTAATAACAGAGAGAACTTCACACATAAATGATGTATTTACACAAGTGAATGTCCAATGACCTCATGGCAAATGAAGGTTTTACTGTAGTTCAATTAAAGAAAATTTATGGGAGGACTGAATAATATCACAGCACATAGTAATATTGCAATGCTAAAATTGAATAATGCTGGGCAGTAACTTTTACTAACATATTCAAATTATACACTCATTTTTCTCTATACCAACTAGCCATTCTTCACTCACAATAAGTAATGAAGCATTAACTACTTAGAAATTATTCAATAAAGAATGCTTCATTAAATGTTATTTTTTATAGTTTTTAGTATTACATCTTATGATACTAATCAATTAATTCTTCAATAAAGAGGATTGATTGTTAAAAACAAATTTATTTTTTAGTTTAAGATAATAGTATCATCTATGACATTAAATTAATAGTATTAACTTTATACAATTTATTTCATAGTTTTGTTTGTAATTAATTTTAAAATTTGTCTTGTAATTTTGCATTATTTGTATAAGTTATAAAAATAAGGAATTTATACTTTATGCTGTGTTCATTTAAGTACCAAAGTAAAGGGAAAAATAATTTAAATAAACATTGGGGATCTGTAATGTTAGATTTTGAAAAGGACCATTTGTAAAGTTTGAGAAATCTTGGCATGGCAGTTAATAGTTTGAGGTATAGAGTCATATAGATTTGAGTTCTAATCATTGTTTTACCACTAACTTGTTGTGTGACCTTTGACAACTTACTTAACATTTATAACCCACAGTTTCCTCATCTGTGTGGTGGGAGTAATTATAGTATTGATCTCACAGGGCTGTTGTGAAGATGAAATATAATGTATGTAAAGCATGTATCACAGTGACTGGCACATTGTAAACATAAAAATGTTATTTGTTAATAGTTGTTATTATGAAAAATAAAATTATTTCTCACAATAAACCTGGATTTAGCCTCAAAATCCCTACAATTCAAAGTCATAAAGCTTTCCAGAAAACAATATATGATAAGCAACTCAAATCCATCAGATGTACATCAGGATTTGGGAAAAACATAATTTCCCACTGCATGAGTTAAAGAATAGATTTTATTAAGAGGACTTATATGAAGCAAGGACATTTACATATGCAAGAGAACTAAAGTATAGGTCTCTTTGATCTAGCATCACCTAGAAAAGTTTAGTAGGTCCTGCACATATTATCCAATAGTATGGGTCTGTGACCCAGTAAATGAACATACTTCTCCTGTGGGACCAGTGTGAAAAAAGCAGTCTTGTCAGCAGAGAACTAACTACATAGACTGCTAGTAACTAGGCAGTCTTGATTTAGGGGATCTTTTGTATGCAAGAGCTGTTTGTAATGCTATATTCCCAGAATATGAAGAACTTGGTGTCAATGGGATCCCTGTTTGGTGGAAGGAAGCACAGGTCCAGGGGGAAGCTGGGCTTGGATGCAAACTCCCTTTCTGGGAATAGAGGGAGTCTCTGGTTCCAGTGAGCTGTTTGTCAAAGCAGAGTCATTTTCACTCAATTTATTCACTTTTTTCTACAGGAAAATTGAATTTCAAATCAAATTGAAATCTGACAACTGACAAAAACATGATTCCAAGTTTTTCCTCCAACCAATGTTTATTTTATAAAATCAATAATTTTTAAAAATCTAAAAAAAATAAAATAGAGGAAAGAGAGAGGAAATGAAAGAGTAGGAGGATGAAAAATAAATCAAATTACAATCATGAAACAGTGAGAGTCCTCAGAGATTTTATATCATAGAAACCTCTAGTGCATTGCTAAGAGAGATTTTATAATGCTGTGCCATACAATCCTGTTCCTTGCATCACAACCACTGAGGAGAATATTAATGATCTCAATGGCAAATCTAATAAATTTATCCATAGTGTACTATAGGTAAATAAAGAGAAGGAAAATATGAAAGAGAAGTTCAGATACATAGACAAATGAACTAAAAAGTCTAGGATATATGTGTTCTGAGTTACAGAGGAGAGAATAGAGAAAATAGTGGAGAAGCAATATTCAAAGAAAGAGTGACTTAGAGTTTTCCAGAATTGAAGAAAGACAAATATACACAGAAAAAAAATTAGAGTTAAAACGGAGAAGGATAAATAGAACTAACTCAATGCTATACACATTATAGAGAAACTTCACATAAAATATAAAAAGAAGATCCTAAAAGCAATCAGAGAGAAAAGAGTACTCACAAATAAAAATAGACAGGGGACTTTATTAGTAGCAATAATAGACATTAATCAATAAATCATTTTCAGCGGGCTTCCCTGGTGGTGCAGTGGTTGAGTCTGCCTGCCGATGCAGGGGACACGGGTTCATGCCCCAGTCTGGGAAGATCCCACATGCCACAGAGCAGCTAGGCCTGTGAGCCATGGCCGCTGAGCCTGCATGTCCAGAGTCTGTGCTCCGCAATGGGAGAGGCCGCAACAGTGAGAGGCCCATGTAACACACACACACACACACAAATCATTTTCAGCTTTCAGAGACAATAACCTCCTATATAGAATTTTATATCCAGGTAAATCATTATGCAAGAGTGAGGGCAAGAATTAACTATATAACAACAATGAGAGCAACAACAAAAAGAACAGAAACAAGAGCAAGAAAACAACTTATTAGATAGTATAAAAACAAGACAAAACAAAAGTACTGGAAAATATGGTAAAATGGTAAAGGAAGACTGGAGTTAAATTATTATAAGGTACTCATAATATTCAGAAGGATAGTAGAAAATAAAGATATGGAATGACATTAAATATTGTTAAGTCAAGTAGGTATGCCAATTTTTAAGGGTAATCAAAAGAAAAATGTAAATAAAATGTATATCAACATGAGTAGAGGAAAAAGAAACATGTAATATAAGGCAGAAAAAGAAGTTAAAGAAAGCATAGAAATGGCAGAATTATTAAAAATACAAGATAAGACAGTAGAAAAATCTAAACGTGTCAGTCATCACAACACATATAAGTAGACTAATCTTTCCAATTAAATGGCAAAGATAGACTAGATAGAAAACTTTAAAAAATTAATTATAAATTATTTGTGAGAAATACATCTAAAACATAAGTACACAGATAGATTCAAAGCAAAGAGGTGGGAACAGAAATCTAATGTGTTTATGTTAATATCAGAGAAAACAGATTATAAGGCAAAAATATTATTAGTAATAAAGAGGGTCAGTACAGAATGATAAAATAAGCAATTTCCAAGAAGATAACAGTTCTAAAGTTGAGTGCACTTAATAGCATAGCCTCAAAGTATCTAAAGCAGATTGAAATAATTACAAGGAGAGTATGACAACCCACAATCATAGTGGTATACTTTAATACCTCTTCTTCAATAACCCATCCAAAACCTTTTCTATGATTTTCCATTTGATTTTGCTTACATCATCCAAGTAGGCATGCCAAATTTTTAAGGTTTAAGAGAAAGAAGATGAAACTATATGACAGGGATCCCCAACCCCTGGGCCATAGACCAGTACCAGTCTGTAGCCTGTTAGGAACAAGGTCACACAGCAGGAGGTGAGTGGTGGGTAAGCAAGAGAAACTTCA
Source organism: Orcinus orca (assembly GCF_937001465.1). Taxonomy (NCBI): domain Eukaryota; kingdom Metazoa; phylum Chordata; class Mammalia; order Artiodactyla; family Delphinidae; genus Orcinus; species Orcinus orca. Next base: position 72,424,476 of record NC_064580.1, read on the forward strand.
TTTGTATTTACAACTACTCCCCATCACTGGCATTACTGCCTGAGCTCTGCCCCCTGTCTACATTATGGTGAGTTGTATAATTATTTAATTATATATTACAATGTAATAATAATAAAAATAAAGTGCACAATAAATATAATGTGCTTGAATCATCCTAAAACCATTCTCCTTTCCTGGTCTGTGGAAAAATTGTCTTCCAAAAAACAAGTCCCTGGTGCCAAAATGTTGGGGACAGCTGCTATATGGTACTAGAAATTATGATTGAACTGTTCTATATTATTTTTTCCATAACTTTGGTATTTCCCAAATCTCCTGTAATTCATACATATTATTCATTTTTATATAATAAAAATGAACTAATAATCTTTTAACAAATGAATTAAAAGTAAAAATAATTGTATCTCTAACATATAATATATTGCTTGGCACAGATTAGGCATTCATGAAAAACTGGTTGAAATATAATTGGGGTCATTTGAAAAAAACTGTATAGTGGTGGAAAAAACACTCTTTCAAGAGAAGTGAGTTTACTACGGCTCTGCTATTTACTATTTATGTAGTTTTCAGAAATTCAGTTTAAGCTACAATTTTCTTACTGAAAAATATAAATAATAAACTTTCCTGGCAAACTTATAAGACTGTGAAAATCAAATGTATACAAACATGCTTGGGAAACAATAAAATGCAGTATAATATTAAAAGTATACCCAGTTGCATAGTAGTTCATTCATCTTCTTGTCATCATGTCCACTTTTAAAAATAAAGCATAGCTGATTTACAAAATTATACTACTTTCAGGTGTACAAATTAGTAATTCAATATTTTTAAAGATTATACTCCATTTAATGTTATAAAATATTGACTATATTTCCTGCACTCTACGATATATCCTTGTACCTTATTTATTTTATACATAGCAGATCATACCTCTTAATTCTCTACCCCGCAGGTGTCCAGAGCACCCATTTGGCTGGAAGAAATCTGGTCTGTAGGGCCGTCCTGGTGCAAGGAGTCTGCGTGTGGCATCCTGTCAGCAAGTGAAACTAGAGGAAGCACAAAGAAAAGGAGAAAAAAAGGGGGGGGGTTTCAAGATGGCAGAAGAGGAGGACGTGGAGATCACTTTCTTCCTGACAAATACATCAGAAATACATCTGTATGTGGAACAACTCCTACAGAACACTTACTGAACTCTGACAGAAGACCTCAGACCTCCCAAAAGGCAAGAAACTCCACATGTACCTGGGTAGGGCAAAAGAAAAAACAGAGACAAAAGAATAGGGATGGGACCTGCACCAGTGTGAGGGAGCTGTGAAGGAGGAAAGGTTTCCACACACTAAAAAGTCCCTTCACAGGCAGAGACTGTGGGAGGCAGACGGGGGAAGCTTCAGAGCCAAGGAGGAGAGTGCAACAACAGAGGTGGAGAGGGCAAAGTGGAGAGATTACCACACAGAGGACCACCACTCTGCAGCCCGAGAGACTTGTCTGCTCACCCGCTGGGATGGGTGGGGGATGGGAGCTGAGGCTCGGATTACGGAGGTCAGATCCCAGGGAGAGGACTGGAGTTGGCTGTGTGAACACAGCCTGAAGGGGCTAGTGCATCACAGCTAGTTGGAAGGGAGTCCGGGAAAAAGTCTGGAGCTGCTGAACAGCCAAGAGACCTTTTCTTGCCTCTTTGTTTCCTGGTGTGCGAGGAGAGGGGATTAAGAGTGCCACTTAAAAGAGCTCCAGAGACAGGCGCCAGCCGTGGCTACCAGGGCAGACCACAAAGAGAGGCACGAGATGCAAAGGCTGCTCTTGCAGCCAACAGGAAGCCTGTGTGCAAGCACAGGTCACTATCCACACCTCCCCTCCCGGGAGCCTGTGCAGCCCGCCACTGCCAGAGTCCCGTGATCCAGGAACATCTTCCCTGGGAGAAGGCACAGTGTGCGTCAGGCTGGTGCAACGTCACGCCGACCTTTGCTGCCACAGGCTTGCCCCGTATTCTGTAATCCTCCCTATGCCCGGCCTGAGTGAGCCAGAGCCCCTGAATCATCTACTACTTTAACCCCATGCTCTCTGAGCGAAGAACAGGCACCCTCAGGCAACCTACACACAGAGGCGGGTCCAAATCTAAAGCTGAACCACTAGAGCTGTGCAAACAAAGAAGAGAAAGGGAAATTTCTCCCAGAAGCCTCAGGAGCAGCAGATTAAATCTCCACAATCAACTTGATGTACCCTGCATCTATGGAATACCTGAATAGACAACAATCATCCCAAATTGAGGAGGTGGACTTTGGGAGCAACGATATATATTTTTTCCCCTTTTTCTATTTTTGTGAATGTGTATTCTTCTCTGTGTGATTTTGTGTGTATAGCTTTGCATTTAGCATTTCTCCTGGGTTATGTCTCTCCTTTTTTCTTTTTTTTAGTACAGTTTTTAGTACTTGTTATCATTGGTAGATTTGTTATTTGTTTTGGTTGAACTCTTCTTTCTTTCATTATTTTTTATATATGAAAGTGATTAACAGAGTAAATCCTAAGAGTTCTCATCACAAGGAAAATATTTTTTTCCATTTCTTAAATGTTGTGTATATATGAGATGATAGATGTTCACTAAACTTACTGTGATAATCATTTCATGATGTACGTAAGTCAAATCATTATGCTGTACTCAAACAAATAGTGCTGTATGTCAATTAAATCAATAAAACTTGAAGAAAAATAAATAAAATAGAATTACAAAGAAAAAATTTTTCTAATAATTATTTTTTATTTTAATAATTTTTATTTTATTTTATTTTATTCTTTCTTTCTTTTCTCACTTTTATTCTGACTCATATGGATGAAAGGCTCTTGGTCCTCCAGCCAGGCATCAGAGCTGTGCCTCTGAAGTGGGAGAGCCAAGTTCAGGACACTGGTCCACAAGAGACCTCTCACCTCCATGTAATATCAAATGGCAAAAATCTCCCAGAGATCTCCATTCCAACACCAAGACCCAGCTCCACTCAATGACCAGCAAGCTACAGTGCTGGACAACCTATACCAAACAACTAGCAAGACAGGAAAACAAACCCATCCATTAGTAGAGAGTATGCCTAAAATCATCATAAGGCCACAGACACCCCAAAACACAAACCAGACGTGGACCTGCCCACCAGAAATACAAGATGCAGCTTCATCCACCAGAACAAAGGCAAAAGTCGCCTCCACCAGGAAGCCTACACTACCCACTGAACCAATCTTAGCCACTGGGGACAAATACCAACAAAAACGGTAATGATGTCCTGCAGCCTGCGAAAAGGAGACTGCAAACACAGTAACTTAAGCAAAATGAGAAGACAGAGAAAGACACAGCAGGTGAAGGAGTAAGGCAAAAACCCACCAGACCTAACAAATGAAGAGGAAGTAGGCAGTCTGCCTGAAAAAGAATTAAAAATAATGTTAGTAAGGATGATCCAAAATCTTGGAAACAGAATGGAGAAAATACAAGAAATGATTAACAAGGACCTAGAAGAAGTAAAGAGTAAGCAAAGAGTGATGAACAACACAATGAATGAACTTAAAAATTCTCAAGAAGGGATCAAGAGCAGAATAACTGAGGCAGAATAACGAATAAGTGACCTGGAAGATAAAATAGTTGAAATAACTACTGCAGAGTAGAATAAAGAAAAAAGAATGAAAAGAATTGAGGACATTCACAGAGACCACTGGGAAAGCATTAAATGCATCAACATTCGAATTATAGGGGTCCCAGAAAAAGAAGAGAAAAAGAAAGGGATTGAGAAAATATTTGAAGTGATAATAGTTGAAAATTTCCACAGTATGGGAAAGGAAGTAGTTAATGAAGTCCAGGAAGCACAGAGAGTCGCATACAGGATAAATCCAAGGAGAAACTGGCCAATCACAAAGTAATCAAACTATCAAAAATTAAATACAAAGAAAAAATATTAAAAGAAATGAGGGAAAAAATAACACACAAGGGATGCCCTATATGGTTAACAGTTGATCTTTCAGCAGAAACTCTCCAAGCCAGAAGGGAATGGCAGGACATATTTAAAGTGATGAAGGAGAAAAACGTACAACCAAGATTACACTACGCAGTCAGGTTCTCATTCACATTTGACAGAGAAATTAAAAGCTTTATGGACAAGCAAATGCTAAGAGAATTCAGCACCAGCAAACCAGCTTTACAACAAATGCTAAAGGAACTTCTCTAAGCAGGAAACACAAGAGAAGGAAAAGAGCTACAATAACAAACACAAAACAATTAAGAAAATAGAAATAGGAACACACATATTGGTAATTACCGAAAATGTAAATGGATTAAAAGATCCAATGAAAAGACATAGACTGGCTGAAGGGATATAAAACAAGACCCATATGTATGCTGTCTACAGGAGACCCACTTCAGACCTAGGGATACATACAGAGGGAAACTGAGGGGATGGAAAAAGATGTTGCATGCAACTGGAAATCAAAAGAAAGCTGGAGTAGAAATTCTCATTTCAGACAAAATAGACTTTAAAGCAAATATTACAAGAGACAAAGAAGGACACTGCATAATGATCAAGGGACCAATCCAAGAAGAAGATATAAAAATTGACAATACTTATGCACCCAACATAGGAGCACCTCAATACATAAGGCAAATACTAACAGCAATAAAAGTTGAAACGGACAGTAACACAATCATAGTAGGGGACTTTAACACCCCACTTTCACCAATGGACAGATCATCCAAAAAGAAAATAAATAAGGAAACACAAGCTTTAAATGATACATTAAATAAGTTGGACTTAATTGATATTTTAGGAGATTCCAACCCCAAACAACAGAATACACATTCTACTCAAGTGCTCATGGAACATTTTGCAGGATAGATCATATCTTGGTTCACAAATTAAGCCGTGATAAATATAATAAATTGAAATTGTATTATCTTTTCCAACCACAACTCTATGAGACTAGATATGAATTACAGGGAAAAAATCTGTAAAAAATACAAACACATGGAGGCTAAACAATACACTACTTAATAACCAAGAGCTCACTGAAGAAATCAAAGAGGGAATCAAAATACCTAGAAACAAATGACAATGAAAACACAATGACCCAAAAACTATGGGATTCACCAAAACAGTTCTAAGACGGAAGATTATAGCATTGCAATCCTACCTTAAGAAACAAAAAACATCTCGAATAAACAACCTAAACGTACACCTAAAACAATTACAGAAAGAAGAACAAAACAACCCCAAATTTAGCAGAAGGAAAGAAATCATAAAGATCAGATGAGAAATAAATGAAAAAGAAATGAAGGAGACTATAGCAAAGATCACAAAACTAAAAGCTGGTTCTTTGACAAGCTAAACAAAGTTGATAAACCATTAGCCAGACTCATCAAGAAAAAAAGGGAGAAGACTCAAATCAATAGCATTAGAAATGAAAAAGGAGGAGTAACAACTGACACTGCAGAAATACAAAGGATCATGAGTGATTACTACAAGCAACTCTATGCCAATAAAATGGACAACCTGGAAGAAATGGACAAATTCTTAGAAATGCCCAATCTTATGAGACTGAACCAGGAAGAAATAGAAAATACGAAGAGACAAATCACAAGCACTGAAATTGAAACTGCAATTAAAAATCTTCCAACAAACAAAAGCCCAGGACCAGATGGCTTCACAGGTGACTTCTATCAAACATTTAGAGAAGAACTAACACGTATCCTTCTCAAACTCTTCCAAAATATAGCAGAGGGAGTAACACTCCCAACTCATTCTACAAGGCCACCATCACCCTGTTACCAAAATCAGACAAAGATTTCACAAGGAAAGAACACTACAGGGCAATATCCCTAATGAAAATAGATGCAAAAATCCTCAACAAAATACTAGCAAACAGAATCCAACAGCACATTAGAGGGATCATACAACATGATCAAGTGGAGTTTATCTCAGGAATGCAAGGATTGTTCAATATACACAAATCAAGCTCTGTGATACACCATATTTAAAAATTGAGGGAGAAAAGCATATGATGATCTCAATAGATGCAGAAAAAGCTTTTGACAAAATTCCACAATGATTTATGATTAAAACACTCCAGAAAGTGGGCTTAGAGAGAACTTTCCTCAACTTAATAAAGGCCATATATGAAAAACCCACAGCAACATCATCCTCAATGGTGAAAAACTGAAACCATTTCCATTAAGATCAGGAATAAGACAAGGTTGCCCACTCTCACCACTATTATTCAACATAGATTTGGAAGTTTTCACCACAGCAGTCATAGAAGAAAGAGAAATAAAAGGAATCCAAATCAGAAAAGAAGAAGTAAAGCTGTCACTGTTTGCAGATGACATGATACTATAAATAGATAATCCTAAAGATGTTACCAGAAAACTACTAGAGCTAATCAATGAATTTGGTAATCTAGCAGGATACAAAAAAAATGCACAGAAATCTCTTGCATTCTTATACACTAATGATGAAATATGTGAAAGTGAAATTAAGAAAACACTCCCATTTACCACTGCAACAAAAAGAATAAAATATATAGGAATAAACCTACCTAAGGAGACAAAAGACCTGTATGCAGAAAATTATAAGACACTGATGAAAGAAATTAAAGATGATACAAATAGATAGAGAGATATGCCATGTTCTTGGATTGCAGGAATCAACATTGTGCAAATGCCTCTACTACCCAAAGCAATCTATAGATTCAAAGCAATCCCTATCAAAATACCACTGACATTTTTCACAGAACTAGAACAAAATATTTTATAATTTGTATGGAAACACAAAAGAACACAAATAGCAAAAGCAATCTTGAGAAAGAAAAGCTGAGCTGGAGGAGTCAGTCTCCTAGACTTCAGACTATACTCCAAAGCTACAGTAATCAAGACTGTATTGTACTGGCATTGAAACAGAAATATAGATCAATGGTACAGGATAGAAAGCCCAGACATAAAGCCACACACATATGGTCACCTTACTTTTGATAAAGAAGGCAAGAATATGCAGTGGAGAAAAGACAGCCTCTTCAATAAGTGGTGCTCGGAAAACTGGACAGCTACATGTAAAAGAATGAAGTTAGAACACTCCCTAACACAATACACAAAAACTCAAAATAGATTAAAGACCTAAATGTATGGCCAGACACTATCTTAGAGGAAACAAAGACAGAACCGTCTATGATATAAATCACACCAAGATTCTTTTTGACTCAGCTCCTAGAGAAATGGAAAGGAAAACAAATATAAATAAATGGAACCTAATGAAACTTAAGAGCTTTTGCACTGCAAAGGAAACCTTAAACAAGATGAAAAGTGAACCCTCAGAATGGGATAAAATATTTGCAAATAAAGCAACTGACAAAGGATTAATCTCCAAACTTTACAAGCATGCATCTCAATATCAAAAAAAAAAAAAACCAAAAAACAACAACAACAAAAAATCCAATAATGGGCAGAAGACCTAAATAGACATTTGTCCAAAGAAGATATACAGATTGCCAACAAACACATGAAAGAATTCTCTACATCATTAATCAGTAGACAAATGCAAATCACAGCTACAATGAGATACCATCTCACATGGGTCAGAATGGATATCATTAAAACATCTACAAACAATAAATGCTGGAGAGGGTGTGGAGAAAAGTGAACCCTCTTGCACTGTTGGTGGGTATATAAACTGATACAGCCACTATGGAGAACAGTATGAAAGTTTCTTAAAAACTAAAAATAGAACTACCATACGACCCAGTAATCCCACTACTGGGCATATACCCTGAGAAAACCATAATTCAAAAATAGTCATGTACCACAATGTTCATTGCAGCTCTATTTTCAATAGCCAGAACATGGAAGCAACCTAAGTGTCCATCAACAGATGAATGGATAACGAAGGTGTGGCCCATATATCCAATGGAATATTACTCAGCCATAAAAAGAAATGAAACTGAGTTATTTGTAGTGAGGTGGATGGACATAGATTTGTCATACAGAGTGAAGTAAGTCAGAAAGAGAAAAACAAATACCGTATGGTAACACATATATATATGGAATATAAAAAAAAAGTGGTCATGAAGAACCTAGCTGCAAGACAGGAATAAAGACACAGACCTACTACAGAATAGATTTGAGTATACGGGGAGGGGGAAGGGTAAACTGGTACAAAGTGAGAGAGTGTCATGGACATATATACACTACCAAACGTAAAATAGATTGATAGGGAGAAGCAGCCACATAGCACAGGGAGATCAGCTCGGTGAATTGTGATTGGCTAGAGTGGTGGGATAGGGAGGGTGGGAAGGAGGGAGACACAAGAGGGAAGAAATATGGGGACATATGTATATGTATAACTGATTCCCTTTATTATAATGCAGAAACTAACTCACCATTGTAAAGCAATTATACTCCAATAAAGATGTTAAAAAAAATTAAAGAAAAATCCTCTACCCTTATTTTGCCCCTCCCCCAATTCTTCTTCTACTTGGATAGCACTAGTTTTATTTGTTTTCCTCTTTCTGTGTGTCTGTTTTTTTATATTTATTCTTTGTTTGGACTGTAGCCATTCTGACTGGTGTGAGGTGATATCATGTTTTTTTTTTAACTTCTTTATTGGTGTATAATTGCTTTGCAATGGTGTGTTAGTTTCTGCTTTATAACAAAGTGAATCAATTATATATATACATATATCCCCATATCTCCTGCCTCTTGTGTCCCTCTCCCACCCTCCCTATCCCAGCCCTCTATGTGGTCACAAAGCACTGAGCTGATCTCCCTGTGCTATGCAGCTACTTCTCACTAGCTATCTATTTTACGTTTGGTAATGTATATATGTCCATGCCACTCTCTCACTTTGTCCCAGCTTACCCTTCCCTCTCCCCATGTCCTCAAGTCCATTCTCTACGTCTACATCTTTAGTTCTGTCCTGCCCCAGGTCATTGTGTTTTTGATTTACAGTTCTCTTATGATTAGTGAGAATTATTCCATGTGACAATTAGCTATCTGCATGTCTTTTTGAAAAATGTCTATTCAGGCCTTCTGCTCTTTTAAAACTTGGACTTTTTTTTGATGTTGATTTGCATGAGCTGTGTATATATTTTTGGATATTAACATATTATTGGTCATATCATTCACAAATATTTTCTTCCATTCATTAAGCTGTGCTTTTGTTTTGATGACAGATTCTTTTGCTGTGCAAAACCTTTTAAGTTTAATTAAGTAACATCAGTATATTTTTCTTTTGTTCCTTTGCTTTTGTTCCTTTGCTTTAGGAGATCCAAAGAAATATTGCTACAATTTATGTCAAAGATTGTCCTAATTATGATTTCTTCTAGACATTTTATGTTTTCCAGTCTTACATTTAGGTCTTTAATCCATTTTGAGTTAATTTTTGTGAATGGCTTAAGAAAATGTACTAATTTTATTCTTTTACATATAGGTGTCCACTTTTCCCAGCACCACTTATTGAACAGACTCTCTTTTCTCCATTGTATATTCTTGCCTCCTTTGTCATAATTTAATTGACCATAAGTGCATGGATTTCTTTTTCTGGACTCTTTATTTTATTCCATTGATTTATGTGACTACTTTTTCTGCCAGTAAAATAATTCTTTGATTACTGTAGCTTTGTAGTACATTCTGAAGTCAGGGAGTGTGATACTTCCAGCTTTGTTCATTTTTCTCTTTTGCTTTGGGTGTTCAAGGTCTTTTTTTGTTCAATGTAATTTTTGATTATTTGTTTTAGTACTGTGGAAAATGTCATGGATGTTTTGGTACGGATTGCATTAAATCTGTAGATGGCTTTGTGTAGTATGGACAATTTAGCAATATTAAATCTTGCAATTCATGAACACAGAATACATTTTAATTCCTTTTTATCATCATCCTCAATTTCCTACATAAATTTTTTATAGTTTCTAGAGTATAGGTCTTTCATCTCCTTGGTAATTTTATTTCTAGTTATTTTATTCTTTTAGATGTGATCTTAAATTGGATTTTTTTTCTTGCTTTCTCTTTCTGATAGCTGATTATTAGTGTATAGAAAAGCAGCAGATATCTGTATGTTAATCTTGTATCCTGAAATTTTACAGAATTTCTTTTATTACTTCCAATAGTTTTTTTGGTAGAGACTTTAGGATTTTCTATATGTAGTATGTCATCTGCAAATAGTGACAGTTTTACTTTTTCTTTCTAATTTGTATGGCTTTAATTTTTTTCATCTCTAAATGCTGTGGCTAAGACATCTAATATTGTGTTAAATAAAAGATGCAAGAGTGGGCTCCTTTTCTTTTTCTTGATTTTAGAGGGAAAGATTTTAGCCTTTCACCATTGAGTATACTCTGGTGCGGTTTTCTCATGAATAGCCTTTATTATATTGAGATATGTTGAGATTAGTTTCCTCTACACAAACTTTGATAAGAGATTTTATCATAAATCGATGCTTAACTTTGTCAAATTTTTTTTGGCATCTATTGAGATGATCTTGTGATTTTTATTCCTTCTTTTGTTACTGTGGTGTACCACATTGATAGATTTGTGGATATTAAACCACCCTTGCATGTCTGGAATAAATCCCACTTGATCATGGTGTATTATCCTTTTTACATATTGTTGGATTCTGTTTGCTACTATTATTTGAGGTTGTTTTCATCTATATTTATCAGAGATATTGACCTGTAATATTTTTTTGTAATTTTTCCCACATATTCTTTTTTATGTTTTTTTTTTTACTTATTTTTTTTTACTTTTATACAATTTTTAAAGGTTGCTGCCCATTTACAGTTACTAAAAAAATATTGGCTACAATCCCTGTGTTGTACAATGTTCCTTGAGCATATCTTATACCGAATAGTTTGTGTCTACCACTCCTCCAGCCCTAAATTGCCTCTCTTCCCCCACTGGTAACCACTACTTTGTGCTGTATATCTGTGAATCTGCTTCTTTTTCTTATATTCACTAGCTCATTGTGTTGTATTTTTTAGATTCTACATATAAGTGATATCACACAGTATTTGTCTTTCTCTGTCTGACTTATTTTACTCAGCATAATGCTCTCCAAGTCTATCCATGTTGCTGTAAATGGCAAAATTTTGTTCTTTTATATGGCTGAGTGATATTCATTTGTTAGATATATATAACATATATATGTTATATAACACAGACACACACACAGACACACACATACATATATATATATCACATCTTCTTTATCCATTCTTCTGTAGATGGACACTTAGGTTGTTTTTATATCTTGGCAATTGTAAATAATGCTGCTATGAACATTAGGGTGCACATATCTTTTCAAATTAGTGTCTTTGTTTTTTTAGGATATATACCAAAGAGTGGAATTGCTGGGTATATGGTAGTTCTATTTTTAGTTTTTTTGAGAAACCTCCATACTGTTTTCCACAGTGGATGTTTATATAGTTTGGATATTAATCCTTTTTCAGTCATATCATTTGGAAATATTTTCTCCCTTTCAGTAGCTTGCTTTTTCATGTTGTTCATGGTTTCCTTTCCTGTGAAACACATTTTAAGTTTAATTAGGTCCCATTTAATTATTTTTAGTTTTATTTCTTTTACTTTAGGAGACAGATCCAAAACAATATTGCTGCAATTTATGTCAAAGTATGTTCTGCCTGTTTCCTCTAGGAACATAGGCAGAAAATCTATCCTGAAACTATTCCAAAAATTTGCAGGGGAAGGTAGACTCCCAAATTCATTCTATGATGCCAGCACCACCCAGATACCAAAACCAGACAAAGATATCAAAAAAGAAAATTACAGGCCAATATCATTGATGAACATAGGTTCAAAAATCCTCAACAAAATACCAGCAAACAGAATGCAACAATACATTAAAAGGATCATACACAATGATTAAGTGGGATTTATCCCAGGGATGTAGAGATTTTTCAATATCTGCAAATCAATCAATGTGATACACCACATTAACAAACTGAAGAATAAAAACCAATATAATGATCTCAATAGATGCAGAAAATACCTTTGATAAAATTCAACACCCAATTATGATTAAAAACAAAAGCATTCTCCAGAAAGTGAGCATAGAGGGAACATACCTCAACAAAATAATGGCATATATGACAAACCCACATCTAACATCATACTCAACAGTGAAAAGCTGAAATCATTTCCTCCAAGATCAGGAACAAGACAAGGATGCCCACTCTCTCCACTTTAGTTCAACATAATTTTGGAATTCCTAGCCACAGCAATCAGAGAAGAAAAATAAATAAAATGAATCCAATTGGAAAGGAAGAAGGAAAACTGACACTGTTTGTAGAGGACATGCAATATTCTTTTTTTTTTTTTTTTTTAGTTTCTTTGTCTGGTTTTGGTATCATGGTAATGGTGGCATCATAGAATGCATTTGGAAGTGTTCCCTCTTCTTCAACTTTTCAGAATAGTTTGAGAAGGGTTGGTATTAGGTCTTCTTTGTATGTTTGGTAAAATACCCCTGTGAAGCTCTCCAGTCCTAAACTTTTGCTGGCTGGAAGTTTTGTGATTATTGCTTCAATTTCACTACTAATGATCAGTCTTCTCAGTTTACCTTTTTCTTCCTGATTCAGTCTTGAAAGATTGTATGTCTCTACTTGTTTATCCATTTCTTCTAGGTTGTCAAATTTGTTGGCATATAACTGTTCATAGTATTCTCTTATTTTTTGTATCTTTGTGATATCAGTTGTGGTTTCTCCTATTTCATTTCGCATTTAGTTTATTTGGGTCCTTTCTCTTTCTCTCTTAATGATCCTGGCTAAAGGCTTATTAATTTTGTTTATATTAAAAAAAAACAGCTCTTGGTTTTATTGATCTTTTCTATTTTTATCTCATTTATTTACTCTGTAATTTTTATTATTTCCTTCCTTCTGCTAACTTTGGCCTTTATTTTTCTACTTCTAATTTCCTTAGTTGGTAAGTTAGCTGTTTATTTGAGATATTCCCAGCTCCTTGAGTTAGGCTTGCATAGCTACAAACTTCCTCCTAGCATGCTTTTGCTGCATCCAAGAGATTTTATAAAGTTGTATTTTTATTTTCATTTGTCTCAAGGTATTTTCTGATTTCTTCATTGACCCATTAGTTTTTTTTAGTAGCATGTTGTTTACTCATCACAAATTTGTGTTTTTCCTATTTTTATTCCTATCATTGATTTCTAGTTTCATGTTGTGGTGATTAGGAAAAAAAAATGCTTGATATAATTTCTATCTTCTTAAATTTGTTGAGACTTGGTTTGTGACCTAGTATGTGTTCTATCCTGGAGATTTTTCCATGTGCACTTGAAAATATATGTATTCTGATGGCTTTGAATGGAATATCTGTAGATATCTATTAAGTCCAACTGGTCCAATATGTCATTTAAGACCAATGCTGCCTTATTAATTTTCTGTCTTGATGATCTGTCCATTGATGTGAGTGTGGTGTTAAAATCCCTACTATTATTGTCATTTTCCCTTTAAGTCTGTTAATATTTGCTTTATATATTTAGGTGCTCCTATATTAGGTGTGCCTATGTTAACAAATATTGTATCTTCTTCTTGTGTTTATCCCTATATCATTATAAAGTGCCCATCTTTGTCTTTTGTAATAGATGTTGTTTTAAAGTCTACTTTGTCTGATATGAGTATTGCTACCCCAGATTTTCCATCATGTCCATTTGCATGAAATGTCTTTTTCCATTCCCTCACTTTCAGTCTGTGTGTGTTTTTAGCTCTGAAGTGAGTCTCTTGTATACAACACATGAATGGGTCTTGTTTTTTTATCCAATCAGCCACCATATATCTTTTGATTGGAACATTTAATTCATTGACATTTAAAGTGATTACTGAGAGGCATGTATGCATTACCATTGTGTTACTTGTTTTCTGTTTGTTTTTTTCTTCTCTGTTCATTTATTCTTCTTTTAGTTTCTTCCTTGTGGTTTGCTGATTTTCTTTGATGTTATGCTTGTTTTCCTTTCTCCCTAGTTTTTGTGTATCTATTGTAGTTTTCTTTTTTGTGATTACCACGGGGTTCATATATGTTGATCTATAACTATATCAACTTATTTTAAACTGATAATCTTTCAAACACATTCTAAAAGATCTATAGTTTTTACTCTCTTACCCCACATTTTGTGTTTTCGATGTCATATATTACATCTCCTTGTCTAACCCGTAACTGTTCATTGTAGTTATGCTTGATTTTACAATTTTTTGTCTTTAATCTTTATACTAGCTTATTTAATTGATTGAACCACAGACGTTACTAAATAGTTACCTCTGTTAGTAGGATTTTCCTTTTCCATAAATTCTTTACTTGTTGTACCCTTTACTTTTCCACTTAAAGAAGAACCTTTAATGCCTGTTGTAGGGTTGGTTTAGTATTGATAAACTCTTAGTTTTTGCTTGTCTATGTTATTTATCTCTCCTTCAACTCTGAATGATAACCTTGCTGGGTGGAATATTCTAGGTTGTAGCTTTTCCCTTTCAGCACTTTAAATATATTATGCCTTTCTCTACTGGCATGCAAAGTTTCTGCAGAAAATTCAGCTGATAGCCTTATGGGGGTTCCCTTTTATATAGCTCTTTGTTTTTCTCTTGCTGCTTTTAAAATTCTCTCTCTTTTTTTTTTTTTTTTTTTTTTTTGCGGTACGCGGGCCTCTTACTGTTGTGGCCTCTCCTGTTGCAGAGCACAGGCTCCGGACACGCAGGCTCAGTGGCCATGGCTCACGGGCCCAGCTGCTCCATGGCATGTGGGATTTTCCTGGACCGGGGCATGAACCTGTGTCCCCTGCATCGGCAGGTGGACTCTCAACCAATGCGCCACCAGGGAAGCCCTAAAATTTTCTTTTTATCTTTTGCCATTCTAATGATGATATGTCTTGGTGTAGTTCTTTTGGGTTTCACCTTGTTTGGAACTCTGTGATTTTTGGATGTGGAAATCCATTTCCTTCTTCATCTTTGGGAAGTTTTCAGCTATAATTTCATCAAATGAATTTTCAACTCTTTACTCTCACTCTTCTCCTTCTGGAAGTCCTATAATAAGAATGTGATTATGCTTATCATTGTCCCAGAGGCCCCTTACACTATTTTCATTTTTTTAATTTGTTTTTCTTTTTGCTGCTCTGATTGAATGAATTCCATTATTCTGTCTTCCAGATCACTTATGCCTTCTTCAGTATCACCTGGTCTGCTACTGATGCCTTCTAGTGTATTTTTCATTTTAATTTTTGTAATTTATTCTGACTGATTCTTTATTAATTTTATAGTTCCCTGCTAAAATTATCACTATTTTAATCTATTCTTGCCCCAAGTTCAGTTAGTATTTTTATTACTGATGCTTTGAACCCCTGATCTAGTAAATTATTTATCTCTGTTTCATTAGGGACTTTTTCAGGGTTTTTTTTTTTTTTTGTATTCTTTCATTTGAAACAAATTTCTCTGTCTTCCCATTTTGTTTAATTTTCTTTGTCTGTATGGAATTGTGTGATACAATTACCTATCCCTGTCTTGAAGGTGTGTCTTTGTGGGGGAGTGCTCCTATGCAGTCTGCATGTGCCCAGTGGCTTTGGTGGGAGAGTTGTATCTAAAGTGAGCATGGGTCACATCTTCCCCATTTGTATGCTAGCATCTACCACTTCAGTGGGAGGTTGGGCTGGATATGGAGGAGTTAGAGCCAGAACCAGGTAGAATCCACAGTTTCTCCTATGCTCAGTGGCCATCACTGCCCTATCACCAGTGAGATTGGGTTCATGTTGCCAGAGCAGAAGCCCTAAGGTTCCAGCCCAAGCTGGTTCCACTCCCTCTAAGTGTGTGGTCTCCTCCCAGCAATGGCACTTCTGCTCTACTACAAATCAGTGCCAGAGCAATAGGGATGAATCAGATGCCTAGTGCAAGCCAGGGCACCCACTGGGATGCTCCTGGCACTCCAGTCAGATCCTCAGGTAGCTTTCTATCTGCCACCTCTGTGTGTACTCTGATAATGGTTGTTTTCACTGTGTTCAAATGCAGGTCCAGGTCCAAGCTGGCTCCATTCCACCCATGTGCACATTCTCCTTGGCAAAGGCAACTTTCATCCTAGTGGAGAGCTGTGCTCGAGCTAGAGGGGCTGGAGCAAGCACCCGGTGTGGGCTGAGGTGAATGTTGGAGCAATTGAAGGAATCTGGCCAGAGCCCCGGGCCATTTTCAACCTTCTTCCTCTTGTTCCAGGGAGTAAGCAAGCATGTGTGTGTGTGTGTGTGTGTGTGTGTGTGTGTGTGTGCTCTTCATGAGTGGAGTCTCAGTCTCTTACAGCCTTCCTGTAACTCCCACTGGTTTTCAAACCAGCTAAGGGGACTTGTCTTCTTGTTGTCAGAACCCAGAGCTGGGGTGCTGATATTTGGCTCCAGTCTCTCACCTCCCAGAGTGGATCTCCAAGCCTGTGATAGCCCCTTCTCTTCTGTCTCCCCTGCTAGGGGTGCAGGTCCCTACCTGATTGCTTCACCTCCCTTCCTACCCAACTCTGTGTGAATCTTTCTGCCAGCCTCCAGTTTGTTTTCAATGAGAGTTGCTCCACATGTAGATTTATTTATTTTGTGTTCAAGGGAGGAGGTGAGCTCAGCATCCTCCTACTCTACCATCTTGATTTCCCTCCTCTTGACCATTTTTTTTGCAACAAATCTCTGGCTGTAAATTCCCTGCTGTGTGTTAAAGCTAAAACCAGATACAATATATAGTGCCAAGGAATAACAAGTCCTTCTGAGTGTTATTATAGGTGCCTCATGTAGAAATGGCATCAAGGCAAGCATTTTTCTGGTTTACTGTGATCTAATCAGGATAGTCTTGTTGCATCAGCAAAGTAACACGTAGAGTTCCACCAGAATCCTTCCTATAATATCAAGTAGAGTTTGCTGACAACTGATCTCATTATGAGGCTTTATCTGCATGGTATGGTTTCAGTGATACTGTGAAGGCAGCAGAGTTGATACTAATAAAACTAAGGTCTAATACAAAATTTGATATGCAGTTCCACTCACACTTCAGAGTAAATCTCTGAATAAAATAAAAGAGTGTTCCTCTTTCTTTTATGAGTAATGAATTTAGCTAAGCAAATAGAGTGTCCATTGTGGGGAAGAATGGATAATGTGGAAATAGGAGGACAAATAGATGGAATTTATCATCTTTGAAGCTCATAAACACTGTATACTATGAAATGGAGACACTTATAATAACTTGTCTCTGTATCTTCTCTACTTCTGTGAAGGAGGTTGGAGGCCCTGGACCTATATCTTGAAACAAAAACATCAGCATCATCACCATCACTATTGCCTTCAATAGCAACCAGCCCTGTATCCAAAAGCAGTAAGCTCGTGTCAAGAGCTAATTTCCCAAATAGTGATCCTTTTGTGCCCATTGGCCTCTGTATATTTTATTGACCATTTTGGCTTAATATTATGACTGGAAGGTAGCTCTTTGATACCAAATCTTCTGTTTGCTCTTCTGTTTGCTGAAGTCAAGTAGTTCCAAATGTAGTTTACATCTTATTTGTTTAAGACTTCCATGTATGGTCTCATTTTAAGATTATGACTAAAATTTGAAGTGATATTTCAGTACTTCCAGGTGTTCCTACTTTAATTGCAAGTCCATTTTTATCCTCTGTTCCTCTGGCCCTAGCAACTATTTCACACCTCCTCTTCTCAAACATCCAATATTGCCTTCCCTCTCCTCACCTTAACTGATTAACTGGCCTGTTATTTCACTGATAAAATTGAAGGTATCTGAAGTGGCCTATCACAAGCTCCTACTAAAACATTTACCCATCTCATTGTATCTGCACCCACATAATCTGCTTTACTCCAATTATGTACTTTGCTCCTGAAAATAACTTATTTCCTGCATCATCAATTTATCCCTGTACACTAGGTTCTCAACCAACAAACATGTTGAAATATTTCACATCTTAAACAACACTACCAGCAACAAAAACAATTTCTGTAGGGCCCAAATCCTTTATAATTTACCACGTCTTACTCCTTTTCTATGATAATATATGCAGCAAACCTCCATTCAAAAGTGTTGTCTACACTTAGTCTCTCAAATTTTCCACATCTCATTGTCTTCCAAACACACTCTAATTAGATTTTGTTCTCATAACTGCACTGAAACCTTGCATTGTGATTCCCAGTGACCTCCATATTTTTCAAATCTATGGTCAGTTTTCATCTGTATTTTATTTGATCTTTCAGCAGCACTTAACACAGTTGATCACTTTTCTGTTGTTGAAGCACTGTTATGACTTGGTTTCATCTAGGGCAGGATATTCTCCTTGTTTTCATCATACCTCATTAGAATCTCCTTCTCAGCTTTATTTTAGTTTTCCTACTCTTCTTTCCCATTTATTAAATATTGTATGTTTTCTGTTTATCTCTATTTAGCTTCATATTCTTGGTGATTTAATTTTTAATGGTTTTAAATAGGATTTATATTCTGATGACCCCAAATTTGTCCAGCCTTTGAACTTCCATAAGCTATAGACTCCTATGTCCAACTGCCTTGGGACTACACTACTTGTTGCCTAATAACAAATCAAATTTAACATGTGTAAAATGCATCTCTTGACTACATCACCACTCCCCATCTATCTTGTTCTTTATCAATCATTCCTCATGTCAGTAAACCATTCACTTGGTTGCTTTGGTCAAAACCCCAGAGGTCATATTTTATTTTTCTCTTTCCCTTCCACTCTACATCTAATCCATTATCAAATTCTATTCACTCTTCTTTTAAAAAATATATCTCAAGTATATTTTCTCACCTCTTCAACTGCTACCTTATCCAAGCCACTGATCTCTGGTCTAAACTATAATAATAGTATCTTAAGTGGTCTACATGGCTCCATTCTTGCCCCCATATAGTCAGTCTTTCACAGTGCTGGTAGAGGGATTTTTTAAAATATACATTAAATTGTGTCACTCTCATGCTCAAAATTCTTCAAAGATAAAACCAAGTAGTTATCTACTGTACTGAGAAAAAAATATATAAACGCCTTGTCATGGCTTACAAGGTCCTACATGATATGGCCCTTCTTTAGCTCAATGACCTCATCTCCTACCATCCTCCAACTCATTATGACTTAACTACATTAACCTTGCTGTTGCTAAAACCCACAAACTTATTGTTACTTCTAGGTCTTTGCCCTTGTTATAATATTCTTCTCCCAGATTGTTTCATGTCTCATTTCCTGATCCAGTGGCTTCCTTCCTTTGCTATAATTTTATCTTTTCAGAGCTTTTTCTTATGACCCTCCTTAACTAAAATGACACAAATTATCACTTGTACTTGTCCTATATTTTAACCTAATATTTTACATTTATTTGTTAGTTGTCTGTATATCCTGTAGATTATAAGCTCCAAAAGACACGTGCTTTATTCACTGCCATGCCCCACAGCATATTATAGATAAGAAATAAATATTTGTTTAATTAATATATTAATTCATAGGTAGATGGCAACCTCTAGTATGTAGATGGCAACATTCAATAACAAATAATTACCAAGCTCCAAGTTAAATAAATATACAAAGATAGATTAAGATATGCATAAAATTTTATCTTATAAGGCATAGAGTAAACAGTGCTGTGAGACACAAACAAAGAATAATGCTTAACACATAGTAGGTATTATAATAATAATAATTTTTTCAGCATTATTGATATAATTGACATATGATGTGTAAGTTTAAGGTGTGCAATGTGATAATTTGGTATATGTATATACTGTAAAATGATTTCCACAATAAGGTTAGTTAACACATCCATCACTTCACAGAGTTACTTTGGTGTGTAGTGAGAACATTTAAGATGAACTCTCTTAGCAATTTTCAATTATAATACAGTATTTTTAACAATAGTCACCATGATGTACATTGGATCCTCAGAACTTATTCATCTTCTAACTGGATATTTGTACTTTTGACCAACATCTCCCCATTTTCCCCACCCTCCAGCCCCTAGAATCTACTACTTCATTTCTATGAGCTCAGTTTTTTTGATTCCACATGAAAATGAGATCATACAGTATTTGAGTTTCTCTGTCTAACCTATTTCACTTATATAATGTCCTAAAAGTTCATATATGTTGTAGCAAATGGCAAGATTTCCTTCTTTTTATTTCTGGGTAATATCCTATTATATACATATATCACGTTTAAAATAATTATTTTGGGTTAACAAACGAATCAATGAACACCAAGGGAGATTATCATACTTGAAGCTGATATTAGTCATATCCACTTAATGATGGTGGAGTGGATAGAGAATTTAGGGACAGAAAGAAAGAATAAGTTTGAGTCTGGGTGGGTTGAGGGGTTATACTCAAGAGGAAGCAGAAGTTTGGTGTTGAAGAGACACTACCACTATGTCCTACTTTGGGCACTAGAAAATTAATGTGAAGTAGTAAAGACTATATCTGATTTTCTAGTCCCTGGTTCTTGGCACAGAGCTTCAAAAACCCTTGGAATTTTCAGAGTGATAGGATTATGTCTTCTATGTTAATGAAATGACCTATAGCAGCCGCTACATAGCTTCAAGATGGGAGCTGGTCATCAGAAACGCCAAATGCATAATTAGAGTGTTGGAACTTTCAGCTGCCCAAAATCCAAGGAGGCGAGTAGGGCTGGATATTGAGTTCACTTACATGGTCAGTTATTTAACCAATCATGCTTATGTAATGACACCCCATGTAAAATGTCTGGACATTGAAGCTCATGGGAGCTTCCTGGTTGGTGAATATGTGAATATACTGAAAGAGTGACACAGCCTGATTCCAAGAAAACATAAACTACTGTACCTGGGACCTTCCTAGACCTTGCTCTATGTATCTCTTCATCTGATTATTCATTTGTAATCTTTATAATGAAATGGTAATCATAAATATAGTGCTTTCCTGAGTTCTATGCATTTTCTAGTGAATTATCAAACAAATTATCAAACCTGTTGGAAACTGCAAATTTGTAGTCAGCTTGGAAGAACTGAGGGTACTCTGGGCACCCTCCTTATGGCTGGCATCTGAAGTAAAGTTAGCCTTATTGGGGATCTTGCACTTTCACCTTTGGGATCTGATACTCATATAGTGTCAGCATTGAATTAAATTATAGGACACCCAGCTGGTATGTGAGAATTAGTGTCAGAATGCAATCAGCAACTCACAATATCTTTTTTTATACTATATGACATCTATTTGTTATAGGGAAAAATTGTTAATCACAACTGATTTTGGAAATGTGACATTAATAACAATTTGTTATTTTCTTATTTCATTTTCCAATGAATGAATTGGTAAATTTGACACCATATTGGTTCCAATTTATATAAAACTTGGTACCGTGCTGATGTTACATTAATGTTAAAAATAAGGTTGAGGAGGGGGAGGATGGGTTGAGGAGGGGGAAGACGGGGTTGAGGACGGGGAATATGGCAGAAGAGTAAGACGCGGAGATGACCTTCTGCCCCACAGACAGACCAGAAATATATCTACACGTGGAACAACTCCTACAGAACACCTACTGAACGCTGGCAGAAGTCCTCAGACCTCCCAAAAAGCAAGAAACTCCCCACGTACCTGGGTAGGGCAAAAGGAAAAAGAATAAACAGAGACAAAAGAATAGGGATGGGACCTGCACCAGTGGGAGGGAGCTGTGAAGGAGGAAAAGTTTCCACACAATAGAAAGCCTCTTCGCAGGTGGAGACTGCAGGTGGCGGAGGGGGAAACTTCGGAGTCGTGGAGGAGAGCACAAAAACAGGGATGCGGAGGGCAAAACGGAGAGATTCCTGCACAGAGGATCGATGCCGACCAGCACTCACCAGCCCGAGAGGCTTGTCTGCTCACACGCCGGGGCGGGCGGGGCTGGGAGCTGAGGCTCCGGCTTTGGTCGGAGCGCAGGGAGAGGACTGGGGTTGGCGGCGTGAACACAGCCTACAGGGAGTTAGTGCACCACGGCTAGGCGGGAGGGAGTCCAGAGAAATGTCTGGACCTGCTGAAGAGGCAAGAGACTTTTTCTTCCCTCTTTGTTTCCTGGTGCTCAAGGCAAGGGGATTAAGAGTGCTGCTTAAAGGAGCTCCAGAGACAGGCACGAGCTGCGGCTAACAGCGCGGACCCCAGAGACGGGCATGAGATGCTAAGGCTGCTGCTGCCACCACCAAGAAGCCTGTGTGAGAGAACAGGTCACTATCCCCATCGCCCCTCTTGGGAGCCTGTGCAGCCCACCACTGCCAGGGTCCCGGGATCCAGGGACAACATTCCCGGGAGAACACACCGCATGCCTCAGGCTGGTGTAATGTCCTGCCGGCCTCTGCTGTCGCAGTCTCGCCCCGCATCTGCACCCCTCCCTCCCCGCCGGCCTGAATGAGCCAGAGCCCCCAAAGCAGCTGCTCCTTTAACCCCTTCCTGTCTGAGTGAAGAACAGAGGCCCTCCAGCGACCTACATGCAGAGGTGGGGCCAAATCCAAAGCTGAGCCCCGGGAGCTGTGCGGAAAAAAGAAGAGAAAGGGAAATCTCCCCCAGCAGGCTCAGAAGCAGCGGATTAAAGCTCCATAAACAACTTGATCTACCCTGCATCTGTGGAATACATGAATAGACAAGGAATCATACCAAATTGAGGAGGTGGACATTGAGAGAAAGATTTATTATTTTTTTCACATTATCCTCTTTTTGTGAGTGTGTATGTGCATGCTTCTGTGTGAGATTTTGTCTGTATAACTTTGCTTTCACCATTTGTCCTAGGATTCTAACCATCCGTTGTGTTTTTTTTCCTTTTTCTTTTTAAATTTTTTTTCTTAATAATAATTTTTTATTTTAATAACTTTATTTTATCTTACATTATATTATTTTATTTTTTCCTCTTTCTTTCTTTCTTTCTTTCTTTCTACATTTTCTCCCTTTTATTCTGGGTCGTGTGGATGAAAGTCTCTTGGTGCTGCAGCCAGGAGTCAGTGCTCTGTCTCTGAGGTGAGAGAGCCAACTTCAGGACACTGGTCCACAAGAGACCTCCCAGCTCCACATAATATCAAATGGCAAAAATCACCCAGACATCTCCATCTCAACACCAGGACCAAGCTTCACTCAACAACCATCAAGCTACAGTGCTGGACACCCTATGCCAAACAACTAGCAAGACAGGAACACAACCAGATGCATTAGCAGAGAGGCTGCCTAAAATCATAATAAGTCCACAGACACCCCAAAACACAACACCAGACGTGGACCTGCCCACCAGAAAGACAAGATCCAGACTCATCCACCAGAACACAGGCACTAGTCCCCTCCACCAGGAAGCCTACACAACCCACTCAACCAACTTTAGCCACTGAGGACAGACACCAAAAACAACGGGAACTATGAACCTGCATCCTGCAAAAAGGAGACCCCAAACACAGTAAGATTAGCAAAATAAGAAGACAGAAAAACACACAGCAGATGAAGGAGCAAGATTAAAACACACCAAACCTAACAAATGAAGAGGAAATAGGCAGTCTACCTGATAAAGAATTCAGAATAATGATAGTAAAGATGATCCAAAATTGTAGAAATAGAATAGAGAAAATGCAAGAGACATTTAACAAGGACCTAGAAGAACTAAAGATGAAACAAGCAATGATGAACAGCACAATAAATGAAATTAAAAATACTCTAGAAGGGATCAATGGCAGAAAAATTGAGGCAGGAGAATGGATAAGTGACACTATGAAACTTAAGGTAGATAGCTAGTGGGAAGCAGCCGCATAGCACAGGGAAACAAGCTTGGTGCTTTGTGACTGTTTGGAGTGGTGGGATGGGGAGAGTGGGAGGGAGGGAGAAGCAAGAGGGAAGAGACATGGGAACATATGTATATGTACAACTGATTCACTTTGTTATAAAGCAGAAACTCACACACCATTGTAAAGCAATTACACTCCAATAAAGATGTAAAAAAAAAAATAGTGGAAATAACCACTGCAGAGCAGAATAAAGAAAAAAGAATGAAAAGAACTGAGAACAGTCTCAGAGACTTCTGGGACAACATTAAATGCACCAACATTCAAATTATAGGGGTTTCAGAAGAAGAAGAGAAAAAGAAAGGGACTGAGAAAATATTTGAAGAGATTATAGGTGAAAATTTCCCTAATATGGGAAAGGAAATAGTTAATCAACTGTATGAAGCACAGAGAGTCCCATAAAGGATAAATCCAAGGAGAAACACTCCACAACACATATTAATCAAACTGTCAAAAATTAAATAGAAAGAAAACATATTAAAAGCAGCAAGGGAAAAACAACAAATAACACACAAGGGAATCCCCATAAGGTTAACAGCTGATCTTTCAGCAGCCAGAAGGGACTGGCAGGACATATTTAAAGTGATGAAGGAGAGAAACCTAGAGCCAAGATTACTCTGCCCAGCAAGGAACTCATTCAGATTTGATGGAGAAATTAAAAACATTTACAGACAGGCAAAAGCTGAGAGAGTTCAGCACCACCAAACTAGCTTTACAATAAATGCTAAAGGAATTTCTCTAGGCAAGAAACACAAGACAAGGAAAAGACCTACAATAAGAAACCCAAAATAATTAAGAAAATGGGAATAGGAACATACATATCGATAATTATTTTAAATGTAAATGGATTAAATGTGCCCACCAAAAGACACAGGCTGGCTGAATGGATACAAAAACAAGACACATATATATGCTGTCTACAAGAGACCCACTTCAGACCTAGGGACCCATACAGACTGAAAGTGAGAGGATGGAAAAAATATTCCATGCAAATGGTAACCAAAAGAAAGCTGGAGTAGAAATTCTCATATCAGAAAAAATAGACTTTAAAATAAAGACTATTAAAAGAGGCAAAGAAGGACACTACATAATGATCAAGGGATCAATCAAAGAAGAAGATATAACAATTGTAAATATTTATGCATCCAACATAGGAGCACCTCAATACATAAGGCAAATACTAACAGCCATAAAATGGGAAATCAACAATAACACATCCATAGTAGGGGATTTTAACACTCCACTTTCACCAATGGACAGATCATCCAAAATGAAAATAAATAAGGAAACACAAGCTTTAAATGTTACATTAAACAAGATGGACTTAATTGATTTTTATAGGACATTCCATCCAAAAACAACAGAATACACATTTTTCTCAAGTGCTCATGGAACATTCTCCAGGATAGATCATATCTAGGGTCACTAATCAAGCCTTGGTAAATTTAAGAAAATTGAAATTGTACCAAGTATCTTTTCTGACCACAGTGCTATTAGACTAGATATCAATTACAGGAAAAGATCTGTTAAAAATACAAACACATGGAGGCTAAAAAACACGCTACTTAATAATGAAGTGATCATTGAAGAAATCAAAGAGGAAATCAAAAAATACCTAGAAACAAATGACAATGGAGACACGATGACCCAAAACCTATGGGATGCAGCAAAGCAGTTCTAAAGGGAAGTTTATAGCAATACCATCCTAACAGAAGAAACAGGAAACATCTCAAATAAACAACCTAACCGTGCACCTAAAACAATTAGAGAAAGAAGAAAAACAAAACAAAACTAAAAACATTAGCAGAAGGAAAGAAATCATAAAATTCAGATCAGAAATAATTGAAAAAGAAATGAAGGCAATGATAGCAAAGACCAATAAAACTAAAAGCTGATTCTTTGAGAAGATAAACAAAATTGATTAACCATCAGGCAGACTCATCAAGAAAAAAGGGAGAAGACTCAAATCAATAGAATTAGAAATGAAAAAGGAGAAGTAACAACTGACACTGCAGAAATACAAAAGACCATGAGAGATTACTACAAGCAACTCTATGCCAATAAAATGGACAACCTGGAAGAAATGGAGAAATTCTTAGAAAGGTACAATGTGCCAATATTGAATCAGGAAGAAATAGAAAATATGAACAGCCCAATCACAAGCACTGAAATTGAAAATGTGATAAAAATCTTCCAACAAACCTAAGCCCAGCACCAGATGGCTTCACAGGTAAATTCTATCTAACATTTAGAGAAGAGCTAACATCTATCCTTCTCAAACTCTTCCAAAATATAGCAAAGGGAGGAACACTCCCAAACTCATTCTATGAGACCACCATCATGCTGACACCAAAAAGAGACAAGGATGTCACAAAGAAAGAAAAGTACAGGCCAATATCACTGATGAACATAGATGCAAAAATCCTCAACGAAATACTAGCAAACAGAATCCAACAGCATATTAAAAGGATCATACACCATGATCAAGTGGGGTTTATTCCAGAAATGCAAGGATTATTCAATATATACAAATTAATCAATGTGATACACCATATTAACAAACTGAAGGAGAAAAACCACATGATCATCTCAATAGAGGCAGCAAAAGGTTTTGACAAAATTCAACACCCATTTATGATAAAAACCCTGCAGAAAGAAGGCATAGAGAGAACTTTCCTCAACATAATAAAGGCCGTATATGGCAAACCAACAGCCAACATCATCCTCAATGGTGAAAAACTGAAAGCGTTTCCACTAAGATCAGGAACAAAACAAGGTTGCCCATTCTCACCATTATTATTCAACATAGTTTTTGAAGTTTTAGCCACAGCAATCAGAGAATAAAAGGAAATAAAAGGAATCCAAATCAGAAGAGAAGAAGTAAAACTGTCACTGTTTGCAGATGACATGATACTATACATATAGAATCCTAAAGCTGCTACCAGAAAACTACTAGAGGTAATCAATTAATTTGGTAAAGTAGCAGGATACAAAATTAATGCACAGCAAACTCTGGCATTCCTATACACTAATGATGAAAAGTCTGAAAGTGAAATCAAGAAAACACTCCCATTTACCATTGTAAGAAAAAAAATAAAATATCTAGGAATAAAACTACCTAAGGAGACAAAAGACCTGTATGCAGAAAATTATGACACTGATGAAAGAAATTAATGATGAAACAAATAAATGGAGAGATATACCATGTTCTTGGATTTGAAGTACCAACATTGTGAAAATGACTCTACTACCCAAAGCAATCTATAGATTCAGTGCAATTCCTATCAAATTACCAGTGGCAATTTTCACAGAACTAGAGCAAAAAATTTCACAATTTGTATGGAAACACAAAAGCCCCCGAAGAGCCAAAGTAATCTTGAGAACGAAAAACTGAGCTGGAGGAATCAGGCTCCCTGACTTCAGACTATACTACAAAGCTACAGTAATCAATACAGTATGGTACTGACACAAAAACAGAAATATAGATCAGTGGAACAGGATAGAAAGCCAAGAGATAAACCCACACACATATGGTCACCTTATCTTTGATAAAGGAGGCAGGATTGTACAGTGGAGAAAGGACAGCCTTTTCAATAAGTGGTGCTGGAAAAACTGACAGGTACATGTAAAAGTATGAGGTTAGATCACTCCCTAACACCATACACAAAAATAAACTCAAAATGGATTAAAGACCTAAATGTAAGGTCAGAAACTATCAAACTCTTAGAGGAAATCATAGGCAGAACACTCTATGACATAAATCACAGCAAGATCCTTTTTGACCCACCTCCTAGTGAAATGGAAATAAAAAGAAAAATAAACAAATGGGACCTAATGAAACTTCAAAGCTTTTGCACAGCAAAGGAAACAAGACCAAAAGACAACCCTGAGGATAGGAGACAATATTTGCTAATGAAGTAATTGACAAAGGATTAATCTCCAAAATTTATAAGCAACTCATGCAGCTCAATACCAAAAACATCTAACAACACAATTCAAAAATGGACGGGAGACCTAAATAGACATTTCTCCAAAGAAGATATACAGATTGCCAGCAAACACATGAAAGAATGCTCAACAACATTAATCATTAGAGAAATGCAAATCAAAACTCTAATGAGATATCATCTCACACCAGTGAGAATGGCCATCATCAAAAAGTCTAGAAACAGTAAATGCTGGAGAGGGTGTGGAGAAAAGGGAACACTCTTGCACTGCTGGTTGGCATGTGAGTTGGTACAGCCACTATGGAGAACAGTATCTAGGTTCCTTAAAAATCTACAAATAGAACTACCATATGACCCAGCAATCCTGCTTCTGGGCATATACCTTGAGAAAACCATAATTCAAAAAAAGTCATGTACCAAAATGTTCATTGCAGCTCTATTTAAAATAGCCAGGAGATGGAAGCAACCTAAGTGTCCATCAACAGATGAATGGATAAAGATGTGGCCCATGTATACAATGGAATATTTCTCAGCCATAAAGAGAAAAGAAATTGAGTTATTTGTCGTGGGGTGGATGGACCTAGAGTCTGTGATACAGAGTGAAGTAAGTCAGAAAGAGAAAGACAGATACTGTATGCTGACACATATATATGGAATATAAAAAAAAAAGTGTCATGAAGAACCTAGGGGTAAGATGTGAATAAGGACACAGACTTACTAGAGAATGGACTTGAGGATATTGGGAGGGGGAATGGTAAGCTGTGACAGTGAGAGAGTGGCATGGACATATAACACTACCAAGCATAAAATAGATAGCTAGTGGAAAGCAGCGGCATAGCACAGGGAGATCAGCTCGGTGCTTTATGACCACGTGGATGGGTGGGATAGGGAGGGTGGGAAGGAGGGAGATGCAAGAGGGAGGAGATATGGGAACATATGTATATGTATAACTGATTCACCTTGTTATGAAGCAGAAACTAACACACCATTGTAAAGCAATTATACTCCAATAAAGATGTAAAAATATAAAATAAAATAAAAAAACCCAAACCAGTCAAAAGAAAAAAAGCAACATTAAAATCATATATATCCTATAAGTCATTTATAAATCATGAGTCATCGTCCCTTCATATAAATGAACTTTAAAATGTGTATGTGTTTAAAGTTTTGAAGTTTTTACCTGAATAATTTTTTGAATAAATGCTAAGATTTTAGTTAAAAGACTATGTTAAATTCCAAGTAGAAAAGAAGAATAAATATAAAACACAAAAATGGAATATATATTTTAATTGTTTTCAGTTTTCTTGAGAATTTAAATGCTAATTTAATCAATCAATTAAAAATAGCCACTACATATTTTTTCAACTTTAAACAATGAAATAAAGATTAGTTGTCTTCATCAGTCTTCAAATATTGTATATGAAATTAGTATTTGAATTAAAACTTTTATTAATTACATGGTCTTCTATTTACAGTTTTATATGAAGATCTTTTCAGATTACATGCTGCCATTTCACAGAATTAAAGTGTGAGTAATCACACTTTATTTGGCCAAGGGCATTGACACTCAGCAGGCAAGTACTTGGTACACAGGCATTAAGGTATCCTTATACGAAACACCATGCAATAAAGAATGCACCATTATACAACACATTTTCTTGCTCATATTTATGCCACTTGGCCACGCCTTGAATGACCACTTGCATTCCTTGAATGACCATTTTCTCTGCTTTCCTCTTACCCTTGTCCTTCAGGAGCACAGATTGTTTCTGGTGTTGACCTGAGGATACTGCTATATTTCATTTAACTATGAGAGACACATATTCTTTGAGAAAAAAAAAACTGGATCTGGAGAACATAAAGGGAAAGAAAATTTTTCTTCCTTCGTTTACCTCATTCCTGCTATCCAGAGATGAGGAGTTGATATGTATTTTACAGGTTACAAGGAGTAAAAGACCTGATTCATGAATGTTCTAGCCCTATAAGGTAGTATATTCATATTGTAGGTTTGCTGTAACAAGGTGCCATGAACTGAGTGGGTTAACAAAAGAAATGTATTGTGTCATACTTCTGGAGGCTAGAAGTCAAAGATCAAAGTGTTGTGATGGCCATAGTTCCTCTAGAGGCACTAGGGAAATTTCTATTCCAGGCCTGTCTCCTACCTTCTGGTATCTTCTTGGTTTATGGCAACACCACCCCAATAGTTACATGGCATTCTCCTGTTTACAAGTCTGAGTCCAAATCTTCCCTTTTGTAAAGACACCAGTCATAGTGAACTAGGGCCCCATCCTACCCCATCTAACCTCATCTTAAGTTAACTAATTATATCTCAATGACCGTATTTCTAAATTAAGTCGTATTCTAAATACTGTGGGTTCGACGTTCAATATTCAAATTTTAAGGGAAATTAAATTTGGGGAAGGAATTAAAAGTAACATAGCAAATTCAATACATAACCTTAGGAAATAGTAATAATAGTTACCATGCATTTACTATGTCCCAAGCCCTATGCTAAAACAGTTCTATGGAGTATCTTATTTAATTTGTAAAAATCTTTATAAGGTATTATTAATTGTCACTTCTTATAAATGAAGTACTGAGACTCAAATAACTTGAACCCAAATTAGCAAGTAACTGATCCAAGATTGAAACCTGGGTAAAGTTACCAGAACCTCTATTATTAACCATTATATCCTTCTGAAAACCTAATGGTGTACAATCCTTTTGGACTGTGATGCAATGGAATGTCCATTTCTACCTTCAGAAATTCATGCTACTCAGTGCATACCAGGACAATGGCTATATTATCCAAAGACGATGTTCCTTAGAGTACATACTAAAAAGTGAAAACATTCTGTTTGTAATATTTTGTTTTGCACCCTAGGGGCTATATAAATTTCCAACTAGGATATATGCTTCTCTAGGTCAGGGATTGTGACTTCTACTTGTTTTCTGTACCCCACAGAGACTAGTACAGTGTTGATTCTCAATAACTAGTTGTTGAGAGAAGTATGCCAAGAAACAAACTGTCATGACTTATTTCTTTTCAATGGGTACAAAGCTTCTTTTAAAAATCTCCATAGAAGACTAAATCGGTGGCAGCAATTATCAGAACGTTATTGTTAATACATAAATATATTTCTTAAACACTGATTCCCTGATGCAAGGCTTTGCAATTTATTGAGTTTTGGGCCTTAAACTATAGTTTCACTACTGAAAAGTCATGAAGTATTGAGTTGATTAAGATATATAAAAATAACTCTTTAACTTGGATGTTTTAGCAGGTACTTTTTTTTTTTTTTTTTTTTTTTTTTTTTTTTGCGATAGCGGGCCTCTCACTGTTGTGGCCTCTCCCGTTGCGGAGCACAGGCTCCGGACGCGCAGGCTCAGCAGCCATGGCTCACGGGCCCAGCCGCTCCGCGGCACGTGGGATCTTCCCGGACCGGGGCACGAACCCGCGTCCCCTGCATCGGCAGGCGGACTCTCAACCACTGCGCCACCAGGGAAGCCCTAGCAGGTACTTTTTTAAGGCAAAAATTCCATCTTTTTTATGTAGAATATCAAGTGAAATGTAGATATCTATTTTTAATTATAGTAACAATTAACAGTTTTATCTTTAAATTACTCTTATTTACATCACCAAGTTGCCATGAGGGTAAGATTTATCTGAATCAGGCAAAAGAAAGAAAAAACATTTAAAAATACCTTAAAATTCATCTTGGTTTTAGTGTTAGTGATTCCATTAATCTGTTTAAATTTCGACAAATCTTATTCATTTTTTAAAGCCTCAGTTTCTCCACCTGTAAAGAGAGAATTCTACCACCTGCCCTGCCGGATTCAGAGGGCTTTGTAAATGATAAAGCATAGTACACACAGAAGGAATTAACATTATTTCTTCATTAAACCCATCTCTAATATTTCAAGTCTTTAGGGGAACATCTAATTTTTAAAGTTCAGATAGATATCAGACAAGGAATAGTTATATTGGGATGAAAAGCCCCTGCATGCATGCTTTAAAAAATCACACCTAAGCTCTACCTGGAAAGAGCTGCTTATATCAAGTTCACATTCACAAGTACCTGGTAGAAGAAAAGAAATTGTCCATGCATTCTTGGGCATACTGCATTTATTTCCTTTTGTAAAAGAGAGTAAGGCACCTACTCAAGTCTTAAAAATGTGTCTTCATCATAAAGTGGAAGATTCATAGTCTTGAATCGCTCCATGAAGTTGGGGGCCAAACTGTCCTACAATTTGAAATAAGGGAGGGAGTCAAACAGATTATACTGAGCATTACTTTCTGGGGATAAAAAAGAATAACAGCAGTTATGTCAGATATTCAATTAAGGACATTGCCATAAGTTTAGTCCCACAAAATTCAGGAAAACAGATAAATAGAGGTTAAAATTATATATATATACCCAAAATCTCTACTGGCAAAACACAGATTATTATCCCACTTGAAAAATAAAAAAGGGACAGCAAATGCCCAGAGAGGGGAAATGACTTGAAATCAACATAGCTAGCTAATGGAAGAACAGATCTAGAACCCTATTGATCTTAGAAGCAGATTTATCTCAACCTCTATTTAGAAAACAAATTTCTAGAGGAATTATTGAGTTGTAGTGTTGAAAAAAGTGCAAAGGCCCAAGTAGTCCATCCCCCCACTACAGTTGCACCTCAAAGTCTAGGCAATCTTCTGTTTTTAATTTCTGAAGTTCTCAGGAGGATCTCAAAAATTTTAAGCATTTTCTTCTCTAGCACATAAAATCAGGAGACTAAAAAATCATGAATTTTGTGGTAGTGTTCACAAACAGGGACCATGTGTGCATGCTCTTCTCTATTCCTGCCTCAGTATTATTTTTCTGACCACAGTGCCTGTTTTCCTGTTTATGGTGCTATTGTCTGCCCCTAAATTCTTCTCAACATATTACTAATTTAAACCATCTTCAGTTCAGCAAAATAGCCCTTTGTTTTTCATCTGTTTAATCTGCCATTTTAAAACTGAATAGAGAAAAAATAGCAAAGTACTTGTGTTTGGAAGATTACTTGCTTGAATGATTAGAATAAAGATATTGAAGTAATTCCAAGTTTCAGAAATGTCTCTGGACCTAATAGAGATCATATCCATATGGCATATTAGTAGAGTTACCATATAGTTCTTAACCAAACTAGGAGACTTTTGAGAGTGAAAGATAGCACTAACCAGACAGAACACTGAGACAATAGGCATAAACTGGCACTGTTGTTCTATATGTAAATGAATATAAACTTAGCAAGAACATAGTTAGACAGAGTCCCCAGAGTATATGTTCATCATCATAACTGAAGACTTCAATTCCATTAAGAGTCTGAGGAAAGCTATAGACCTTCCTCTCAGAAGACTGAAGACAGGATTATATGTACATGTTAGAGTAGGGGATGACAAACTAAAGTCCATGGGTCAAATGTTGTTCATTGGTTTTTGTAAACAAAATTTTACTGGGACACAGTCACACCCAATAGTTTATGAATTCTATATGGCTACTTTTGCACTATGCTAGCAGAGTGGTTGCAACACAGACCCTATAGGTGGTAGAGTTAAAGACATTTACCATCTGGCCCCAGAAAATGTTTACTGACTAAAAGAAGATAATTATCAGATTATTATTATTGTTATTATTTATAATAAATACTGGGCTAACACTAAAAATATGAAGCTTAATGGAATTAAGTCATGCATTTAAATTCAAAAAGATTAATTTTACAAGAACAGAATTGAAGTGACATTATAAAACCATTGGGGAGTTTAGTTGACAGCAAGCTTCATATGAACCAAGCAGCATATCATGGTTTTCTACAAGGCTCATGCTATCTTAGGGTACATAAATAGAAGTATAAAGTTCAGATCAAATCTGGAATGTTGTGCCACATTTTTAAAAGGACATTAATAAACTGAGACAGGACTTCCCTTGTGGCACAGTGGTTAAGAATCTGCCTGCCAATGCAGGGGACATGGATTCGATCCCTGGTCTGGGAAGATCCCATATGCTGCGGAGCAACTAAGCCTGTGTGCCACAACTACTGAGCCTGGGTGCTAGAGCCTTCAAGCCACAACTACTGAGCCCATATGCCACAACTACTGAAGCTCAGGCGCCTAGAGCCCGTGCTCCTCAACAAGAGAAGTCACCACAGCGAGAAGCCCACTCACCAGAACAAAGAGTAGCCCCCACTCACCACAACTAGAGAAAGCCCGTGTGCAGCAATGAGGACCCAACACAGCCAAAAATAAATAAATAAATAAATTAAAAAAATAAACGAAACAACCAAAGATAGGTAGCTGGGTTGGTCAAAAATAATCTGTACCTAAATTGCATGAGGGACTGTGAAAACTGTCTTCAAATTTTGAAAGACTGGCTTGTGCAGAAGGGATTGGGATGTAAATATGAACTAGAGTAGATGATATACAGCATGTTCCACTAATTTTTCAGCCTGCCTTCTGACTCAGGGAGTCAACGATCCTATATGTTACACAAATAGATAGTGGGACTGTCCCGACATGATATTTCCTCTTGGAGTTTAGGATATTTATTAAAAACCATCAATCTTTGTAAATACCCTAAAGAAATATGCTCAGTTCCGTGAAATATAAAAGTATTTACAGTTGAAAGAGTGCAAGTGAGAAACAACGAGAAGAAAAGAGAGAGGTAGTTTTATTTTATTTTAATATATTGGGTTGGATGAAAATTTCATTCAGGTTATTCTGTAAAATCTTATGGAAAAACCCCAACGAACTTTTTGGCTAACCCAATATTAAAGAAAGAAAGAGGCCTTAGAGAACGTCTTTCTCACTACAGATTTCTGGAGAGCAAATGAAAAATTTGTGGAACATGCTTTTAATTATTAAGAGCCTATACTTTGGGTAAAGAAGATGTGGTATATATACACATTGGAATACTACTCAGCCATAAAAAAGAAGGAAATAATGCCATTTGCAGCAACATGGATAGACCTAGAGATTATTATACTAAGTGAATTAAGTCAGAAATAGAAAGACAAATACTATATGATATCACTTACATGCAGAATCTAAAATATGTCACAAATGAACTTATTTATGAAACAGAAACAGACTCACAGACATAGCAAACACACTTATGGTTACCAAAGGGAAAGTGGTGAGGGAGGGATAAATTAGGAGTTTGCTATAAGCAGATACAAACTACTATATATAAAACAGATAAACAACAAGGTCCTACTGTATAGCACAGAGAACCATATTCAATATCCTGCAATAAGTCATAATGGAAAAGAATATGAAAAAGAATATGTATATATGTATAACTGAATCACTTTGCTGTACACCAGAAACACACAATGTTGTAAATCTACTATACTTCAATACAAAAGAGCTTATATTTCATTCAAATCAACTGACATGACATTCTCTACCATTTTTCATGTGAGATACAATAATGAGCTTAGATTAATTACTGTATATGATATCTCAACACAGTCACCATTAACAGAAGGATTGCTAAGGGACCAATGGAGAAAAGCTTGGCAATGTTATTCAGGGTATTATAGACAAAATTCCTAACCTGAAAAGGATATATCCATACTATTTGTAAGAAAAACACTTTCAGTAACTTGAAAATCAAGATTAATAAAACTCACGAATTCAAATATCTTAGCAGAATCCACTATTTCCCATAGTCCCAAATAGAAGTGTGAGTAACAATTCACTTTTGAGTCTTGTGTATGTAGAAGCAATACTCTATGTGTTCGTATATGGACTATTGCTTGGAAATGATTTCATTTGTAATCAAACATTTCTTGAGTCTCAGAGTTTCCTGTTCTAGCCAGTATGGGGAGAGTAAGTTACCTGCACCATTTTTTCTGAGGGTATCTGATCTGGCTCAGTTCTACACTTTTATGCCAGACCCCCCAATCTCATGCCATCAGGTTTGTCATGTATTCAGTATTAAAGTAGACAGTTCAGTATTCTCACTTTATTAGTAGAAGCAAAATTTTAAATTAAAAGTTAGATCATTTTATATTTAACTTATTAGGAAATAAAATAACTCTTCCTAAAGTAAAGCTATGAAATCTGCAAAGTCAAACAATAAGTATACATTATATGTTAAAGCATATTAATATTTTTTAAATTGATGTAGATTATTCACACTTCCTTAGATCCCACCCCAGATAATGAGCACTGCTACACTGCTCATGGTTAATTTTCTTAACCTTTTTGGTTCCTCTTTTTTTTTTTTTTCAGTCCAGTCCTGAATCCTGAGTTCTCCATCACTAGCACTTTCCCGTTATTTCTGATCCTGACACTGCTCTTCTGAGACTGACCTTGACTCTCTTTCTTGACTTGAATTTGACGCCCATAGCTAACTATGTTTTGATGTTTTTATTTTTTTATTGGAGTATAATTGCTTTACAATGTTGTGTTAATTTCTGTCACACCACAAAGTGAATCAAACTTATGCAAACCCTAGGCCATCACATATCGCCAAGCTGAGCTCCCTGTGCTATACAGCAGGTTCCCACTAGCTATCTATTTTACACATGGTAGTGTATTTATGTCAAACTTAATCTCCCAATTCGTCCCACCCTCCCCTTCCCCCCATGTCCACACATCCGTTCTCCACATCTGCCTTTCTATTCCTGCCCTGCAAACAGGTACATCTGTACCACTTTTTCTAGATTCCACATATATGCATTAATATATGATATTTGTTTTTCTCTTTCTGACTTACTTCACTCTGTATGACAGACTCTAGATCCATTCATATCTCTACGAATGAACCAATCTCATTTCTTTTTATGGCTGAATAATATTCCATTATATATACGTACCACATCTTTATCCATTCATCTGTTGATGGACATTTAGTGGGCATAGAGGAAACCTAACTCAACATAATAAAGGCTATATAGGACAAACCTACAGCAAACATCATTCTCAATGGTGAAAAACTGAAAGCATTTCCTCTAAGATCAGGAATAAGACAAGGATATCCACTCTCACCACTCTTATTTAACATAGTATTGGAAGTCCCAGTCATGGTGATCAGAGAAGAAAAAGAAATAAAAGGAATCCAAATTGGAAAAGAAGTTGTAAATTTGTCACTGTTTGCAGATGACATGATACTATACATAGAAAATCCTAAAGATGCCACCAGAAAACTACTAGAACTAATCAATGAATTTGGTAAAGTTGCAGGATAGAAAATTAATGCATAGGAATCTCTTGCATTCCTATACACTAAAAATGAAAGATCAGAAAGAGAAATTAAGGAAACACTTCCATTTACCATCGCAACAAAAAGTATAAAATAGCTAGGAATAAACCTATCTAAGGAGGCAAAAGACCTGTACTCAGAGAACTATAAAACACTGATGAAAGAAACCAAAGATGACAGAAACAGATGGAGAGATATACCATGCTTCTGGATTGGAAGAACCAATATTGTGAAAATGACTGTACTACCCAAAGAAACCTACAGGTTCAATGCAATTCGCATCAAATTACCAATGTTTTTGTGTTTTTAGCCACTAGGAGATGCAGTCCATCCAATAAAGCCAAGCCACTGGAGTTCGAACCTAACAGCAGCCCATGTGGTCATCATTCCCCCTAGGTTTGCCCTGACACTTGAGGAAGGCCATTGGGCAGAAATAACAAATAAATATATATATATATATTGCCCTCCAGCTAAAGGGACACAGTGTTTTAAAATATACATGAGATTTATTTTAATCAGGCATAGCAAGACATTGCAGGCACAGAAATAACTGTCATGAAGGAAGAAGTTTTTATATTTACAAATTCCTAGTAACAGGCGACATGGTATGCCACCAGGGGTGGACACCCAGGTAAGCACCAGGGTCAGTCAGGAAACATATGTAATGGGGAAACATGGGCAAGAACCTTTATTATGCTTTCTGTGGGAAGGAATGGGCAAGGCAGAGTAAGCAGCTTAAGGATCAGTTAGAATAATTTCAGCAGGCTCTGGAGTATGGGGGGTTTATGAGCTGTCCCTAGCTGTCTGGTACCTGTCCCTGATGTGTTTAGGGCATTTGAATAGAGACCCAGAGTGTGAAAACCCAATAAAGGAGGTGGTTAGGGTATAGGCTTAGATTGTTTGGTTTGCATCTGAAATACACACTCACAGCTGAGTTGTTCACTATCTCTACAAATTGATTAACATTTGGGGGGTAATTCCTCCAAGATCAGTGAGGCTCCAGATGTCAAAGCATCAGAAAAATATAGATGTGTGCAATTAAACATGTTGGATTTATTTCTCATTGCAGCAAGAGAGAACATACATCATGAAGAAGTATGGAGTGTCACAGGAACAGGGTATTAAAAAAACATATTATAGGGTTTGGGCTTTGGTTGGGTAAATTGGGAGAGTATTTAAGGAATTTTTCTCCAGATTAGATGCTGGCAGAAAGCAGAAGAGAGGCATTCTATGATTAGGTATCTCAGTAAGTCTTACCTATAGGGAAGAGAGAAACCAATATGAAGACGAAGCTGTAATTGGTAAAGAAGTGGTAGTCACTTATTTTGGCTGAGAAATGGGTAGTTAGTATTTTGTGTATGGCACAATGAACTTGAGTCTGTCTGTTCTCAGGCAAAATTATTAAATGGCCTTTACTTGCCTTATTTTGTTGTGGTCTGAGAATAAATTTGACTGAGTTTGAAATTCTGTGTAATGGTTGATATATAAAAAATAATCTCAGAAAAATATGCACAGTATGTGATCAGATTATAACTATTTTTGTTTTCTATATTATACCTTAATACAGTTCATAATTTTACTTCAATCTCTGTAGTGTGTACAGGTATTATTTTTATAGTAAGAATTATTATTTTACAAAATAAAAGTAAAACTGAAGCAGTTGTAAACATGGAATTGTCCTATGTAATGAGGCTTTTAAAATTTCTCCTCAATACACATAGTTTCTTATACAGTAATCTTGGGTGAGGTAGAGTGAGGTTATAGTAATTATAGGGCCATATTTTACAAAATTATCTTTTCAGGCATATACAGTATAATTTCTTACAAAGAAAATAACCTTGTAATATGCTTCTTTCTTTCTGATTTTTTTCCTCTTAATTGGAGAAGAAATCATACCAAGGAGAGTGATTATAAGAGAATATGAGTATCTATTCCCCTGCTTAGTGACACCAAAGAAACAACTTCTTTCAAAAAGGGCAAGACAAGAAGTGATTTACTTAACAAAAATATTCAATTATAAGGGAATCATCTGCAGTTCTGTTTCAGCAATACTCTCTATTCTTACTAATACACATTCTTTGTCTCAAAATCTGAAAGTATAAATGAATAAAGCATTAATGTTCCCTATGCCTTTTAGTTTTTGTGGAACAATATATGTCAAAGTCTAAAATCAGGAAAAAAAAAGAGTGATCAGTTTTATTGAAATATTAGTGTGGATGATTCATAAGTTGAATAATTGAAGATAAATTAGACTCCAAGTGACTGCCAGGGTGGCTGGTTTTCTCAGAAGCCATGTTTATAAACAAAGGGAAAAATGAGAAATATGTGGCAAAAATGAGGAAAATGCTGGAACTCCAGAGCCTCACTGTAACACACCTCACAGACCTTATAAGACCTGACTCTGATTTTACCCATGGAAACCTCAAACATGGGCCTTAAAGAATCCAGATTACTTAGATCCTCAGACTAAAAAAGTATCCCAAACCACTATAAAGACCCCTGAATAATAACACTACTTCACATTATTATATTTTACATTTTACCAAGACACATCGACCTATATTTTTCTATACTTCATGCACAACTCCACAAGGTAGAGATAGAAAGAGGAATTACCCTAATTCCACAATAAAGAAATTAAGCCTGAGAAAGTCCTCATGGCTTTCCAAGGAAACCTATGTTAAATGGTAAAATGAAGATTCAAATTCAGGCTTTATGATAACATGACCTGTGCTCTATTTATTTCACTACAGAGGAGTGTGAGGTGAATCAGAGGATCTGCAGATAGTCAAAAAATGCATCAGGAGAGGGTGAACATAAATGCAAAAATCCTCAACAAAATACTAGCAAACAGGGTCCAACAGCAAATTAAAAGGATCATACACCATGATCAAGTGGAGTTTATCCCAGGATTGCAGGAATCTTCAATATGTGCAAATCAATCAATGTGATACACCATATTAATAAACTGAAGGATAAAACCATATAATAATCTCAATAGATGCAGAAAAAGCTTTTGACAAAATTCAACACGCATTTATGAAAAAAAAAAACCCTCCAGAAAGTAGGCATAGAGGGAACTGACCTCAACATAATAAAGGCCATATATGACAAAACCACAACTAACATCATTCTCAATGGTGAAAAACTGAAACCATTTCCACTAAGATCAGAAAAAAGACAAGGTTGCTCACTCTCACCAGTATTATTCAACATAGTTTTGGAAGTTTTAGCCATAAGAATCA
This sequence comes from Orcinus orca, assembly GCF_937001465.1. NCBI lineage: Eukaryota > Metazoa > Chordata > Mammalia > Artiodactyla > Delphinidae > Orcinus > Orcinus orca. The sequence goes on from NC_064580.1 coordinate 72,464,684, forward strand.
GAGAAGAAAAAGAAATAAAAGGAATCCAAATTGGAAAAGAAGAAGTAAAACTGTCACTCTTTGCAGATGACATGATACTATAAATAGAGAATCTTAAAGATGCTACCAGAAAACTACTAGAGCTAATCAATGAATTTGGTAAAATAGCAGGATACAAAATTAATACAAAGAAATCTCTAGCATTCCTATACACTAATGATGAAAAATTTGAAAGAGAAATTAAGGAAACACTCCCATTTACCACTGCAACAAAAAGAATAAATTACCTAGGAATAAACCTACCTAAGGAGACAAAATACTTGTATGTAGAAAACTATAAGACACTGGTGAAAGAAATTAAAGAGATGGAGAGATATACCATGTTCTTGAATTGGAAGAATCAACATTGTGAAAATGAATACACTACCCAAAGCAATCTACAGATTCAATGCAATCTCTATCAAACTACCAATAGCATTTTTCACAGAACTAGAATCAGAAATTTCACAATTTGTATGGAAAAAAAAGACCCCGAATAGCCAAAGCAATCTTGAGAGGAAAAAAAAAATGGAGCTGTAGGAATCAGGCTCCCTGACTTCAGACTATACTACAAAGCTGCAGTAATCAAGATAGTATGGTACTGGAGCAAAAACAGAAATATAGATCAATAGAACAGGATAGAAAGCCCAGAGATAAACCCATGCACATATGGTCACCTTATCTATGATAAAGGTGGCAAGAAAATTCAATGCATAAAATACAGCCTCTTTAATAAGTGGTGCTGGGAAAACTGGACAGCTACATTAAAGAATGAAATAAAAACACTCCCTAACACCGTATACAAATATAAACTCAAAATGGATTAAAGACCTAAATGTAAGGCCAGACACTATAAAACTCTTAGAGGAAAAAATAGGCAGAACACTCTCTGACATAAATCACAGCCAGATCCTTTTTGATCTACCTCCTAGAGAAATTGAAATAAAAACAAAAATAAACAAATGGGAACTAATGAAACAAATATTTTACACAGCAAAGGAAATCATGTACAAGACGACGACCCTCAGAATGGGAGAAAATATTTGCAAACGAAGCAACTGATAGAGGATTAATCTCCAAAATATATAAGCAGCTCATGCAGCTCAATATCAGAAAAACAAACAGCCCAATCCAAAAATGCCCAGACGACCTAATAGACATTTCTCTAAAGAAGATATACAGATTGCCAACAAAAACATGAAAGAATGCTCAACATCATTAATCATTAGGAAATGCAAATCAAGACTAAAAAAAGGTATCACCTCACACAGGGTAGCATGGCCATCATCAAAACATCTACAAACAATAAATGCTGGGGAGGGTGTGGAGAAAAGGGGACCTCTTGCACTGTTAGTGAGAACGTAAATTGATACAGCCACTATGGAGAACAGTATGGAGGTTCCTTAAAAATACTAAAAGTAGAATTACCATACGACCAAGCAATCCCACTATTGGGCATATACCCTGAGAAAACCATAATTCAAAAAGAGTCATGTACCACAATGTTCATTGAAGCTCTATTTACAATAGCCAGGACATGGAAGCAACTAAAGTGTCCATTGACAGATGAATGGATAAAGAAGATGTGGCACATATATACAATGGAATATTACTCAACCATATAAAGAAATGAAATTGAGTTGTTTGTACTGAGGTGGATCAACATAGAGACTGTCATACAGAGTGAAGTAAGTCAGAAAGAGACAAATAAATACTGTATGCCAACCCATATATGTGGAATCTTAAAAAAAAAAAAAGTTTTGAAGAACCTAGCACCAGGACAGGAATAAAGACACAGATGCAGTGAATGGATTTGAGGACACAGGGAGGGGAAAGGTAAGCTGGGATGAAGTGAGAGAGTGGCATGGACTTATACATACCAACAAATGTAAAATAGATAGCTAGTGGGAAGTAGCCGCATAGCACAGGGAGACCAGCTCTGTGCTTTGTGACCACATAGAGTGGTGGAATAGGGATGGTGGGAGGGAGATGCAAGAGGGAAGAGATATGGGGATATATGTATATGTATAGCTGATTCACTTTTTTATAAAGCACAAATTAACACACCAGTGTAAAGCAATCATATTCCAATAAAGATGTTAAAAATAAATAAATAAAAGCAGCACTTTTCAGGGCTTCAGAAATTACCCAATGTGCTCACCAGAGGGCACACCAAAGCAACAAAGGAGCAAACAGCAAGTATCATGTGACTGGTGAACAATCCTTGTTCATATCACTCATTCATTTGGGTAAACATGTATTGGACACTAAGTGTATGCCAGACACTTGTTAATCACAGAGAGTGCAGTGGTGAGTGTGATCCCTCATGAGATGCCTGTGTGATGCAAGAAATAATGAAGGATGTGAAAAATATTCTTTTTCATGGAAGTGGAAGATATGATATCCTGGGCAGAGACAAGTGTCAGTGATACCTTGTACGTGGTTATTTTTGCGATCCTGGTTTTTCCCTAGGGTGATGTGTCCTGGTGTATGTGCCTTACATTTGGGTGGGCTGCTCCTGGTTTCTGTTATTAATTTTGGCAGTTACCCCTTGTCTAGTACTTATCCAAATTCCCAGCCATTCCAATTACAAGATTGACTAAATATTTACCCTTTCTCTTCACTTCACTTTAAAAGGCCGTAAAATTTGAGGTTCAAGGAATAGAGGTGAGCCTTTCTAATCTGAAAGGGTCCTAGGTTTTCTTGAGGACTACTGCAGTCCACTTGCAATATCACAGTAATGCCAACTCAGAGAATAACTGGAAAAGTATTCCGTATCTGTGTATCTCCTTGACATAGGAATTATCAGTTTCAAAAATAAAAAGAAAGAAACTGCTTGAAAACTGTCTTTTATTAGGTTCTTTTGGAGGAGGTAGGTGTTTGACAAACTTCTCAATATCTTCTAAAATTAGTATCTACCTCTTCTTGGGCAAATTATTCCATTTATTATGGGAGATAAAGAATTATGCTCTTCATTTATATATTCAAAAAGCAACAGCCTATCTGCGGGGAGAGGAAATTGGATGAAGGTTGTCAAAAGGTACAAACTTCCAGTTATAAGATAAATAAGTAATAGGGATGTAATGTACAACCTGAGAAAGATAATTAACACTGCTATGTGTTACATATGAAAGCTGTTAAGAGAGTAAACCATAAATTCTCATCACAAGGAAAAGGATGTGTTTTCTACTTCTTTAATTTTGTCTCTCTATGAGATGTTGGATGTTCACTAAACTTATTGTGATCATCATTAAATGATTTATGTAAGTCAAATCATTATGCTGTATGCCTTAAATGTACACAGTGCTGTACACCAATTATATGTCAATAAAACTGGAAGAAAATATTAAAAATTTACAAACAAAAATAAAATTTTATATAAAAAAATGTCATGTACCACAATGTTCATTGCAGCACTATTTACAATAGCCAGGACATGGAAGCAACCTAAGTGTCCATCAACAAATGAATGACTGAAGATGATGTGGCACATATATACAATGGAATATTACTCAGCCATAAAAAGAAACAAAATTGAGCTATTTGTAGCGAGGTGGATGGACTTAGAGTCTGTCATTCAGAGTGAAGTAAGTCAGAAAGAGAAAAACAAATACCATATGCTAACACATATATATGGAATCTAAAAAAAAATGGTTCTGAAGAACCTAGGGGCAGGACAGGAATAAAGATGAAGACGAACAAAATGGACTTGAGGACATGGGGAGGGGGAAGGGTAAGCCAGGACGATGTGAGAGAGTGGCATTGACATATATATACTATCAATTGTAAAATTGATAGCTAGTGGGAAGCAGCCGTATACTACAGGGAGATCAGCTCGGTTCTTTGTGACCACCTAGAAGGGTGGGATAGAGAAGGTGGGAGGGAGACACAAGAGGGAGGGGATATGGGGATATATGTATACGTATAGCTGATTCACTTTGTTATACAGCGGAAACTAATACAACATTGTAAAGCAATTATACTACAGTAAAGATGATAGAAAAAGAAAAACAAAACATGAACTATTAAAAAAAGTGCATCAGGAATGGCAGGGTCTACCCTCTGTAGATTATACACATTTTAAAAAAAGCTTTCATCCTAACTTTTGCTGAGTCAATTATCTGTATCTAACCTATTTAATGGAACACTCATTAGACTCCAGGATACACTGGTCTCTTTGATTATGCTACTTTCCAAGAGGGATAATTGCAAGAAGATTTGACATAAAGCTTTTATGTGTAAGCAAAACATCTTGGTGTGGAAAGAAAAGAAAAAACGGTAGTATATTTATGGAACAGTTACTGTGTAGCTAGCACTTTGTCCACTTTATATGCAATTTGTAATCCTTACAACATTTTAGGAGGTTAATACTCTTATTATCCCCTTTATTCAGATAAGGTAACTGAAACCTACAGAAGTTAGGTAACTTGCACTAGATCATAAAGCTAGTAAATGCTAGAGTTAGGATTCAAACTAGGCTCTATGTGGGTTCAAATACCATGTTTTACCCATTATATAATTCTATATAAATGTAAGAACTACTTTTTGCACAGTATTGTTTTATTTTCCAAACTATTTTCATATAATTTTATATACAAATGTTATCTGAACCACCCCCAAACTTTCCCAACAATTTCTTCCTAAAAAGAGGCATGGAAGTCAATATCCTCAATTGACAGATTAGGAACCTAAGAGATAGAGAATTCAAGTGACCTACTAAAGATCTTACAGAGATATAGTTGATAGGGTCAGGACTCAGTATAAATGTTCTGTGTTATTTGCATTTAAACCATTCTGTCTAATAGAGAAAGATAATCAATAAAATAAAACAAGGTAAATTATATTAAATGGCAAAAAGAAAAAAAAACCTGTTGCAATAGAATAACTATGCATAACATTATCAACAGAAATCAAAAGGAGCAATAAGTTTTGAAGTTCGGGCTTTGGATGAAATACAAAGAAAAATAATATATAAATCACAATTTTTAAAAGTATAAGGCATTGAAAAACACGAAACTGCACTCACTTTTATGTTGTGAAAAAGATAAAGAAAGATGTGGGTTGGAAACAGGGGAGAGGAGGAAAAGATAAAAAGTATAAGATAAGAAGAGAAAAAAAGGGAGCAATACTGGCTCAAGGACAAAAACCTAGGACAGGTGGTTTGAAGTTACTGGGTCGAGGGTGACCTTTGTTCAAGAAAGAATATTTCAGTAATGAAAAGTTTCTAACAGTATACCCCTAATTGCCTAATTCAGTGGCCTTTTCTGAGTTTTCGTCAAGCAGAAGTCCTTTTCAAATTTGCTCAATATCCTTGTAATTAATCTTGTTCTCCCTACTTTTCTGTGATATGGGACTTTTCTGGCTCTTCTTCTTCAGTGTATAAGGACACTTGCCTTAGTTTTATCAATAACTTATGCTATGAACTTGGACTAGTCATTTCTCTCTGAAATGAATTCTTCAAAATTAGAATGTCAAAGTGCATATTTAAGGTCCTTTCCAGTTCTAGAGAACCATGATTCTGTAATCACTTCCTTTAATGATAATTTTCCCAACCTTAAATCAGCATTTATTACTGGGATTTCTTAGCTCACACTGAAGGCTTTCATTTGATAACAAGGTATGACTTTCAAAACTCTGTCACCTTTTCTCCCAAATACCAGACCTCTTTATGCAAATCTCTCCACCTGATGTCCCATAGACACCTCAAATAAACTCTTCTTATCTGTAAACTTACTCTTCTTCCCACATCCCTTTGTGTCTTTAGTAATATCATAATCTTCTCCAGGTCAAGCCTCTTAAGGTCTATAACTCAGCACTATCTTCCATTCTCCTTTCACATAAAGTCAAATAATAATTGTATCAGGTTTAACTATGAAAGTTTCTTGTATTCATACGATTACTGTTTTGTCAGTGATCTGGTTTAGGTACTCATGTTTAAGTACTAGTGTTCAAAACTATTAAAACAGTTTTCTACTCTCCACCCTTTGCCCCACCCCCACCCCAGATCTCTAACTCTTTCTTTCAAGCCATGCCTTGAGGCAGCTAGAACTAACTTCCTTTGATGTAAGCTTAATGATGTTTGGTGAATTACAACTCATAAAGCACTTAAAATTGTTCCTGTAGCACAATTAAGCGGTATATAAATGTTGGCTATTATTATGATTCCCCTTCACAAATAACTCTGAAAACTTCCTTTGATATACAGAGAAAAATTCTATGTTTCTTAGATTAGCATATAATAATCATTACAGTTTGATATCAGCTTATCTGTCCAGTTGTATTATGTATAATATCTCACTGGACAGGAAAATATTTAATTGCCTTATTTTCACACATATCCATTTTAAGAGGAAATTATCCAGTCTGTGGCCACTATTTCATTCATGTCAAGTGACCCTATTCTCCTCATCCATCTCCCACCATACCATAGTTATTTGTATGATGGTTATGTATCCATCATATTTTAGAGCATCCAGTAAGGCTATCAATTATATCTTATGGCCTATCACAAAACAAAAATCAGTCCAGAATATTTTAGTTTTCTTAAGAATTTGAACTAATAAAATGGTGGAGAATTTCCCAGCTGGCAGTAAGAAGGGGAAAAATTGATAATGAAGGGAGAAATAAACATGAGTAGCCATGATGAGCCATATGAAAGATAAGCTACATGTGGGCAAAAACTAAGCAGAAGAAAAATTAGTTGATTGGGATGGAAAGCAAAGAAAAAAAATTACACTGAGAGGAGATATGCCATAAGAAACCAGGGCCAACTGGTTCCTTAGAGAATTTTAAACAGTACAGGAATAACTTGTTTTATTTTGCTTCATATTATTGTACTTCAAAGATATATTGTGCTTTTTACAAATTAAAGGTTTGTGGCAGCCCTGAAAGCATATCAATGCCATTATTCCAACAGCACTTACTCACTTCATGTCTCTGTGTCACCTTTTGATAATTCTTACAATATTTCAAACATTTTTGTTATTATTATATTTGTTATGGTGATCTGTTATCAGTGATCTTTGATGTTACTCTTGTAATTGTTATGCAGGACAAAAATCACATCCATATAAGATGGTGAACTTAATCAATAAATATTTTGTGTGTTCTGACTGCTCTACTGACAAGCCATTCACCAGTTTCTCTCCCTTTCCTCAAGCCTCCCTATTTCCTGAGACAAAACAATATTGAAATTAGGCCAGTTAATAACCCTACAATGGCCTCTAAGTGTTCAAGTAAAAATAGTAGTGCCATGTTTCTCACTATAAATCAAAAGCTAGAAATAATTAAGTTTAGTGAGGAAAGTATTCAAAAGCTAAGATAGGCTGAAAGCTAGTCCTATTGCATCAGATAGTTAGCCAAGTCGTAAATGCAAAGGAAAAGTGTTTGAAGAATATTAAAAGTGCTACTCTAATGAACACATGAATGATAAGAAAGTGAAACAGCCTTATTGCTGATATAAAGTTTTAGTGGTCTGGAGAGGAGATAAAACCAGCCACAACATTCCCTTAAGCCAAATACAGATCAAGACCCCAACTCTCTTCAATTCTATAAAGGCTGAGAGAAGAGACAATGCTGCAGAAAAACAATTTGAAGCTAGCAGAGGTTGGCTTATGAGGTTTAAGGAAAGAAGCCATCTCCATAACATAAAAGTACAAGGTGAAGCAGCAAGTGATGATGTAGAAGCTGCAGCAAGTTATCCAGAAGATCAAGCTAAGATAATTAACTAAGTGGCTACACTAAACAACAGATTTTAAATGTAGACAAACATCCTTCTATTGGCAGAAGATTCTGTTTAGGACTTTCATAGCTAGAGAGAAGTCAATGCCTGGCTTCAAAGCTTCAAAGGACAGACTGACTCTCTTGGTACAGGCTAATAATGCAGCTGGTGATTTAATGTTAAAGCTAATATTCATTTTATTTTTGGAAAATCCTAAGGCCTTTAAGAATTATGCTAAATCTACTCTGCTATGCTCTATAAGTGGAACAACAAAGCTTGGATGACAGCACATCTGTTTACAACTTAGTTTACTGAATATTTTAAGCCCACTGTTAAGATCTACTGCTCAGAAAAATAACTATTTCTTTCCAAATATTATGTACTGCTCATTGACAAAGCACCTGGTCACCCAAGAGCTCTGATGGAGATATAAAATGAGATTAATGTTGTTTTCATGTCTGCTAACACAACATGCATTCTGCAGCTCATGGTTCAAGGAGTAATTTCAACTTCAAGTATTGTTATTTAAGAAATACCTTTTATAAGGCTATAGCTGCCATAGATAGTGATTCCTTTGGTGGATCTGAGCAAAGCAAATACAAAAGGTTCTGGAAAAGAATCACCATTCTATATACCATTAAGAACACTTCTGATTCGTGGGAAGAGGTTATGTCAGTGGAGGAAGTAACTACAGTTGTGGTAGAAATAGCAAGAGAACTAGAATTAGAAGTGTAGCATGAAGCTGTGACTGAATTGCTGCAATCTCAAACTAATGGATGAAGAATTGCTTCTTATAGATGAACAAAGTGGTTTCTGGAAATGGAAACTACTCCTGGAAAAGATGCTGTGAAGATTGTTGAAATGGCAACAAAGGATTTAGGATATTACAGAAAGTTGGTTGATAAAGCAGTGAAAGGGTTTGAGTGGATTGACTCCAATTTTGAAAGAAGTTCTACTGTGAGTAAAATGGTATCAAATACCATTTCATGCTCAGATAAATCATTCATGAAAGGAAGAGTTGATCAATATGGCAAACTTTATTGTTGTCTTGGTTTAAGAAATGGCCACAGCCACCTCAACCTTTAGCAACCACCACCCTGATCAGTCAGCAGCTGTCAACATTGAGGCAAGAACCTCCACCAGAAAAATGATTACAACGGGCTGAAGGCTCAGATAATTTTCAGCATAGAGCATTTTTAATTAAGTATGTAAATTGTTTAGGTATAATGCCCACTTAATAGACTACAATATAGTATAAACATAATTTTTATATTTTTGGAAACTCAAAAAATTCATGTGACTCACTTTATTATGATATTCACTTTATTGCTGGGTCTGGAACTGAACCTGCAAAATCTCCGATGTATGCCTGTAGCTAGATCCTAGAGCTGCTTCTGTTCAGATGACTTCTCCATTTTAATCCACATTCAGTCATACTCCATTAATTCTTGAGTTAGTTTAAATATCTCCATTCCATATAACAAACGCCCCATTTCAATCCCACCTCCCTCAAAATCTAACCCAGATTTTTTGTTCAGATTGAATCTTTCCTTCTAAAACAGCTCTCCAATTACATTGTTTAGTTCTGAAATATCATTAATCCTACTCACCTTTGTATGAAACTGACATGTGTGTCAGTCTCCCTGATTAGATTTAGATAGGATTTTACTCACATCGTGCTCTTTGTTCACTTAAAAAAAATAGTGAGTTATTTCTCCAGGAAAAAAATAGTTTTACTCCAGATCGACAAAGAATGGCAATTAGGGGTCTGCAACCATGGTGAGCAATGTGCAAGTCTCCACACAGCGAAGAGAGGAGAACTCTTTTAAAGAGCGGAAAAGAGAGTTGGAAAGGCTATATTGAACAAAGAGTTCATTGGGAGAGTTGAGAGTTCAAAGTATAGTGGCTTTTACATTTGCTGAGTTGTGATATTCTCTCATTATCTGAGCTCTTGCCTGGCAAGAAGAGGAAGACTCTTTTTTCCTGTTGGGCTCAGCTATTATTGCAGATCTTGAGAGCTCCCTTTTCTGTCCTCCTGAATCTATTTTAACTGAGGTTTCTGTTTATTAATTTTCATATCCTCCAAGAGTGGATACTTAGTAAGTATTTAACTGACTGAAGGGCTGCAATGAACTGAATAAATTAAAATTCACTGAGGTGTTCAAGCAGAGGCCAGAAAAATCTGTCAGAGAATCTGTAGCAGATATCCTTACATTGGGTGAGTGGACTCAGAGGCTTATGAGACTTTTTCTACTTAATCAAAATATATTTAATAAATTTGTGTTTTCACAGTGATAATCAGAGATTAAATCCATCAATCCATATATTCCTTTATAGGAATAATGTCCAGAACTTGTAATGATAGGGAATACCCATGGACCATTTACATATGAGGAGGACGAAATTGTTTAGGGGACAACTATTAAAATCAGAAATTTTCCAAATATTTAGGCAACATTCGCCTTGTATAATTGAAATCTTGCATGCATGGAGAAAAGTAATTGAATATTGTACTGACTATTATAAAAAAGAAGGCTTTCTTTAAGCAATACTCCTTTTTAATTAAAAAATGAAAATAAGCCTAATAGTTTTTGAATAAAAAGTAAAGTCAAATTCTTTTCTAAGTGGTCAAGGAAAGACCTCATATCTTGTTGATTGTTTTCATTGTATTTAAAAGCTCTTTTTTTGTCTTTTTTTATTTTTAACATCTTTATTGGAGTATAATTGCTTTCCAATGGTGTGTTCGTTTCTGCTTTATAACAAAGTGAATCAGTTATACATATACATATGTTCCCATATCTCTTCCCTCTTGCGTCTCCCTCCCTCCCACCCTCCCTATCCCACCCCTCCAGGCGGTCACAAAACACCGAGCTGATCTCCCTGTGCTCTGCGGCTGCTTCCCACTAGCTATCTATTTTATGTTTGGTAGTGTATATATGTCCATGCCACTCTCTCACTTTGTCACAGCTTACCCTCTCCCCTCCACATATCCTCAAGTCTATTCTCTAGTAGGTCTGTTTCTTTATTCCCATCTTACCCCTAGGCTCTTCATGACCTTTTTTTTTCTTAGGTTCCATATATATGTGTTAGCATATGGTATTTGTTTTTCTCTTTCTGACTTACTTCACTCTGTATGACAGACTCTAGGTCCATCCACCTCACTACAAATAAGGCAATTTCGTTTCTTTTTATGGATGAGTAATATTCCATTGTATATATGCACCACATTTTCTGTATCCATTCATCTATTGATGGACACTCAGGTTGATTCCATGTCCTGGCTATTGTAAATAGAGCTGCAATGAACATATTGGTACATGACTTTTTGAATTACGGTTTTCTCAGGATATATGCCCAGTAGTGGGATTGCTGGATCGTATGGTAGTTCTATTTTAATTTACAATTTTTCTTATTTCTCCAAATAGAACAGTAGTGTGTTATCACCTGTGGTGCTGGGAAATTTCTCTATAACCTATGAGAACTGTTTTTTTTTTTTAACATCTTTATTGGGGTATAATTGCTTTACAATGGTGTGTTAGTTTCTGCTTTATAACAAAGTGAATCAGTCATACATAAACATATGTTCCCATATGTCTTCCCTCTTGCGTCTCCCTCCCTCCCACCCTCCCTATCCCGCCCCTCCAGGCTGTCACAAAGCACCAAGCCAATATCCCTGTGCCATGCGGCTGCTTCCCACTAGCTATCTACCTTACTACGTTTGTTAGTGTGTATACGTCCATGACTCTGTCTCGCCCTGTCACAGCTCACCCTTCCCCCTCCCCATAACCTGAAGTCCGTTCTCTAGTAGGTCTGCGCCTTTATTCCTGCCTTACCCCTAGGTTCTTCATGACCTTTTTTTTTTTCTTAAATTCCATATATATGTGTTAGCATACGGTATTTGTCTTTCTCTTTCTGACTTACTTCACTCTGTATGACAGACTCTAGGTCTATCCACCTCATTAAAAATAGCTCAATTTCGTTTCTTTTTATGGCTGAGTAATATTCCATTGTATATATGTGCCACATCTTCTTTATCCATTAATCCGATGATGGGCACTTAGGTTGTTTCCATCTCCGGGCTATTGTAAATAGAGCTGCAATGAACATTTTGGTACATGACTCTTTTTGAATTTAGGTTTTCTCAGGGTATATGCCCAGTAGTGGGATTGCTGGATCGTATGGTAGTTCTATTTTAATTTACAATTTTCCTTATTTCTCCAAATAGAACAGTAGTGTTTTATCACCTGTGGTGCTGGGAAATTTCTCTATAACCTATGAGAACTGTTTTTATATTACTGAATCTTCCATTGTATACATCCATTGTAAAGCAATTATACTCCAATAAAAATGTTTAAAAAAAAGATATTATTGAATCTTAACAATGTTTTTAAAAAGGGGTTAGAGAGAGAGACATTCAAGATGGCAGAAGAGTAAGATGCAGAGATCACCTTCCTACCCACAAATACATCAGAAATACATCTACATGTGGAACAACTCTTACAGAACACCTACTGAATGCTGGCAGAAGACCTCAGATTTTCCAAAAGGCAAGAAACTCCACACATACTTGGGTATAGCAAAAGAAAAAAGAAAAAACAGAGACAAAAGAATAGGGACGATACCTGCACTACTGGGAGGGAGCTGTGAAGGAGGAAAAGATGCCACACTAGGAACCCCCTTCACTGGCAGAGACAGAGTGGGGGTTGATGAGAGGGGAAGCATCAGAGCCACAGAGGAGAGTGCAGCAACAGGGGTGCAGAGGGCAAAGTGGAGAGATCCCCGTAAAGAGGATCTCTGCCTACCAGCACTCACCAGCCTGAAAGGCTTGTCTGCTCACCTGCCATGAAAAGTGGGACCTGGGAGCTGAGGCTACCTCTTCGCAGGTCACATCCCAGGGAGAGGACAGGGATTGGCTGTGTGAACACAGCCTGCAGGGGGCAAATACACCACAGAGAGAGGGGAGGGAGTCTGGGAAAAAGTCCGGACCTGCCTAAGAGGCAAGAGACCATTGTTTATGAGTGTGTGAGGAGAGGGGATTCAGACCACTGCCTAAATGAGCTCCAGAGATGGGCGCGAGCAACGGCTATCAGCGCAGACACCAGAGACAGGCATGAAACGCTAAGGCTGCTACTGCAGCCACCAAGAAGCCTGTGAACAAGCACAGGTCACTATCCACAGCTCCCCTCCCGGGAGTCTGTGCATCCCACCACTGCCAGGGTCCAGCGATCCAGGGACAACTTCCTCAGGAGAACGCTCAGCATGCCTCAGGCTGTTGCAACGTCACACAGGCCACTGCAGCTGCAGGCTCGCCCCGAACTCTGTACCGCTTCCTCCCCTTGGCCTGAGTGAGGCAGAGACCCCTAATCAGCTGCTTCTTTAACCCAGTCCTGTCTGAGTGAAGAACAAATGCCCTCAGTGACCTACACGTAGAGGTGGGGCCAAATCCAAAGCTGAACCCCAGGAGCTGTGCGAACAAAGAAGAGAAAGGGAAATGTCTCCAAGTAGCCTCAGGGGCAGCAGATTAAGTCTCTTCAATCAACTTGAAGTACCCTGCATCTGTGGAATACTTGAATAGACAGTGAATCATCCCAAAATTGAGGCAGTGGACTTGGGAGCAACTATATATATATATATATATATATATATATATACATATATATATATACATATATATGTATATTTTTTTTTCATTCTTCGCTTTTTGTGAGGGTGTATGCTTCTTTCTGTGATTTTGTCGGTATAGCTTTGCTTTTATTACTTATCTTAGGGTCTGTCTGTACCTTCTTTTTTATTATTATAGCTTTTAGTGCTCATTATCATTGGTGAATTTGTTTTTGGTTTGGTTCCTCTCTTCTTTCATTCCTTTTTTTTCTTTTTATATTATTTTTAATTTTTTTAAAAATTTAATATTTATAATTTATTTTTCAATTTTAATAACTTTTATTTTATTTTATTCTTTCTTTCTTTCCTTTTTTTAATCCCTTTCCTTCTGAGCTGTATGACTGACAGGGATTTGGTGCTGGCCAGGTGTCAGACCTGTGCTTCTGAGGTGGGAGAGCTGAGTTCAGGACATTGGTGCTCCAGAGACCTCCAGGCTCCATTTAATATCAAATGGTGAAAGATCTCACAGAGATCTCCATCTCAATGCTAAGCCCCAGCTCCACTCAATGACCAGCAAACTACAGGACAGTACACCCTATGCCAAACAACTAGCAAGACAGGAACACAACCCCACCCATTAGCAGAGAGGCTGCCTAAAATCATAATAAGTCCACAGACACCCCAAAACAGCACCACCGGATGTTAACCTGCCCACCAGAAAGATGAGATCCAGCCTCATCCACCAGAACACAGGCACTAGTCCCCTCCACCAGGAAGCCTACACAACCTACTGAACCAACATTAGCCACTGGGGGCAGAGACCAAAAACAACAGGAATTATGAACATGCAGCCTGCTAAAAGGAGACCCCCCAAACAGTAAGTTATACCAAATGAGAAGACAGAGTAACACACAGCAGATGAATGAGCAAGGTAAAAACTGACCAGCGCAAACAAATGAAGAGGAAATAGGCAGTCTACCTGGAAAATAATTCAGAGTAATGATAGTAAAGATGATCCAAAATCTTGGAAATTGAATGGATAAAACAAAATAAAAGTTTAACAAGGACCTAGAAGAACCATAGCACAAACAAACAATGATGAACAACACAATAAATGAAATTAAAAATTCTCTAGAAGGAATCAATAGCAGAATAACTGAGGCAGAAGAACAGATAAGTGACCGGGAAGATAAACTAGTGGAAATAACTACTGCAAAGTAGAATAAAGAAAAAGGAATGAAAAGAATTGAGGACACTCACAGAGACCTCTGTGACAACATTAAATGCACCAACATTTGACTTTTAGGGGTCCCAGAAGAAGAAGAGAAAAAGAAAGGGACTGAGAAAATATCAGAGGTATTTGAAGAGATTATAGTTGAAAACTTCCCTAATATGGGAAATAATATAGTTAATCAAGTCCAGGAAGCACAGAGAGCATCATACAGAATAAATCCAAGGAGAAACTTTCCAAGACACATATTAACCAAACTAGCAAAAATTAAATACAAAGAAAATATATTAAAAGCAACAAGGGAAAAGCAACAAATTACATACAAGGGAATTCCCATAACATCAAGAGCTGAATTTTCAGAAGAACTCTGCAAGCCAGAAGGGTGTGACCGGAAATATTTAAAGTGATGAAAGGGAAAAACCTACAACCAATACGCTACACAGGAAGGATTTCATTCAGATTCAAAGGGGAAATTAAAAACTTTACAGGCAAGAAAACCTAAGAAAATACAGCACCAACAAACCAGCTTTACAACAAATGCTAAAGGAACTTCTCTAGTCAGGAAACACAAGAGAAGGAGACCTACAATAACAAACCCAAAACAAATAAGAAAATGGTAATAGGAGCATACATATCGATAACTACCTTAAATGTAAAAGGATTAAAGCTCCAACCAAAAGACATAGACTGGCTGAATGGATACAAAAACAAGACCCATATGTATGCTGTTTACAGGAGACACACTTCAGAGCTAGGGACACGTACAGACTGAAAGTGAGGGGATGGAAAAAGATATACCATACAAATGGAAATCAAAAGAAAGCTGGAGTAACAATTCTCATATCAGACAAAATAGACTTTAAAATAAAGGCTATTACAAGAAACAAAGAAAGACACTACAACTGATCAAGGGATCAATCCAAGAAGAAGACATAACAGTTGTAAATATGTACCCATCATAGGAGCAACCCAATACTTAAGGCAAATGGTAACAGACATAAAAGGGGAAATCAACAGTAACAAAATCATAGTAGGGGACTTTAACACCCCATTTTAACCAATGGACAGATCATCCAAAATGAAAATAAATAGGGAAACACAAGCTTTAAATGATATATTAAACAAGGTGGACTTAATTGATATTTATAGGACATTCCATCCAAAAAACAACAGAATACTCATTCTTCTCAAGTGCTCATGGAACATTCTCCAGGAGAGATCATATCTTGGGTCACAAATCAAGCCTTCGTAATTTAAGAAAATTGAAATTCTATCAAGTAACTTTCCAGAACACAATTCTATGAAACTAAGTATTAATTACAGAAAAGAACTGTAAAAAATACAAACACATGGAGGCTAAACAATACAATACTAAATAAGCAAGAAATCATTGTAGAAATGAAAGAGGAAAGCAAAAAAAACCTAGAAAAAATTGACAATGAAAACACGACGACACAAAATCTATGGTTTGCATGAAAAGCAGTTCTAAGAGGGAAGTTTATAGCAATACAATCCTACCTTAAGAAACAAGAAACATCTCAAATAAAGAACCTAAACTTACACCAAAATCAATTAGAGAAAGAATAACAAAAGAACCCCAAAGTAAGCAGAAGGAAAGAAATCATAAAGATCAGATCAGAAATAAATGAAAAAGAAATGAAGGAAACAATAGCAAAGATCAATAAAACTAAAATCTGGTTCTTGGAGAATATAAACAAAATTGATAAAGCATTGGTCAGACTCACCAGGAAGAAAAGGGAGAAGACTCAAATCAATAGAATTAGAAACAAAAACGGAGAAGTAACAACTGACACTGCAGAAAAAGAAAGGATAATGAGAGATTACTACAAGCAACTCTATGCCAATAAAATGGACAACCTGGAAGAAATGAACAAATTCTTAGAAAAGCACAACCTTCTGAGGCTGAACCAGGCATATATAGAAAATATAAACAGACCAATCACAAGCACTGAAATTGAGACTGTTATTAAAAATCTTCCAACAAATAAAAGCCCAGGACCAGATGGCTTCAGAGGCAAATTCCTTCAAACATTTACAGAAGAGCTAACACCTATCCTTTTCAAACTCTTCCAAAATATAGCAGAGAGAGGAATGCTCCAAACTCATTCTACGAGGCCACCACCACCATGATACCAAAACCAGAAAAGATGTGAAAGCAAACGAAAACTACAGGCCAATATCACTGATGAACATAGATGCAAAAATCCTCAACAAAATACTAGCAGAAAGAGTCCAACAGCACATTAAAAGGATCATACACCATGATGAAGTGGATTTATTCCAGGAATGCAAGGATTCTTCAATATATGCAAAACAATCAACGTGATACACCATATTAACAAATTGAAGGAGAAAAACCATTTGATCACCTCAATAGATCCAGAAAAACTGTCAACAAAATTCAACACCCATTTATGGTAAAAACCCTCCAGAAGCAGGCATAGAGGGAACTTACCTCAACATAATAATGTCCATATGTTACAAACCCACATCCAACATTGTTCTCAATGGTGAAAAACTGAAAACACTTCCTAAAATTTCAGGAATAAGACAAGGTTGTCCACTCTAACCACTATTATTCAACACAGTTTTGGAAGTTTTAGCCACTGTAACCAGAGATGAAAAAGAAATAAACGGAATCCAAATCAGAAAAGAAGTAAAGCTGTCACTTTTTGCAGATGACATGATACAACACATACAGAATCCTAAAGACTCTACCAGAAAACTAATAGAGTGAATCAATGAATTTGGTAAAGTACAGGATACAGAATTAATGCACAAAAATCTCTTGAATCCCTATACACTAATGATGAAAAATCTGAAAGAGAAATTAAGGAAACACTCCCAATTACCATTGCCACAAAAAGAATAATATACCTAGGAATAAACTTACCTAAGGACACAAAATACCTGTATGCAGAAAGCTATGACACTGATGAAATAATTAAAGATGATACAAAGTGATAGAGAAATATACCATATCCTTGGATTAGAAGTATCAACACTGTGTAAAATGACTACACAACCCAAAGCAATCTACAGATTCAATGTAATTCCTATCAAATTCCCAATGGCATTTTTCACAGAACTACAACAAAAAATTTCAGAATTTGTATGGATACACAAAGGACCCCGAATAGCCAAAACAAACTTGAGACAGAAAAGTGGAGCTGGATGAGTCAGGCTCCTAGACTTCAGACTATACTATAAAACTACAGTAATCAAGACAGTATGGTACTGGCACAAAAACAGAAATATAGATAAATGGAACAGCATAGAATCTCAGAATCCCAGAGACAAACACACACTTATGTTCACCTTATCTTTTTTTTTTTACATCTTTATTGGAGGATAATTGCTTTACAATGGTGTGTTAGTTTCTGCTTTATAACAAATTGAATCAGTTATACATATACATATGTTCCTATATCTCTTCCCTTTTGTGTCTTCCTCCCTCCAACAAACCTTATCCCACCACTCTAGGGGGTCACAAAACACCAAGCTGATCTCCCTGTGCTATGCGGCTGCTTCCCACTAGCTATCTATTTTACATTTGGTAGTGTATATATGTCCATGTCACACTCTCACTTTGTCACAGCTTACCATTCCCCATCCCCATATCCTCAAGTCTATTCGCTACTAGGTCTGTTTCTTTATTCCCGTCTTACCCCGAGGCTCTTCATTACCTTATTTTTTTTGTTTTTCTTAGATTCCATATATATGTGTTAGCATATGGTATTTGTTTTTCTCTTTCTGACTTACTTCACTCTGTATAACAGACTCTAGATTCATCCAGTTCACTACAAATATCTCAATTAAGTTTCATTTCATGGCTGAGTAATATTCCATTGTATATATGTGCCACATCTTCTTATTTATTTTTTACATCTTTATTGGAGTATAATTGCTTTACAATAGTGTGTTAGTTTCTGCTTTATAACAAAGTGAATCACTTATACATATGTTCAAATATCTCTTCCCTCTTGCATCTCGCTACCTCCCATCTTTCCTAACCCACCCCTCTAGGTGGTCAAAAATCACCGAGCTGATCTCCCTGTGCTATGCGGCTGATTCCCACTAGCTATCTATTTTACATTTGGTAGTGTATATATGTCCATGCCACTCTCTCACTTTGTCACAGCTTACCCTTCCCCCTCCCCATATCCTCAAGTCCATTCTCTAGTACGTCTGTGTCTTAATTCCTGTCTTACCCCTAGATTCTTCAAGACATTTTTTTTCTTAGATTCCACATATATGTGTTAGCATACGGTATTTACTTTCTCTTTCTGACTTACTTCACCCTGTATGAAAGACTCTAGGTCCATCCACCTCATTACCAATAGCTCAAGTTCATTTCTTTTTATGGCTGAGTAATATTCCATTGTATATATGTGTCACATCTTCTTAATCCATTTATCTGATGATGGACACTTAGGTTGTTTCCATCTCTTGGCTATTGTAAATAGAGCTGCAATGAATATTTTGGTACATGACTCTTTTTGATTTATGGTTCTCACAGGGTATATGCCCAGTAGTGGGATTGATGGGTCATATGGTAGTCTGTTTATAGTTTTTTAAGGAACCTCCATACTGATCTCCATAGTGGCTGTACCAATTCACATTCCAACAAGCAGTGAAAGAGTGTTCCCTTTTCTCCACACCCTCTCCAGCATTTATTGTTTCTAGATTTTTTGATGATGTCCATTCTGACTTGTGTGAGATGATATTTCATTGTAGTTTTGATTTGCATTTCTCTGATGATTAATGATGTTGAGCATTCTTTCATGTGTTTGCTGGCACTCTGTATATCTTCTTAGGAGTAATGTCTATTTAGGTCTTCTATGCATTTTTGGATTGGGTTGTTTGTTTTTTTTGTTATTGAGCTGCATGAGCTGCTTGTAAATTTTGGAGATTAATTCTTTTTCAGTTGCTTCATTTGTAAATATTTTCTCCCATTCTGAGGGTTGTCTTTTGGTCTTGTTTATGGTTTACTTTACTGTGCAAAAGCTTTGCAGTTTCGTTAGGTCCCATTTGTTTATTTTTTTTTGTATTTCTATTTCTTCAAGAGTTGAGTCCAAAAGGATCTTGCTGGGATTTATATAATAGAGTGTTCTGCCTATGTTTTCCTCTAAGAGTTTGATAGTTTCTGGCCTTACATTTAGGTCTTTATTGCATTTTGAGCTTATTTTTTTGTATGGTGTTAGGAAGTTATCTAATCTCATACCTTTATATGTACCTGTCCAGTTTTCCAAGCACCACTTATTGAAGAGGCTGTCCTTTCTCCACTGTACTTTCCAGTTTCCTTTGTCAAAGATAATGTGAACATATATTCGTGAGTTTATCTCTGGGCTTTCTATCCTGTTCCATTGATCTATCTTTCTGTTTCTGTGCCAGAACCATACTGTCTTGATTACTGTAGCTTTGTCGTATAGTCTGAAGTCAGGGAGCCTGATTCCTCCAGTTCCGTTTTTCATTCTCAAGATTGCTTTGGCTATTCTGGATCTTTTGTGTTTCCATACAAATTGTGAAATTTTTTGTTCTAGTTCTGTGAAAAATGCCTGTGGTAGTTTGACAGGGATTGCATTGAATCTGTAGATTGCTTTGTGTAGTAGAGTCATTTTCACAATGTTGATACTTCCAATCCAAGAACATGGTATATCTCTCCATTTATTTGTATAATCCCTCATTTCTTTCATCAGTGTCTTAGAATTTTCTGCATAGAGGTCTTTTGTCTCCTAAGGTAGGTTTATTCCTAGATATTTTATTCTTTTTGTTGCAGTGGTAAATGGGAGTGTTTTCTGATTTCACTTTCAGATTTTTCATCATTAGTGTATAGGAATGCCAGAGACTTGTGTGCATTAATTTTGTATCCTTCTACTTTACCAACTTCATTGATTAGCTCTAGTAGTTTTCTGGTAACATCTTTAGGATTTTCTATATATAGTATCATGTCATCTGCAAACAGTGACAGCTTTACCTCTTCTTTTCCGATTTGGATTCCTTTTATTTTCTTTTCTTCTCTAATTGTTGTGGCTAAAACTTCCAAAACTATGTTGAATAATAGTAGTGAGTGTTGGCAACCTTGTCTTTTCCTAATCATAGTGGAAATGCTTTCAGTTTTTCACCATTGAGGACGATGTTGGCTCTGGGTTTGTCATACATGGCCTTTATTTTGTTGAGAAAAGTTCTCTCTATGCCTATATTCTGGAGGGTTTTTATCATAAATAGGTGTTGAATTTTGTCAAAAGTTTTTCTGTATCTATTGAGAAAACCACATGGTTTTTCTCCTTCAATATGTTAATATGGTGTATCACATTTTTTGATTTTCGTATATTGAATAATCCTTGCATTTCTAGAATAAACCCCACTTGATCATGGTGTATGATCCTTTTAATGTGCTGTTGGACTCTTTCTGCTAGAATTTTGTTGAAGATTTTTGCATCTATTTTCATCAGTGATATTGGCCTGTAGTTTTATTTCTTTGTGACATCTTTGTCTGATTTCGGTATCAGGGTGATGGTGGCCTCGTAGAATGAGTTTGGGAGTGTTCCTCCCTCTGCTATATTTTGGAAGAGTTTGAGAAGGATAGTTGTTATATCTTCTCTAAATGTTTGATAGAATTCGCCTGTGAAGTCATCTGCTCCTGGGGTTTTGTTTGTTGGAAGATTTTTAATCACAGTTTCAAATTCAGTGCTTGTGATTTGTGTGTTCATATTTTCTATTTCTTCCTGATTCAGTCTTGACAGCTTGTGCTTTTCTAAGATTTTGTCCATTTCTTCCATGTTGTCCATTTTATTGGCATAGAGTTGATTGTAGTAATCTCTCATGATCTTTTGTATTACTGCAGGGTCAGTTGTTACTTCTCCTTTTTCATTTATATTTCTATTGATTTGAGTCTTCTACCTTTTTTCCTGATGAGTCTGGCTAATGTTTTATGAATTTTATTTATCTTTCAGAAAACCAGCTGTTAGTATTATTGATCTATGCTATCATTTCTTTCATTTCTTTTTAATTTATTTCTGATCTGATCTTTATGATTTCTTTCCTTCTGCTAACTTTGGAGGTTTTTTTGTTCTTCTTTCTCTAATTGCTTTAGGTGCAAGGTTAGATTGTTTATTCGAGATGTTTCCTGTTTCTTAAGGTAGGATTGTATTGCTATAAACTTCCCTCTTAGAATTGCTTTTGCTGAATCCCATAGGTTTTGGATCGTTGTGTCTCCATTTTCACTTGTTTCTAGGTAATTTTTTAATTTCCTCTTTGATTTCTTCAGTGATCACTTCATTATTAAGTAGTGTATTGTTTACCCTCCATGTGTTTGTATTTTTTACAGATCTTTTCCTGTAATTGATATCTAATCTCATAGCATTGTGGTTGGCAAAGATACTTGATACAATTTCAATTTTCTTAAGTTTACCAAGGCTTGATTTGTGGCCCAAGATATGATGTCTCCTGGGGAATGTTCCATGAGCACTTGAGAAAAATGTGTATTCTGTTGTTTTTGGATGGAATGTCCTATAAATATCAATTAAGTCCATCTTGTTTAATATATCATTTAAAGCTTGTGTTTCCTTCTTTTTGGATGATATGTCCATTGGTGAAAGTGCGGTGTTAAAGCCCCCTACAATAAATTTGTTACTATCAATTTCCCCATTTATGGCTGTTAGTATTTGCCTATGTATTGAGGTTCTCCTTTGTTAGGTGCATAAATATTTACAATTGTTATATCTTCTTCTTGGATCAATCCCTTGATCATTATGTAGTGTCCTTTGTCTCTTCTAATACTCTTTATTTTATAAAGTCTATTTTTTCTGATATGAGAATTGCTACTCCAGCTTTCTTTTGGTATCAATTTTCATGGAATATCTTTTTCCATCCCCTCACTTTCAGTCTGTATGTGTCTCTAGGTCTGAAGTAGGTCTCTTGTAGACTGCATATATATGGGTTTTGTTTTTGTATCCATTCAGCCCATCTGTGTCTTTTGTTGGGAGCATTTAATCCATTTACATTTAAGGTAATTATTGATATGTGTGTTCCTATTCCCATTTTCTTAATTGTTTTAGGTTTGTTATTATAGGTCTTTTCCTTTCCTTGTCGTTCTTGCCTTGAGAACATCCTTTAGCATTTGTTGTAAAGCTGGATTTGTGGTGCTGAACTCTCTCAGCTTTTGCTTTTCTTTGAAGCTTGTAATTTTCCCATCAAATCTGAATAAGATCCATGCTGGGTAGAGTAATCTTGGTTGTAGGTTTTTCTCCTTCATCACTTTAAATATTTCCTGTCAGTCCCTTCTGGCTTGCAGAGCTTCTTCTGAAAGGTCAGCTGTTAGCCTTATGGGGATAATCTCATGTGTTATTTGTTGTTTTTCCCTTGCTGCTTTTAATATGTTTTCTTTGTGTTAATTTTTGACAGTTTGATTTATATGTGTCTTGGCGTGTTTCTCCTTGGATTTATCCTGTACGGGACTCTCTGTGCTTTCTGGACTTGATTAACTATTTCCTTTCCCATATTAGGGAACTTTTCAACTATAATCTCTTCAAATATTTTCTCATTCCCTTTCTTTTTCTCTTCTTCTTTTGGAACCCCTATAATTCGAATGTTTGTGCATTTAATGTTGTCCCAGAGGTCTCTGAGACTGTCCTCATTTCTTTTCACTCTTTTTTCTTTATTCTGCTCTGCAGTAGTTATTTCCACTATTTTATCTTCCAGGTCACTTATCCATTCTTCTGCCTCAGTTATTCTGCTACTGATCCCTTTTAGAGTATTTTTAATTTCATTTATTGTGTTGTTCATCGTTGCTTGTTTCCTCTTTTGTTCTTCTAGGTCCTTGATAAATGTTTCTTGCATTTTCTGTATTCCGTTTCTAAGATTTTGGATCATCCTGACTATCATTATTCTGAATTCATTTTCAGGTAGACTGCCTATTTCCTCTTCATTTTTTAGGTTTGGTGGGTTTTTATCTTGCTCCTTCATCTGCTTTTTGTTTCTCTGTCTTCTCATTTTGCTGATCTTACTGTGTTTGGGATCTCCTTTTTGCAGGCTGCAGGTTTTTTGTTCCCATTGTTTTTGGTGTTTGTCCCCAGTGGCTAAGATTGTTTCAGTGGGTTATGTAGGCTTCCTGGTGGAGGGGACTAATGCCTGTGTTCTTGTGGATGAGGCTTGATCTTGTCTTTTGGGTGGACAGTTCCGTTTCTGGTGGTGTATTTTGTGATGTCTGTCGCCTTATGATTTTAGGCAGCCTGTCTACTAATGGGTAGGTTTGTGTTCCTCTCTTGCTAGTTGTTTGGCATAGGGTATCCAGCACTGTAGCTTGCTGGTCGTTGAGTGAAGCTGGATGTTGGTGTTGAGATGGAGATCTCAGGGAGATTTTCGCCATTTGATATTACGTGGAGCTGGGAGGTGTCTTGTGGACCACTGTCCTGAAGTTGGCTCTCTCACCTCAGAGACAGAGCACTGACTCCTGGCTGCAGCACCAAGAGCCTTTCATACACACGGCTCAGAATAAAGTGGAGAAAAAGTAGAAAAAACGAAATAAAGGGGATAAAATAAAGTAAGGTAAAATAAAATAAAGTTATTAAAATAAAAAAATAATTATTAAGAAAAAAAATTAAAAAAACCCAAAACGGTTGGATAGAACCCTAGGACAAATGGTGAAAGCAAAGCTGTACAGACAAAATCTCACACAGAAGCGTACAAATACACACTCACAAAAAGAGGAAAAGAGGGAAAAATAATAAATCTTCCTCACAAAGTCCACCTCCGCAATTTGGGATGATTAATTACCTATTCAGGTATTCCACAGTTGCAAGGCACTTCAAGTTGATTGTGGAGATTCAATCCACTGGTCCTGTGGCTGCTGAGAGAGATTTCCCTTTCTCTTCTTTGTTCGCACAGCTCCCAGGGCTCAGCTTTGGATTTGCATGTAGGTTGCCGCCTTTGCATGTAGGTTGCCTGAGGGTGTCTTTTCTTCGCTCAGAGAGGGCAGTGTTAAAGGAGCCGTTGCTTCGGGGGCTCTGGCTCATTCAGGCCAGGGTGGAGGGAGGGGTACGGAGTGCGGGGTGAGCCTGTGGCGGCAGAGGCCAGCGTGACGTTGCACCAGCCTGAGGCGTGCTGTGCTTTCACCCAGGGAAGTTGTCCCTGGATCCCGAGAAACTGGCAGTGGCGGGCTGCACAGGCTCCCTGGAACAGAGGTGTGGATAGTGACCTGTGCTTGCACACAGGCTTCGTGGTGGCAGAAGCAGCAGCCTTAGTGTCTCATGCCCGTCTCTGCTGTCCACACTGTTAGCTGCGGCTCACGCACGTCTCTGGAGCTCCTTTAAGCAGCGCTCTTAATACCCTCTCCTTGAGCACCAGGAAAAAAAGAGGGAAGAAAAAGTCTCTTGCCTCTTCGGCAAGTCCAGACTTTTTCCTGGACTCCCTCCCAGCTAACCATAGTGCACTGACTCCTTCCGTCTGTGTTCGCGCTGCCAGTCCTCTCCGTGAGCTCCGACAGAAGCCCGCCTCTCAGGCTGGTGAGTGCTGGTAGGCACTGATCCTCTGCAGAAATCTCTCCACTTTGTCCTCTGCACCCCTGTTGCTGTGCTCTCCTCCACAGCTTCGAAGCTCCCCCTCTCCACCACCTACAGTCTCCGCCCGTGAAGGGGCTTCTAGTGTGTGGAAAGCTTTCCTCCTTCACGGCTCCCTCCCGCTGGTACAGGTCCTGTTCCTATTCTTTTGTCTCTGTTTATTCTTTTTTCTTTTGCCCTACCCAGGTACATGGGGAGTTTCTATCCTTTTCAGAGGTCTGAGGACTTCTACCAGCGTTCAGTAGGTGTTCTGTAGGAGTTGTTCCACGTGTCGATGTATTTCTGATGTATCTGTGGGGAGGAAGATGATCTCCGCATCTTACTCTTCTGCCATTGTCCCCCTCTCTCCCACATCTTCTTTATCCATTCATCTGTCGGTGGACACTTAGTTTGCTTCAATGTCTTGGCTACAGTAAATAGAGTTCAAAGAACATTTTGGTACATGATTCGTTTTGAATTATGGTTTTCTCAGGGTATATGCCCAGTAGTTGGATTGCTGGGTTATATGGTATATATATTTTATTTTTAGTTTTTTTTTTTTTTTTTTTTGCAGTATGCAGGTCTCTCACTGTTGTGGCCTCTCCCGTTGTGGAGCACAGGCTCCGGACGTGCAGGCTCAGCGGCCGTGGATCATGGGCCTAGCCGCTCTGCGGCATGTGGGATCTCCCGGAACCGGGGCACAAACCCGTGTCCCTGTATCGGCAGGCAGACTCTAAATCACTGCGCCACCAGGGAAGCCGCTATTTTTAGTTTTTTAATGAACCTCCATACTGTTCTCCATAGCGGCTGTATCAATTTACATTCCCACCAACAGTGCAAGAGGGTTCCCTTTTCTCCACACCCTTTCCAGCATTTAGTGTTTCTAGATGTTTTGATGATGACTATTCTAACTGGTGTGAGATGATATCTCATTGTAGTTTTGATCTGAACTTCTCTAATGATTAATGATGTTGAGCATTCTTTCATGTGTTTGTTGGCAATCTGTATATCTTCTTTGGATAAATGTCTATTTAGGTCTTCTGCCCATTTTTGGATTGTGTTGTTTGTTTTTTTGTTATTGAGCTGCATGAGCTGCTTGTACATTTTGGAGATTAATCCTTTGTCAGTTGCTTCACTTAAAAATATTTTCTCCCATTCTGAGGGTTGTCTTTTGGTGTTGTTTATGGTTTCCTTTGCTGTTCAAAAGCTTTTAAGTTTCATTAGATCCCATTTGTTTATTTTTGTTTTTATTTCCATTTCTCCAGAAAGTGGGTCAAAAGGATCTTGCTGTGATTTATGTTGTAAAGTGTTCTACCTATGTTTTCCTCAAAGAGTTTGATAGTGTCTGGTCTTATATTTAGGTCTTTAATCCATTTTGAATTTATTTTTTGTGTATGGTGTTAGGGAGTATTCTAATTTCATCCTTTAACATGTACCTGTCCAGTTTTCGAAGCACCACTTATTGAAGAGGCTCTTTTCTCCACTTTATATTCTTGCCACCTTTATCAAAGATAAGGTGACCATATGTGTGTGGGTTTATCTCTGGACTCTCTATCCTGTTCCATTGATCTATAATTCTGTTTTGTGTCATTACCATACTGTCTTGATTACTGTAGCTTTGTAGTATAGTCTGAAGGCAGGGAGCCTGATTCCTCCAGCTCCATTTTTCATTCTCAAGATTGCTTTGGCTCTTCGGGGTATTTTGTGTTTCCACACAAATTGTGAAATTTTTTATCTACTTCTGAGAAAAATGCCAGTGGTAGTTTGATAGGGATTGCATTGAATCTGTAGATTGCTTTGGGTAGTAGAGTCATTTTCACAGTATTGATTCTTCCAATCCAAGCATACGATATATCTCTCCATCTATTTGTACCATCTTTAATTTCTTTCATCAGTGTCTTATAATTTTCTGCATACAGGTCTTTCGTCTCCTTAGGTAGGTTTATTCCTAGATATTTTATTCTTTTGTTGCAATGGTTAATGGGAGTATTTTCCTAATTTCATTTTCTGATTTTTCATCATTAGTGTATAGGAATGCCAGAGATTTCTGTGCATTATTTTTGTATCCTGTTACTTTACCAAATTCATTGATTTGCTCTAGTAGTTTTCTGGTGATATCTTTTTAGGATTCTCTGGGTAGAGTATGATGTAATCTGCACACAGTGACAGCTTTACTTCTTCTTTTCCGATATGGATTACTTGTATTTATTTTTCTTCTCTGACTGCTGTGGCTAAAACTTCCAAAACTGTTGAATAATAGTGGTGAGAGTAGGCAACCTTGTCTTGTTCCTGATATTAGTGGAAATGGTTTCAGTTTTTCACCATTGTGGATGATGTTGGCTGTGGGTTTGTCATACATGGCTTTTATCATGTTGAGGACATTTCCGCCTATGCCTACTTTCTTCAGGTTTTTATCATAAATGGGTGTTGAATTTTGTTGAGAACTTTCTCTGCATCTATTGAGATGATCATCTGGTTTTTCTTCCTCAGTTTGTTAATATGGTGCATCACGTTGATTGATTTGCGTATATTGAAGAATCTTTGCATTCCTGGAATAAACCCCACTTGATCATGGTGTATGATCCTTTTCATGTGCTGTTGGATTCTGTTTGCTAGTATTTTGTTGAGGATTTTTGCATCTATGTTCATCAGTGATATTGGCCTGTAGTTTACTTTCTTTGTGACATCCTTGGCTGGTTTTGGTGTCAGGGTGATGGTGGTCTCGTAGAATGCGTTTGGGAGTGTTCTTCCCTCTGCTATATTTTGGAAGAGTTTGAGAAGGATAGGTGTTAACTCTTCTCTAAATGTTTGATAGAATTTGCCTGTGAAGCCATCTGGTTATAGGCTTTCTTTCTTGGAAGATTTTTAAACACAGTTTCAATTTCAGTGCTTGTGATTGGTCTGTTCACATTTTCTATTTCTTCCTGGTTCGGCCTCATAAGGATGGGCATTTTAAGGATTTGGCAACTTTTTCCAGGTTTTCCATTTTATTGACATATAGCTGCTTGTAATAATCTTTCATGAGAGTGTGTGTTTCTGCAGTGTCAGTTGTTACCGCTCATTTTTCATTTCTAATTCTATTGGTTTGTGTCTTCTCCCTTTTTTTGTTGATGAGTCTGGCTAATGGTTTATCAATTTTGTTTATCTTCTCAAAGAACCAGCTTTTACTTTTATTGATTTTTGCTATTGTTTCCTTCATTTATTTTTCATTAATTTCTGATCTGATCTTTATGATTACTTTCCTTCTTCTGACTTTGGGATTTTTTTGTTCTTCTTTCTGTAATACATTTAGGTGTAAGGTTAGTTTTTTTATTTCAGATGTTTCTTGTTTCTTAAGGCAGGATTGTATTGCTGTAACCTTCCCTCTTAAAACTGCTTTTGCTGCATCAAATTGATTTTGGGTTGTCGTGCTTTCTTTGTCATTTGTTTCTAGGTATTTTTTGATTTTCTCTTTGATTTCTTCAGTGTTCGCTTGGTTATTTAGTAGTTTGTTGTTTAGCCTCCATTTACTTGTATTTTTTACAGATTTTTTCCTGTAATTGATATCTATTCTCATTGCATTGTGGTTGGAAAAGAGATGTAATATAATTTCAATTTTCTTAAGTTTACCAAGGCCTGATCTGTGACCCAAGATATGATCTATCCTGGAGAATGTTCTATGAACACTTGAGAAGAAAGTTTATTCTGCTGTTTTTGAATGGAATGTCCTATAAATATTAATTAAGTCCATCTTGTTTAATGTACCATTTAAAGCTTCTGTTTCCTCATTTATTTGCATTTTGGATGATCTGTCCATTGTTGACAATGGAGTGTTATAGTCCCCTATTATAACTGTGTTACTGTCGATTTCCCCTTTTATGGCTGTTAGTATTTGCCTTATGTATTGAGGTGCTCCTATGTTGGGTGCATAAATATTTACAATTGTTATATCTTCATCCCTTGATCATTATGCAGTGTCCTTCTTTGTCTCTTGTAATAGTCTTTATTTTAAAGTCTATTATGTCTGATATGAGAATTGCTATTCCAGCTTTCTTTTGATTTCCATTTGCATGGAATATCTTTTTCCATCCCCTCACTTTCGGTCTGTATGTGTCACTAGGTCTGATGTGGGTCTCTTGTAGACAGCTTATATATGGTTCTTGCTTTGGTATCCATTCAGCCAGTCTGTGTCCTTTGGTGAGAGCATTTGATCAATTTACATTTAGAGTAATTATCAATATTTATGTTCCTATTCCCATTTTCTTAATTGTTTTGGGTTTGTTACTGTAGGTCTTTTTCTTTCTTGACTAGAGAAGTTCCTTTGGCCTTTGCTGTAAAGCTGGTTTGGTGGTGCTGAACTCTCGCAGCTTTTGCTTGTCTGTAAAGGTTTTAATTTCCCCATCTATGATGAATGAAAACCTTGCTGGGTAGAGTAATCATGGTTATAGGTTTTTCTCCTTTGTCACTTTAAATATGTCCTGCCAGTCTCTTCTAGCTTGCAAAGTTTCTGCTGAAAGATCATCTCTTAACATTATGGGGATTCCCTTGTGTGTTATTTGTATTTTTCCCTTGCTGCTTTTAGTATGTTTTATTTGTATTTAATTTTTGGTAGTTTGATTAATATGTGTCTTGGTGTGTTTCTCCTTGGATTTATCCTGTATGGGACTCTCTGTGCTTCCTGGACATGATTAATTATTTCCTTGCCCATGTTAGGGAAATTTCCAACTATAATATCTTCAAATATTTTCTCAGTCCCTTTCTTTTTCTCTTCTTCTTCTGGGACCCCTAAAAGTGTGATGTTGCTGCATTTAATGTTGTCACAGAGGTCTCTGAGGCTGCCCTCAGTTCTTTTCAATCTTTTCTCTATATTCTGCTCTGCAGTAGTTATTTCCACTATTTTATTTTCCAGGTCACTTATTCGTTCCTGTGCCTCAGTTATTTCCCTATTGATTACTTCTAGAGAATTTTTAATTTCATTAATTGTGTTGTTCATCATCGTTTGTTTGATCTTTAGTTCTTCTAGGTCCTTGTTAAACGTTTCTTGTATTTTCTCTCCTATTTCCAAGATTTTGGATCATCTTTACTATTATTATTCTGAATTCCTTTTCAGGTAGACTGCCTGTTTCCTCTTCATTTATTAGGTCTGGTGGGTTTTTACATTGTTCCTTCATCTGCTGTGTGTTTTTCTGTCTTCTCATTTTGATTAACTTAATTTTTTTTTGGTGTCTCCTCTTTGCAGGCTGCTGGTTCATAGTCCCCGTTGTTTTTGGTGTCTGTTCCCAGTGGCTAACGTTGGTTCATTGGGTTGTGTAGGCTTCCTGGTCGAGGGGACTAGTGCATGTGTACTGGTGGTTGAGGCTGCATCTTGTCTTTCTGGTGAGCAGGTCCAGGTCTGGTGGTGTGTTTTGGGGTGTCTGTGGACTTATTATTATTTTAGGCAGCCTCTCTGATAATTGGTGGGGTTGTGTTCCTGTCTTTCTAGTTGTTTGACATAGGGTGTCCCGCACTGTTGCTTGCTGGTCATTGAGTGACCTGGGTGCTGGTGTTGAGATGGAGATCTGTGGGAGATTTTCGCCATTTGATATTATGTGGAGCTGGGAGGTCTCTTGTTGACCAGTGTCCTGAAGTTGACTCTCCCACCGCAGAGGCACAACACTGACTCCTGGCTGGAATCACAAGAGCCTTTCATACACACAGTTGAGAATAAAAGGGAGAAAATATAGTAAGAATGAAAGTAAGAGGATAAAATAAAATAAGATGAAATAAAATAGTTATTAAAATAAAAAGTAACAAATAATTATTTAAAAAAATTTTAAAGAGTAAAAAATTAATAAATTAAAAAAAAGTAACAGGCAGACAGAACCTTAGGAGAAATGATGAAAGCAAAGCTATACAGACAAAATCTCACACAAAATCATACACATACACACTCACAAAAATAGGAAAAGGGGAAAAAAATATATCTTGCTCCCAAAGTCCACTTCCTCAATTTGGGATGATTCCTTGTCTATTCAGATATTTCACAGATGTAGAGTGCATCAAGTTAATTGCGGAGATTTAATCTGCTGTTCCTGAGGCTGCAGGGAGTGATTTCCCTTTCTCTTCTCTTTTTGCACTGCTCCCAGTGTTCAGCTTTGAATTTGGACCCGCCTCTGCTTGTAGGTCGCTTGAGGGTGTCTGTTCTTCGGTCAGACTGGACGGGATTAATGGAGTAGCTGATTTGGGGCCTCTGGCTGACTCAGGCCAGGGGTGGAAGGGGTATGGATGTGGTGTGTACCTGCGGTGGCAGAGGCCAGCATGACGTTGCAGCATGCTGATGCGAGCCGTGCGTTCTCCCGGGGAAGATATCCCTGTATGATGGGACCCTGGTAGTGGCAGGCTTCACAAACTCCTGGGAGGGGAGGTGTGGAGAGTGACCTGTACTTGCACACAGGCTTCTTGGTGGCGGCAGCAGCAGCCTTAGCGTCTCATTCTTTTCTCTGGGGTCTGTGCTGTTAGCTGCGGCTCGTGCTCATCTCTGGAGCTCCTTTAAGCAGCACTCTTTATCCCCTCTCCTTGAGCACCAGGAAACAAAGAGGGAAGAAAAAGTCTCTTGCCTATTCGGCAGGTCCAGACTTATTCCCAGACTCCCTCCCAGCTAGCAGTTGTGCAATAACCCCTTCAGGCTGTGTCCACGCTGCAAACCCCAGTCCTCTCCCTGGGATTTGACTGAAGCCCAAGCCTCAGCTTCCAGACCCCGCCTGCCACAGTGGGTGAGCAGACAAACCTCTCAGGCTGTGGAGTGCTGGTCAACACTGATACTCCATGCAGGAATCTCTCTGCTTTGCTCTTCCAACCCCTGTTGCTGCACTCTCCTCTGTGGCTCCAAAGCTTCCCCCCTCCACCCCCTGCGGTCTCTGTACGTGAAGGGCCTTCCTAGTATGTGGAAACCTTTCCTCCTTCAGAGCTCCCTCCCACTGGTGCAGGTCCCATCCCTATTTTTTTGTATCTCTTTTTCCTTTTTTCCTTGGCCCTACCCAGGTACGTGGGGAGTTTCTTGTCTTTTGGGATGTCTGAGGTCTTCTGCTAGCATTCAATGGGTGTTATATAGGATCAGTTCAATGTGTAGAGATATTTCTGATGTATCTGTGGGGAGGAAGGTTATCTCTGCCTCTTTCGCTTCTGCTATCTTCCTCAACTCCCTCTACCTTATCTTTTATAAAGGAGGTTAGAATATACAATGGAAAAAAGACAGTCTCTTCAATAATTGATGCTGGGAAAACTGGATAGCTACATGTAAAATAATGAAATTAGAACACTCCCTGACACCATACACAAAAATAAACTCAAAATGGATTAAAGACCTAAACGTTACGCAAGACACTGTAAAACTCTAAGAGGAAAAAATAGGCAGAACACTCTCTGACATAAATCACAGCAAGATACTTTTTGACCCACCTCTGAGAGAAATGGAAATGAAAAAAAATTTAAAAATGGGACCTAATAAACCTTAAATATTTTGCACAGCAAATGAAAATATAAAGACAGAAACAACCATCAGAATGGGAGAAAATATTTTCAAATAAAGCAACTGACAAAGGATTAATCTTCAAAATTTACAAACAGCACATGCAGCTCAATATCAAAAGCCTGAACAACCCAATCCAAAAATGAGCAGAAGACTTAAATAGACATTTCCGCTATGATGATATACATATTGCCAACAGACACATGAAAGGATGCTCAACATCACTAATCATTAGAGAAATGCAAATCAAAATTACATTGATGTGTCACCTCACACCAGTCAGAATGGTCAACATGAAAATATCTACAAACAATAAATGCTGGAGAGGGTGTGGAGAAAACGGAACCCTATTGCACTGTTGGTGGGAATGTAACTTGATAAGCCACTATGGAGAACAGTATGGAACTTCCTTAAAAAACTAAAAATAAAACTACCATATTACCCAGGAATCCCACTACTAGATATATACCCTGAGAAAACCATAATTCAACAAGATTCGTGTACCAAAATGTTCATTGCAGCTCTAGTTACAATAGCCAGGACATGGAAGCATGCTCTGTGCCCATCAACAGATTAATGGATAAAGAACATGTGGCCTATATATACAATGGAATATTACTCAGCCATAGAAAGAAATGAAACTGAGTTATTTGTAGTGAGGTGGATGGATCTAGAGACTGTCATACAGTATGAAGTAAGTCAGGAAGAGTAAAACAAATAACATACGCCAACACATATATATGGAATCTAAAATAATAAAATAAAACGTTTCTGAAGCACCTAAGTTCAGAACAGGAATAAAAATGCAGACATAGAGAATGGACCTGCGGACATGGGGAGGGGTAGTGTAAGATGGGACAAAGCGAGAGAGTGACATGGACATATATATATACTATCAAATATAAAATAGATAGCTAGTGGGAAGCAGCCACATAGCACAGGGAGATCAGCTCGGTGCTTTGTGACCACCTAGAGAGGTGGGACTGGGAGGGTGCGAGGGAGGAGATGTGCGGATATATGTATATGTATAGCTGATTCACTTTGTTATAAAGCAGAAACTAACACACCATCATAAAGCAATTGTACTCCAATAACGGTGTTAAAGATATTAAAATAAAATAAATTTAAAAATAAAGAAGAATTACAACAGACACCACAGAAATACAAAGAATCATAGGAGACTACTACAAAAAACTATATGCCAATAAAATGTACAACCTAGAAGAAATGGACAAATACTTAGAGAGGTACAACCTTGTAAGACTGAACCAGGAAGAAATAGAAAATATGAACAGATTAATCACAGGCCCTGAAAATAAAACTCTCACTTAAAAACTTCCAACAAACAAAAGCCCAGAACCAGGAGTCTTCACAGCCGAATTCTATGAAACTTTTAGAGAAGAGTTTAAAAGTACCCTTCTGAAACTCTTCCAAAAATTGACAGAGAAAGGAACACTTCAGAACTCATTTTATGAGGCCACCATCACCCTGATACCAAAACCAAAGATACCAAAAAAGAAAATTACAGACTAATATCACTGATGAACATAGTTGCAAAAATCCTCAACAAAATATTAGCAATCTGAATGGAGCCATACATTAAAAGAAACATACAACGTGATGTAGTTGGATTTATGCCAGGGTTGCAAGTATTTTTCAATATCTGCCAATGAATTGGTGTGATACACCTCTTTAAAAAATTGAAGAAGTAAACCATATGATTGAGAGAGGGGGAAGATGATGGTAGAGTAAGACGCGGAGATCACCTTCCTACCCACAGATACATCAGAAATACATCTACACGTGGAACAACTCCTACAGAACACCTACTGAATCCTTCCAGAAGACCTCAAACCTCCCAAAAGGCAAGAAACTCCCCATGTACATGGGTAGGACAAAAGAAAAAAAGAATAAACAGAGACTAAAGAATAGGGATGGGACATGTACCAGTGGGAGGGAGCTGTGAAAGAGGAAAGGTTTCCACACACTAGGAAGCCCTTTTGCTGGCAGAGACTGCAGGAGGTGGAGGGGGGAAGCTTCAGAGCCACAGAGGAAAGCACAGAAAAAGGGGTGCCGAGGGCAAAGTGGAGTGATTACTGCACAGAGGATGGGTGCCAACCAGCACTCACCAGCCCGAGAGCTTTGTCTGTTCACCTGCCAGGGTGGGCAGGTCTGGGAGCTGAGGCTTGGGCTTCTGGCAGAGCACAGGGAGAGGACTGGGTTTGGTGGCATGAGCACAGCATGCAGGGGGTTAGTGCACCACAGCTAGTAGGGAGGGAGTCCAGGAAAATGTCTGGACCTGCCGAAGAGACAAAAGACTTTTTCTTCCCTCTTTATTTCCAGGTGCACGAGGAGAGGGGATTAAGCACGCTGCTTAAAGAAGCTCAAGAGACAGGCACGAGCCATGGCTAACAGCACGGACCAAAGAGAAGGGATGAGATGCTAAGGCTGCTGCTGCCACCATCAAGAAACTTGTGTGCGAGCACACGTCACTATCTGCACCTCCCTTCTGGGGAGGCTGTGCAGCCCGCCACTGCCAGGGTCCCGGGATCCAGGGACAACTTCCCCGGGAGAACGCACGGCACGCCTCAGGCTGGTGCAACGTCCTGCCGGCCTCTGCCGCCGCAGGATCGCCCCGCATCTCGCATCTCCCTCCTCTCGGCCTGAGTTAGCCAGAGCCCCCAAATCAACTGCTCCTTTAATCCCATCCTGTCTGAGCAAAGAACAGATGCCCTCAGGTGATCTAAATGCAGAGGCGGGGCCAAATCCAAAGCTGAGCTCCGGGAGCTGTGTGAACAAAGAAGAGAAAGGGAAGGCTCTCCCAGTATCCTCAGAAGCAGTGGATTAAAGCTCCACAATCAACTTGATGTACGCTGCATCTGTGGAATAGCTGAATAGATAACGAATCATCCCAAATTGAGGAGGTGGACTTTGAGAGCAAGATTTATTATTTTTTCCCCTTTTCCTCTTTTTGTGAGTGTGTATGTGTATGGTCTGTGTGAGATTTTGCCTGTATAGCTTTGCTTTCACCATTTGTCCTAGGGTTTTATCTGTCTGATTTCTTTTTTTTTTACTTTGTAAAACATTTTTTTCTTACAATATATTTTTATTTTAATAACTTTATTTTATTTCACTTCATTTTCTTTTAGCCTCATTCTTTCTTTCTTTCTATATTTTCTCCCTTTTATTGTGAACCGTATGGATGAAAGGCACTTGGTGCTGCAGCCAGGAGTCAGTGCTGTGCCTCTGAGGTGGGAGAGCCAACTTCAGGACACTGGTCCACAAGAGACCTCCCAGCTCCACATAATATCAAATGGCGAAAATCTCCCAGAGATCTCCATCTCAACACCAACACCGAGTTTCACTCAATGATCAGCAAGCTACAGTGCTGGACACCCTATGCCAAACAACTACCAAGACAGGAACACACACCCACCCATTAGCAGAGAGGCTGCCTAAAATCATAACAAGGCCACAGTCACCCCAAAACACACCACCAGATGTGGACATCCCCACCAGAAACACAAGATCCAGCCTCATCCACCAGAACACAGGCAATACTCCCCTCGACCAGGAAGCCTACACAACCCACTGATCCAAATTTAGGCACTGGGGACAGACACCAAAAACAACGGGAAATACGAACCTGCAGCCTGCAAAATGAGACCCCAAACACAGTAAGATCAGCAAAATGAGAAGACAGAGAAACACAAAGCAGATGATGGAACAAGATAAAATCCCACCAGACCTAACAAGTGAAGAGGAAATAGGCAGTCTACCAGAAAAATAATTCAGAATAATGATAGTAGTGATGATCCAAAATCTTGGAAATAGTATAGAGAAAATGCAAGAAACCTTAA
Organism: Orcinus orca; assembly: GCF_937001465.1. NCBI lineage: Eukaryota > Metazoa > Chordata > Mammalia > Artiodactyla > Delphinidae > Orcinus > Orcinus orca. Next base: position 72,501,159 of record NC_064580.1, read on the forward strand.
ACAAGGACCTAGAAGAACTAAAGATAAAACAGGCAATGGTGAACAACAAAATAAATGCAAATAAAAATACTCTAGAGGGGTCAGTAGTACAATAACTGAGACAGAAGAAGCTGACCTGGAAGATAAAAGAGTGGAAATAACCAATGCAGAGCAGAATAAAGAAAAAAGAATGAAAAGAACTGAGAACAGTCTCAGAGACCTCTGGGACAACATTAAACACATCAACATTCAAACTATAGGGGTTCTAGAAGACGAAGAGAAAAAGAAAGTGAGTGAGAAAGTATTTGAAGATACTATAGTTGAAAACTTCCCTAATATGGGAAAGGAAATAGTTAATCAAGTCCAGGAAGCACAAAGAGTCCCATACAAGAAAAATCAAAGTAGAAACCTACCAAGACACATATTAATCAAACTGTCAAAAATTAAATACAAGGAAAACATATTAAAAGCAGCAAGGGAAAAACAACAAATAACACACAAGGGAATCCCCATAAGGTTAAAAGCGGATCTTTCAGGAGAAACTGCAAGCCAGAAGGGACTGGCAGGACATATTTCAAGTGAAGAGGAGAAAAACCTACAACCAAGATTACTCTACCCAGCAAGTATCTCATTCATATTTGAAGGAGAAATATAAATCTATACATACAAGCAAAATCTGAAAGAGTTCAGCACCACCAAACCAGCTTTACAACAAATGCTAAAGGACCTTCTCTAGGCAAGAAACAGAAGAGATGGAAAAGACCTACAATAACAAACCCAAAACAATTTAGAAAATGGGAATAGGAACATACATGTCGATAATTACCTTAAATGTAAATAGATTGAATGCTCCCACCAAAAGACACAGATTGGCTGAATGGATACAAAAACAAGACCCATATATATGCAGTCTACAAGAGACCCACTTCAGACCTAGAGACACATACAGACTGAAAGTGAGGGGATGGAAAAAGATATTCCATGCAAATGGAAACCAAAAGAAAGTTGGAGTAGCAATTCTTATATGAAATAAAATAGGCTTTAAAATGAAGACTATTAGAAGAGAAAAAGAAGGACACTGCATAATGTTCAAGTGATCAAACCAAGAAGAAGATATAACAATTGTAAATATTTATGCACCCATCATTGGAACACCTCAATACATAAGGCAAATACTAACAGTCATAAAAGGGGAAATCAACAATAACACATGCATAGTAGAGGATTTTAACACCCCACATTCCCTAATGGACTGATCATCCAAAATGAAAATAAAGAAAGAAACACAAGCTTTAAATTATACATTTAACAAGATGGATTTAATTGATATTTATAGGACATTCCATCCAAAAAGAACAGAATACACAATCTTCTCAAGTGCTCATGGAACATTCTTCAGGATAGATCATATCTTGGGTCACAAACCAAGCCTTGGTAAATTTAAGAAAATTGAAATTCTATCAAGTACCTTTTCTGACCACAATGCTACGAGACTAGATATGAGTTACAGGGAAAGATCTGTAAAAAAATACAAACACATGGAGGGTAAACAATACACTACTTAATAAGGGAGTGACCACTGAAGAAATCAAAGAGGAAATCAAAAAATACCTAGAAACAAATGACAATGGAGACACGACAACCCAAAACCTATAGGATGCAGCAAAAGCAGTTCTAAGAGGGAAGTTTGTATAAATATATGCCTACCTTAAGAAACAGGAAGTATCTTGAATAAACAACATAACCTTGCACCTAAAGCAATTAGAGAAAAAAACAAACAAAATTAGCAGAAGGAAAGAAATCATAAAGATCAGATCAGAAATAAATGAAAAAGAAATGAAGGAAAAAATAGCAAAGATCAATAAAACTAAAAGCTTGTTCTTTGAGAAGATGAACAAAATTGATAAACCATTAGACAGACTCATCTAGAAAAAAATGGAGAACACGCAAATCAGTAGAACTAGAAATGAAAAAGGTGAAGTAACAAGTGATACCGCAGAAATACAAAAGATCATGAGAGATTACTACAAGCAACTCTATGCCAATAAAATGGGCAATGTGGAAGAAATGGACCAATTCTTAGAAATTGCACAACGTGCCAAGGCTGAATCAGGAAGAAATAGAAAATAATAACAGACCAACCACAAGCACTGAAATTGAAACTGTGATTAAAAATCTTCCAACAAACAAAAGCCAGGGCCAGGTGGCTTCACAGGCAAATTCTATCAAACAATTAGAGAAGAGTTAACACCTATTCTTCTCAAACTCTTCAAAAATATAGCAGAGAGAGGAACACAACCAAGCTCATTCTACGGGGCCACCATCACCCTGATAACAAAACCAGACAAGGATGTCACAAAGAAAGTAAACTACAGGCCAATATCACTGATGAACATGGATGCAAATACCATCAACAAAATACAAGCAAACAGAATCCAACAGCACATTAAAGGGTTCATACACCATGATCAAGTGGGGTTTATTCCAGGAATGCAAGGATTCTTCAATAGACGCAAATCAATCAATGTGATAAACCATATTAACAAATTGAAGGAGAAAAACCATATGATCATCTCAATAGATGCAGAGAAAGTTTTTGACAATATTCAACACCGATTTATCATAAAAACCATCCAGAAAATAGGCATAGAGGGAACTTTGCTCAACATAATAAAGGCCATACATGACAAACCCATGGGCAACATCATCCTCAATGGTGAAAAACTGAAAGCATTTCCATTAAGATCAGGAAGAAGACGAGGTTGCCAACTCTCACCACTATTATTCAACATAGTTTTGGAAGTTTTAGCCAGAGCAATCAGAGAAGAAAAGGAAATAAAAGGAATCCAAATTGGAAGGACAGAAGTAAAGCTGTCACTGTTTGCAGATGATATGATACTATACATAGAGGATCCTAAAGACACTACCAGAAAACTACTAGAGATAATAAATGAATTTGGTAAAATAGTAGGATACAAATTAATGCACAGAAATCTCTGGCATTCCTATACACTAATGATGAAAAATCTGAAAATGAAATCAAGAAAACACTCCCATTTACCATTGCAACAAAAGAATAAAATATCTAGGAATATACCTAGCTAAGGAGACAAAAGACCTTTATGCAGAAAATTATAAGATACTGATGAAAGAAATTAAACATGATACAAATAGATGGAGAGATATACCATGTTCTTGGATTGGAAGAATCAACATTGTGAAAATAACTCTACTATCCAAGCAATCTACAGATTCAATGCAATCCCTATCAAACTACCACTGGCATTTTTCACAGAACTAGAACAAAAAGGTTTACAATTTGTATGGAAACACAAAAGACCCCAAATAGCCAAAGCAATCTTGTCAATGAAAAAGTGAGCTGGAAGAATCAGGCTCCCTGACTTCAGACTATACTACAAAGTTACAGTAATCAAGACAGTATTGTACGGGCACAAAAACAGAAATATAGATCAATGGAACAGGATAGAAAGCCCAGAGATAAACCCCCACACATATGGTCCTCTTATCTTTGATAAAGGAGGCAGGAATATTCAGTGGAGAAAGGACAGCCTCTTCAATAAGTGGTGCTGGGAAAACTGGACAGCTACATGTAAAAGTATGAGATTACATCACTTCCTAACACTATACACAAAAATAAACTCAAAATGCAATAAAGACCTAAATGTAAGGCCAGAAAGTATCAACGTCTTAGAGGAAAACATAGGCAGAACACTCTGTTACATAAATCACAGCAAGATCCTTTTTGACCCACCTCCTAGAGAAATGGAAATAAAAACAAAAATAAACAAATGGGACCTAATGAAACTTCAAATCTTTTGCACAGCAAAGGAAACCATAAACCAGACCAAAAGGCAACTCTCAGAATGGGAGAAAATATTTGCTAATGAAGCAACTGACAAAGGATTAATCTCCAAAATTTACAAGCAGCTCATGCAGCTCAATAACAAAAAAAACAAACAACCCAATTCAAAAATGGGCAGAAGACCTAAATAGACATTTCTCCAAGGAAGATATACAGATTGGCAAGAAACACATGAACGAATGCTCAATCTCATTAATCATTAGAAAATTGCAAATCCAAACTACAATGAAGTATCGTCTCACACTGATCAGAATGGCCATCATCAAAAAACTTAGAAACAATAAATGCTGGAGAGGGTGTGGAGAAAAGGGAACACTCTTGCACTGCTGGTGGGAATGTGAATTGGTACAGCCACTATGGAGAACAGTATGGAGGTTCCTTAAAAACTACAAATAAAACTACCATGTGACCCAGCAATCCCACTACTGGACATATACCCTGAGAAAACCCTAAGTCAAAATTAGTCATGTACTAAAATATTCATTGCAGCTCTATTTACAATAGCCAGGAGATGGAAACAACCTTCGTGTCCATCATCGGATGAATGGAGAAAGAAGATGTGGCACATATATACAATGGAATATTACCCAGCCATGAAAAGAAACGAAATTGAGTTATTTGTAGTGAGGTGGATGGACCTAGAGTCTGTCATACAGAGTGAAGTAAGTCAGAAAGAGAAAGACAAGTACTGTATGCTAACACATATATGTGGAATCTAAGAAAAAAAATGTCATGAAGAATTTAGGAGTAAGACAGGAATAAAGACACAAACGTACTAGAAAATGGACTTGAGGATATGGGGAGGGGGAAGGTTAAGCTGTGATAAAGTGAGAGTGGCATGGACATATATACACTACCAAACGTAAAATAGATAGCTAGTGGGAAGCAGCTGCATAGCACAGGGAGATCAGCTCGGTGTTTTGTGGCCACCTAGTGGGGTGGGTTAGGGAGGGTGTGAGAGAGGGAGACAGAAGAGGGAAGAGATATGGGAACATATGCATATATATATATAACTGATTCAGTTTGTTATAAAGCAGAAACTAACACACCATTATAAAGCAATTATACTCCAATGAAGATGTAAAATTTTTTTTAATAATAAATAAATAAATACAAGCATCAAGGGCCATTAGAGTGAAAAGGAATCATGCCCAGAGTGTAGTGTTAAAGGGGAAAAACAAAGAAGCAGAGGACCCTACTCTTGTACAACTACAGAAAATACATTTAAAAAATCTATCCACGTGAAAAACAAATAAACAAACATATGGTCATCTCAATAGATGCAGAAAAATCTTTTGACAAAATGCCACACCCTTTTATGATAAAAGCCCTCCAGAAAGTGGGCATGGAAGGAACCTACCTCAACATAATAAAGGCCATATATGACAAACCCACAGCTAGCATCATACTTAACAGTGAAAAGTTGAAAACATTTCCCTAAAGATCAGGAACAAGGAAAGGACGTTCACTCTCACCATTCTTATTCAAGATAGTTTTGAAAGTCCTGGTCATGCCAATCAGGAAGAAAATTTAATATAAATAATCCATATTGGAAAAGTAGAAGTAAAATTGTTACTGCTTGCTGATTACATGATTCTATACAGAGAAAATCCTAAAGATGCTACCAGAAAACTATTAGAGTTCATCAATGAATTTGGTAATTTTGTCAGATACAAAATTAATACACAGAAATCGGTTGTATTTCTATACACTAACAAAGAAATATCAGAAACCAAAATTAAAGAAATAACCCCATATCCCATCTCATCAAAAAGAATAAAATACCAAGTAATCAAATCACCTAAGGAGGCAAAAACCTGTACTTCAAAAATTATTAGACACTAATGAAAGAAATAGAAGATGACATAAAGTGATGGGAGGATATACCATGTTATTGGATTGAAAGAATCTATATTGTCAAATGACTATACTACCAAATGTAATCCACAGCTTCAATGCAATCCCTGTCAAATTACCTTTGGCATTTTTCACAGAATTGGAATAAATTTTTAAAAATATATAGAAACACACAAGACCCCAAATATCCAAAGCAATCTTGAGAAATAAAAATTGAGCTGGAGGAATAGGGCTCCCTTCCTTCAGACTATACTACAAACCTACAGTAATCAAAAGAGTATGGTAGTGGCACAAAGACAGACATAAATCAATGGAACAGGATTCTTCCCGATAAACTTATGGGATTTCCCTCATACATTATTTCTTGCGTTTTCCTCATTCCTTTGTTCTTTAGTTCTTCTAGGTCTTAGTTAAACATTTCTTGTATCTTCTCATCTGTGCCTCCATTCTTTTTCTGAGATATTGCCTCATCTTTACTATCATTACTCTGAGTTCTTTTTCAGGTAGATTGCCTTTCTCCACTTCACATAGTTCTTTTGGCGTTCTGTCTTGTTCCTTTATCTGGGATGTATTCCTCTGCCATCTCATTTTGTCTTACTTTCTGATTGTGGCTTACATTCCACAAGCTTCAGGGTTTTAGTTCTGCTTGCCTCTGCTGTCTGCTCCTGTCCTGGTGTGGCTTCTTTCTTATCTTTGGATATATGGTATCTTTTTTGGTAGATTCTGGCTTTTTTTTTTCTGTCAATGACTGTTCAAGTTAATTGTGTTTTGGTGTTTCCATATGAAGAGGTGAGCTCACATCCTTTTACCCTGCCATCTTGTCTGTGATCAGTAATTGCCACTTTCATTCAATATGGTATTGGAAGTCCTCACAGAATGTCAGAGCCAGGGCTCAACTTCTTGGTGCAAAGAAGGGTTCAGACTCTGTTCTCTCTCAAAGGTGCTCACCACCCATAAACTGTGGAGAAGGCATGGTTGCCCGTTCTCTGGAGGGTCATGAAGGCAGTGCTACTGAGTGGCCAGTGGACCATGGGTTGCCAAGTTCTGCTCAGGTGACCACTAGCACAGCCTGCTGGTGAGAGCCAACTACCTGCAGGGCTGCTTTTTTAGTTTTAGAGCACAGATTTTTACCTTCTTAATTTGATTTATTTGTAGATATTTATCTTTCTTGATGCTATTGTAAACAGAATAATTTTCTTACTTTCTATTTCATATTGTTTGTGGGTGGTGTATTGACACACAATTGATTTTTATAAGTTAATTTTTTTACTGTGTGTCTTTGTTGATTTTTTAAATTATCTCTAGTATTATTGTGGATTTGTCTTGGGGGGGATTTTTCTATATATAAAATCCTGTCATCTGCAAATACAAGTAGTTTATTTCTTCTTTTCTAATTTGGATGCATTTTACTTCCTTCCCCCCAACCCGCCTAATTTCTCTGACTAGGACTTCCAATGCAATGTTAGATAGCACTGGTTAAAGTGAACATCTTTGTCTGTTCCAGATCTTTGCGGAAAAGTTTCAATTTTTCATGCTTGAATGTCACGTGAACTGTGGCTTTTTCATATATGTTATTTACTATGCTGAGGAAGTTCCTTCTATTCCTAGTTTTCTGAGTGATTTTATCACTGAAAGAATAAGAGTGTTAAATTGTGTCAAAAAGCTTTCTGCATCTATTGAGATGTTCATACTGTTTATTCCCCTTCATTCTATTATTATGGTATATTACATTGATTGATTTTCTTATGTTTCTTATGTTGAAATACACTCATATTCCTGGGGAAATTGCATTTGATCAATACCTGTTTATATTTTCTATTTCTTCCTGCATCAGTTTTGGTAATTTGTTTGATTTTAGGAATTCTCTCATTTCCTATAGATTATCTTATTACCTGGCGTACAATTGTTTATGTTATTTTTTTATACTACACTTAATTTAATGTAAGTAGTAATGTTCCCACTTTCATTTTTGATTTTAGTGGTTTGTGCCTTCTCTCTCTTTTTCTTCATCTAGCTAGTTTTACCTTTTCAGAGGACCAAGTTTTAGTTTTGTTGATTCTCTTGATTTTTTTTTGCTATTCTCTCTTTGATTTTAAAATCTCTGCTCTAATCTTTTTCATTCCTTTCCTTCTGTTGCCTTTGAGTTCAGTTTGTAATTTTTTCTCTAGTTCCTAAAATTGTAAAGTTAATTTTTTGGTTTGAGATTTTAGTATATAACGTAGTGATTAGATGCTATAAATTTCCTTTTGAAATGAATATTTATTCTACTATTGTTAATTGGAGTGTACTATACATATACATTAAGTCTACTTATTTTATAATATTGTTCAAATTACTTCTTTATTAATCTTCTCTCTAGATGTTCTAGCTATCATGGAAAGTGATGTGTGCATGTCTCCAAATATTATTGTAGAATTTTCGATTTATCCCTTCAATTATGCCAATATTCTCTTCATATATAATGGGGCTATGTTGTTTGATTTATAAATGTTTATAGTTGTATCTTCTTGATGAATTCACCCTTTAATAAACATACAATGTTCTCTTTGTCTCTTGTAATGTCTTATATTAGTATATTCACTGTAGCACTATTTTGCTTATTATTTCATGGGATATTTTTATATTCTTTCACTTTCAACATATTTGTGTCTTTTCATATAAAGTTAGTCTCTTTTAAAGAACATATAGGTAGATCACGTTTTTATTCTTTAATCCAGTCTACCAATTTTCTCTTTTAATTATTGAGTTTAATCTATTTACATTTAAAGTGATTATCATTAATGAAGAATTTAGTTCTGCCACTTTTCTGTTTTTTTCTACATGTCTTTTTTTGTTCAATTCCTCCTGTACTTCTTTGTTTTGTATTTGATTTTTTTCTGGTGTACCATTTTTATTTCCTCTTTATTTCTATTTTAAATTTATGTTCTTAGTAGTTATCATGAGAATTATCATTAGTATCCTAAATTTTCTAGGAAACTAGTTGAACTATACCAATTTAGCTTCAATAGCATAAGTTAGCTCCTATGCTGCTATGCATCTCTATTCTCCCCTTTATGTCATTATTGTTAACAACTATATCTTTATACATTGTGTGCCCATTAATACAGATTTATAATTATTATCTTATGCATTTTTCTTTTTAACTCACATAGTAAGTAAAAAGAGAAATTACAAACCCCCAAAACACTAAATTTTATATTAATCTATTTTATTTTTAACAGAGATATTTATGTGGCTTTGGATTGCCATTTATTGTCTTTTTGCTTAAGCATTAAGAACTCCCTGTAGCTTTTCTTGTAGGGTAGGTATACTAGCAACAAGAGCACTTAGCTTTTGTTTATCTGTGAAGATCTTAATTTCTCTTCATTTTTGAAGGATAGTATTGCCATATTGAACTTTTGAGAAGTTTTTCTTTTAATTTTATTTGAGCACTTTAAATATATCATCCCACTGCCTTCTGACCTCTGTGTTTTTTGATGAGAATTTTTCTGTTAATCTTATTGAGGAGTCCATGTATATGACAGGTTGCATCTCTCTTGCTGCTTTCAAAAAACTTACTTTCATTTTGGCCTTCAACAGTTTGATTATAATGTGTCTCAATGTAAATCTCTTTAGTTTATCTTATTTGGTGTTTATTGGGCTTCCTGGATGTATGAATTTGTGTCTTTAAATCAAATTTGAAAAATTTTCAGCTATTTTTACATCAAATTTTCTTTGACCCTTTTTACTCTTCTCCTTCTGGGATTCCCATAATACATGCATTGATTTACCTGTTTGTGTCAAATTTGTAGCTTAGGCTTTGTTCATTTTTCTGTATTCTTTCTTATCCTCAGGGTAATTTTTATTAGCCTTTTTAAAGTTTATTTTCCTTTACCTGTTGAAATATGCTTTTGAACCTCTGAAGTGATTTTTTTCATGTCACCTGTTATATTTTTAAGCTCCATAATTTGTATTTGGTTCTTTCTATAATTTTTATCTCTGTTTTGATTTTCCCTACTTATACACACATCATTTTCCTGATTGCTTTTAATTACTTGTCCATGGTTTCTTTATCTCTTTGAGCATATTTAAGATAGTTAATTTATAGATTTTTTCTTGTAAGTCCAAAGTCTGAGCTTCCTTAATGATGGTTTCTGCTTATTCCTTTTATCTTATAAAATGATCACAGTTTCCTGTTTCTTTTTATGCTTCATGTTTTTTCAGAGAGTTGGATGTTTTGAATATTGCAATGTGGTAACTCAGGAAATCAGATTCTCTCATCTTCCCCAGGATTGCTGTTTTTGCTTATTGTGTGCTGTAGTCTTCTATTTTGTTAGTGACTTCATCAAACTATTTTGCAAAGATTATAATCTTTGTTGTGTGTGGTTATTGAAGTCTCTGTTCCATTATCCCCACACTCAACCTGTGACCTTACAGAAATTTCCTTGAAAGCCTGGATCAAATAAGAAGAAAAAGATATTTGATCACGCTAAATTCTTTCAACATATATTATCTGGAAAAATTACTTCAGCCTGAGGGAATTAAAATAATGGCCACCCTGTGCTTGTCCCTCAGTAATCCAACAGGCCCATAAAAACACACAGCTCTGACTTTTGTAGGACAAAGTTCTTTGCCTGCCTTTGTACCAGAAAGCCACACAAGAAATTTGGTCTATCCTTTCCATGTGTGCCCACTATGGTGATGTGGAATAGTAGCTGTTATGCAAAATGCCAAAATTTACTGCAATTTACCAGCATCTTAATTCATCTAGCACATTCATGGATGATTGTTTGATTGAATTCCAGAGTTCTAATATAGTTCATTCTGAGATTTATTTATTTTTTTTGCCAATAAAATTGTTTCAGTGGAGTTATAGGATCCTGGAGCTTCCAATCTGCCATCTTATGTGACATCATTCTCAGAGTCATTTTTGTAACTCATTTGTGTTGTTGTTGTTAAAATATTAATTTAGTGTTGGATGAACAATAATTTTATGTCCCCTTATGTGCAGTGTGTGGGTTGCTGAAATGGTGCAGGAAGTATTCTTGACGTTTATTCCTTGTGTCTACTTGGCTGAGTATTGGTGCATTTATTGGCCTCTCACATCTGGTCTCAGTCATTGACACTACAGCTGCAACCTCAGTCATGAGTGTTTCTTATACAAATCACTTACACTGAGAAATTGTACTGGGGAGAATGTGCATCTCAGGATCTTGAGAATTTTCATGAATAATTTAAAGAGAAGGAAACTGAGGAAGACGTAGAGGCACAAAAATAATGAAAATTCTTGACAAGATTTCAATTACAGGTACAACTTTTTAGGATAGCAGGAGAGGTAGGAAAATCTAGAAATATTATTTTTTAATGCTGAATTTGAGAAATAAGCCAAAGCGAAGAAGAATATCTCATGGGAAAAAGACACAAGTGGAATGTATCATGATTCAGGACATTTTTAAAAATATCTCAGAAAGATTTGCAGAGACCAAGTTCTGAAACACAAGTTTCAGACAAATTTAGAGTAGCTCACACCTACTCCCCACTCTCCAGTCAGTACGCTACAAAAGTATTGAACAGAATTTCCATAATCAACCCTTAAAATATACCTTAAAAGAGAAGGGAAGTGGAAGGGTATCAGAAAATAAATAAATAGTGTCAAGAAAACATAACTATACTATATAAAGGTAAATATAAGAGTTACAAAACCTGACTCTATTAACCATAAGCAAGATAAGACAAAATGAAACTGCATTACAGTAATAAAAATATACCACAGAAAAAAATGGGAGGTAAAGTAAGAAACAAAATTGAGCATAGGAGGCAAAAGACTGATGAAGAATCCACTCAGGAAGAATGCACAATGCAAGGAAAAAAAAACAATTCAAATTACCCATGAATGTTTGGTGAAGAAAAGAGTTTATTAAAAATATGAATTACATATAAAAGGAACTCAATGAGCAGGTAAATATCAAAATATAAGTTTAAAAGAAGGATTTAGGGCTAAGGAAACAAAACAATAAAACTCCATTTGATAAATAAACTACAAAATGCACAGAACTCCATAGAAATGCTGAAAATCAAATTAAAGAAATGGAGAGAAATTCTAATATAATCACAGTGAATGCAGAGAAAAAGAGTTTTAAAAATTAAAGCAGTTAGAAAGAAAATAATAGAGACAAAGATCACAGATGATGTAGTGAAAATAATCCTGAAGTAGAACAACTTCTGCTCTACAAATGGAACAGGGAAACTATTGGATAATATAACAGCAGAAAATTCCCAAATAATGGAAGAACTAAAGTTGTAAATCTAAAGACTGTACTTTGTGTTCCAGTATAATTTTACAGAGATTAACTGAAAACAAGTCATAGATTGCTGCAAGATGGTGGAGTAGGATGATCTTGAGCTCATCTACTCCCTCAGGAGCAACAAAATTACAATTATTTACAGAACAACTATTAATGAGAAAGATCAGAATCAACCAAAAGAGATCTTCTACAACTAAAGGTATAAAGAAGGAACCACAATGAGGCTGATAGGAGGGGTGGGGTTGCTGTATAGTCAAGACCCCTACTTCCTGGTGGGTGATCCACAAATGGGAGGATAATTATAATTGCAAAGGTTCCCCTCAAGGAGTGAGGGATGTGAACCAAGCATCGAGCTCCATAGCTTGGGGTCCCTCACTTGGAATATGATCCCCCAGAAAGTTTGATTTTGAAGGCCAGTGGTACTTTCTTTTTGGAGATCCAGAGGGCTAAGGGAAATAGAGACGTCATTCTTAAAATGTACAAAGAAAATCTCAAACACTGCAGAACACAGGGCAGAAGCAGTAATTTGAAAGAAGCCAGGGTCACACCCAGCTGCTGATCTTGGAGAGTCTCCTAGGGAGGCAGGAGGTAAGTGGAACTCACCCTGGAGACATGGACACGGGCAGCAGCTATTTTGGGGAGCTCATTCTACCATGAGGACACTGGTGCTGGCAAGTGCCATTTTGGAATCCTCCTTCTAGTTTATTAGCCCAGAACAGAGCTCTGCCCTTGCCCACCAGCCTGTAGACACCAGTACTGGGATGCCTCAGGCCAAGAAAATAACCATGTGGGGCAGCCCCACCCACCAGCAGTCAGGCTGCTTTAAGAATCCCTGAGTGCACAGTCACCCCTGGACAGAGTCCTATCCAGTAGGGGGGAGCTCAGGATAGTGACTGTAAAGATGATGAAAGAACTTGGGGGAAAAATGGATGCATAGAGTTAGAAGATAGAAATTTTTGACAAAGAGTTAGAAAACATAGCATATATATACATATATATGTATATATAGGTTTATATACATATATATGTATATATATACATGTATATGTATATATATATACACACACACACACACACACACAATGGAATACTACTCAACCATGAGAAAGAATGAAATTTTGCCATTTGCAGCCAAATGGGTGGGCCTAAAAGGTACTATGCTAAGTTAATAAGTCAGACAAAGACAAATACCATATGATATCACTTATATGTGCAAACTAAAAAATAAAATAAAATAGTGAATATAACAAAAAAGAAACAGCCTCACAGATATAGAGAACAAACTAGTGTTAACCAGTGGGGAGAGGGAAAGGGTGAGGAGAAATATAGAAGCAGGGTATTAAAAGGTAGAAACTATTATGTATAAATTATGCTACAAGGATATATTGTACAACACATGGAATATAGCCAATATTTTATAGTAACTATACGTGGAGTATAACATTTAAAAATTGTGAATTACTATATTGTATACCCATAACATATAATATTGTACATCAACTATACTTCAATTTTTTAAAAAGAATAAAAATCACATGATAATTTTAATAGAGAAGGAGCATTTGACAAAATTCAACATCCATTCATTATAAAAAATTACTATCAAACGATATAGAAGGATCATATCTCAATATAATAAAGGCCATATATGAAAAACCCATAGCTAACATCATACTCAACAGTGAAAACTGAAAATGTTTTCTTTATATTCAGGAACAAGACAAGGATGTTCACACTTGCCAGTTTTATTCAACATAGTATTAGAAGTCCTAGCTACAGTAATCAGACAAATAAAAAGAATCCAAATTGGAAAAGAAGAATTAAAAGTGTCACTCTTTGCAGATGACATAATATTATATATAGAAAATCCTAAAAATGCCACCAGAGAAATACTAGATCTCATCCATGAAATCGGTAAAGTTGCAGGATACAAAAGTAAAATACAAAAACCTGTTGAATTTCTATACACTAACAACCAACTATCAGCATAAGAAATTAAGGAAATAATCCCATTTACAATCACCACTAAAAGAATAAAATACCTAGGAATAAAACTCCCTAAGTTGGAAAAACACTTTCGCTCAGGAAAGTATGACACTGTTAAAAAAAAAAATTAAAGATGACACCATCAGATAGAAAGATATACTGTGTTCATGGATTGGAAAAATTACTATTGTTGAAATATCCATACTACCCAAAGCAATCTACTGATTTAATGCAATCCTTATCAAAATACACATAACATTTTCCACAGAACTAGAACAAATAATCCTAAAATTTATATGGAACCAGAAAAGACCCTGAATAGTCAAAGTATATTTGAGCAAGAAGAATAAAACTAGAGACCTCATATTTCCTGATTTCCAAATATATTTCAAGGCAACAGTAATCAAAAGAGCATGGGACTGGTATATAACAGATGTTTAGACCAGTGGAACAGAATAGAAAGCCCCAAAATAAACCCATGCAAATAAGGTACTGATCTTCAATAATGATGCTAAGAACACAAAATGGGGAATTTATAATGTTTTCAATAATTGGTATTGGAAAACTCTGTATCCTCATGTAAAAGAATGAAATTGGACCCTTACAACATAAAAATAAACTCAAAGTAGATTAAAGGGTTAAATGAAAGACCAGAAACGTAAAATGTGTAGAAAAAAACATAGGGGAAAAGATTCTTAGCATTAGCTTTGGAAATGATTTATTGGCTAGGACATCTAAAACACAGGCACCAAAAGTCAAAATAGACAAGTGGGATTACATCAAATTTAAAAGCAAATAAAACAAACAGCGAAATGAAATGGCAATCTACAAAATGGAAAAAAATATTTGCAAACTATATATCTGATAAAAGGATCTTATCCAAAATATTTAAGGAATATATCTATCACCTATTTATCTACTTATCATCTATCTATCTATTTATCTATCTATCTATCTATCTATCATCTATTCATCTATGGAACACCATGTGGTTACAGTTAATAATACAGTACCGTATACTTGAAATTTGCTAAGAGAGCAAATCTCGTCTTCTCATGACAAAAAAATTGAAATGTGATGAGATGGATGCATTAATTAGCTTGATTATGGTAATCATTTCACAATGTATACGTATATCTGATATGTCAAATATATTACAAAACTATCAGTATGGTGGTGGTGTAAAGACATATATACCTGTGGAACAGAATAGACAGCCCAGAAGTGAATCCACTCACCTATAGTCAACTGATCTCCTTTTCTTGTGACATATAGATTAGATAATGATATTTTCTAAGTTTAAGGTGTACAACTTGTTGATTTGACACTTTTATATATTGCAATAAAAGTACTGTCACAGTGTTGGCTAACATCTCTATCAGGTCACATGATTATCATTTCCTTTCTTTGTGGTGAGAA
Organism: Orcinus orca; assembly: GCF_937001465.1. Classification (NCBI taxonomy): domain Eukaryota; kingdom Metazoa; phylum Chordata; class Mammalia; order Artiodactyla; family Delphinidae; genus Orcinus; species Orcinus orca. The sequence goes on from NC_064580.1 coordinate 72,516,567, forward strand.
TGATTAAGATCTACTCTTTTAGCAACTTTGAAGTCTGTAATATAGTATTGTTGACTATAATCACTATGCTGTGCATTCGAACTCCAGGACTTATTTATCTTCTAGTTGTAATTTTGTATCCTTAAATATATATCTCCAATTATCTATTCCTCAGCCCCTGGTCATCATCATTCTGTTCTCACTTTATACAAATTCGGCTATTTTACATTTACAAATATTACATATTTACATGTGATATCATACAATATTTGTCTTACACTGTCTCACTTACTTTAGCATAATGCCCATAAGTTCCATTCATGTTGTCCCAAATGGTGGGATTTCTTTATTTCTCATGGCTGAATAATATTTCATTGTTTGTTTAAATATATATCACATATCTTTATACATTCATATGTTGATAGACACCCAGGTTGTTTCCATATCTTGGCTATTGTGACCAATTCTGTAATAAACATGGGAGTGCAGATATCATTTTGACATTATGTTTTAATTTCCTTTGGATATATACTCAGACGTAGGAGTTCTATTTTTAATTTTTTGAGGAATTTTCATACTTTTTCTGTAATGGGCAAACCTATTTGCATATTGAGTTGAATGAGCTCTTTATAAATTTTTGTTATTAATTCCTTATATAATGTAAGAATTGCAAATATTTTACCCTTTCTGTATGTTGCCTTTTCATATTGTTGAATGTTTCCTTTGCTGTGCAGAATATTTTCAGTTTTATGTAGTCCCAATTGTTGATTTTTTAATTTATTGCCTTTGCTTTTGGTGTCATATGCACAAAATCATTACCAGGCCAATTTCAAGTAGCTTCTTCCTTGCTTTCTTCTAGAAGTTTTATGGTTTTACATCTTGCATTTAAGTCTTTATTTTTAGTTTAAGTTTACATGGTGTGAGAAATTAGTCCAGTTTGATTCCTTTGCAAGTAGTTGTTCATTTTTCCCTAAACCATTTATTGAAGATACTGTCTTTTCCCCCATTGTATTTTCTTGTCTCTTTTGTTGTAGATTAATTGCCTATGTAGGTGTGAGATAATTTCTGGGTTCTCTATTTGGTTCTCTAGATCCATGTGGCTGTCTGTGACAGTACAATACTGTTTTGATTACTATTGCTTTGTAGTACATTTTGAAATCAGGGAGCATGATACCTCCATCTTTGTCCTTTCTCAGGATTGCTTTGGCTATTTGAGGTCTCTTGTGGTTCCATAAAAATTTTAGGATGATTTGTTTTATTTCTGTGGAAAAAAATTCCATTGCTATTTTGATGGGGATTGCATTGAATCTGTAGGTTGTTTAGGGTAGTATGGACATTTTAATGATATTAATTATTCCAATGCATGAGCATAGTATATGTTTCCATTTATGTGTCATCTTTAATTTCTTTCTTCAACGTCTTGTATTCAGAATACAGGTTCTTTCACCTCCTTGGTTAAATTTATTCTGAGGTATTTAATTCTTTTTGCAATGTAAATGGGATAATTTTCTAAATTTCTCTTTCTGATAGGTCATTATTAGTGCATAGAAACAAAACAGATTTCTGTACACGAATTTTGTATCTTGCAACTTTACTGAATTAATTTACTAGTTCTTTAAGAGTTTTTTTTTTTCTTTGGCAGGGGCAGGCTTTGGGGTTTTCTATATATAGTATCATGTCACCTGCAAATAGTGACAGTTTTAATTCTTCTTTTCCACCCTGGATGCCTTTATTTCTTTTTCTTGCCTAATTTCTGTGGTTATAACTTCCAACTCTATGTTGAAAAAAAGTGACAAGTGTGGACATCCTTGTCTTCTTCCTGATCTTAGAGAAAAAGCTTTCAGCTTTTCACCTTTGAGTATAATGTTAGCTATTGGTTTAACATATAAGGCCTTTATTATGTTGAGCTAAACTCCCTCTATTGTTGAAAGATTTTATCAGAAATGGATGTTGATTTTTGTCAAATGCGTTTTCTACATCTATTGAGATAATATGTGATTTTTATCCTTTGTTTTGTTAATATGGTGTATCACATTGATTGAGGCATGGATGTTAAGCCATCCTTACATCCCTGAAATGAATACCATTTGTTCATGGTGTATGACCCCTTTAATGTACTCTTGAATTTGGATTGCTTAATATTTTGTTGAGAACTTTTGCATCTATATTCATCAGGGATATTAGAGCTTGTATTACAATTTTCCTGTGTGTGTGTGTGTGTGTGTGTGTGTGTGTGTGTGTGTGTGTGTGTGTGTTGTCCTTGTCTGGTTTTGGTAGTAGGGTAATGCTAGTCCTTTAAATTTTGTTTGGAAGTGTTCCTTCCTCTTAAATTATTTGGAATACTTTGAGAAGGATGGATATTAACTCTTTTTTACATGTTTGGTAGAATTTGCAGGTGAAACCATCTGTACATTGACTTATATGTTGGGATGTTTTTTAAATTACTGAATGAATTTTGTTACTAGCAATCTGTCTATTCAGATTTTCTATTTCTTCATGACTCATACTTAGAAGAGTGTATATTTCTAGAAATTTATCCGTTTACTCCAGGTTGTCTAATTTGTTGATATATGGTTGCTCATAGTGTTCTCTTATGATGCTTTGTATTTCTGTGATGTCAGTTGTAATTTCTCCCCTTTCATTTCTGATTTTATTTATTTGGGCTCTCTCATTTCTTCTTGATGAGTCTGACTAAACATTTGCCATTTTTTTTAAACTTTTCAAAGAACCAACTCTTAGTTTCATGGATCTTTTCTATTTTTTTTGTCTTTATTTCAATTTTTTCCTCTCTGCTTATTATTTTCTTCCTTCTACTAACTTTGGTCTTTGCTGTTCTTCTTTTTATAGTTCCTTTAAGTGTACATTTAGATTGTTTATTTGAAACTTTTCTTATTTCTTGAGGTAGGCTTTTATTGTTATGAACTTCCCTCTTAGAACTGCTTTTGCTGCATCCCATAGATTTTGTAAATTTGGGTTTCCATTTTCATTTGTCACAAGATATTTTAAGTTTTCTTCTTTGATTTCTTCATTGATCCATTGCTTGTTGAGTAACTTGTTGTTTAGTCTCCATGTGTTTGTGAGTTTTTTTCCACTTTTCCTCTCATACATAATTTCTAGGTTCATATCATGGTTGAAAATAATGCTTGATAAGATATCAGTCTTCTTAAATTTATTGAGACTTGGTTTTGTGGCCTAATATGTGATCTATCCTCAAGAATGTCCCATGCAAAATTAAAAATAATGTGTATGTATTCTGTTAGTTTTGGATGGAATATTATATATATAATGTTATATAACATTAATTAATGCTATATTAATGTTATATATATAATATATATTAAAGAAACCTACTATTATTGTATCACTGTCCATTTCTCCCTCTATTTCTGTTAATATTTGCTTTATACATTTAGATGTTCCAATGTTTGGTGCATAAATGTTTACAAATGTTATATCCACTTGTTGTATTGACCACTTTATTATTATGTACAGTAAGTCCCCTATGTATGAACCTTCAAGTTGCAAACTTCCAAAGATATGAGCTAGCATCTTGTTCCAGCAGGGAACCAGAACCTGTGCCATCAACTTCAGGCATGAGTGAAATTGTAGCTTGCCCTCTGTCTCTTATTGCTGATGATCCTTCAGCTCTACCATCTCCCACCTCTTCTCCCTCCTCCAGTCAGTAGCTCTTCTTGCCTGTTCACTTGATGCCAACCCCTGTATGCCAGCTGTTGTACTGTACTACTGTACTTTGCAAGGTACTGTACTGTAAGATTAGAAATGTTTTATTTACTTTTTCTGTTTGTTATATATTATTTGTGTGAAAAGTATTATAAACCTATGACAGTACAGTATTCTATAGCCAATTGTGTTAGTTAGGTACCTAGGCTAACTTTGTTGAACTTAAGAACCAATTGGACTTATAAACATGCTCTCTGAACAGAACTTTCTGTTTGTATGTAGAGGACTTATTGTAATGGTCTTTTTAGTATTTTGTTATAGATTGATTTGAAAGTCTATTTTGTCTGATATGAATATTACTACCCTAGTTTTCTTCTCCACTTACCTGTAATATATTTTTACATCCCTTTATACTCAATCTATGTGTGTCTTTAGAATTTAAGTGACTCACTGTAGGCAGCATATGAATTGGTCTTGTTTGATTTTTTTAATACTTGCCTCTACCCTATGTCTTTTTATTGGAGCATTTATTCAATTTACATTTAAAATAATTGTTTATAGGTATGTACATATTTCCATTTTATTGGTTGCTTTCTGATTGTTTTTGTAGTTCTCCATTCCTGTCTTCTTCTTCTTCTCCTTCTTCTCCTTCTTCTCCTTCTTCTCCTTCTTCTCCTTCTTCTCCTTCTCCTTCTTCTTCTTCTTCTCCTTCTCCTTCTTCTTCTTCTTCTTCTTCTTCTTCTTCTTTCTTCTTCTTCTTCTTCTTCTTCTTCTTCTTCTTCTTCTTCTTCTTCTTCTTCTTCTTCTTCTTCTTCTTCTTCTTCTTCTTCTTCTTCTTCTTCTTCTTCTTCTTTTTCTCCTTCTCCTTCTCCTTCTCCTCCTCCTCCTCCTCCTCCTCCTCCTCCTACTTTTCCCTCTCTCTCTCTCTCTCCCCCTTATGATTCTATAGATATCTTTAATGTTATATTTGGATTTCTTTCTCTTTATTTTTTTGTGTATCCATTGTAGGTTTTAGGTTTGTTGTTGCCATGAGGTTTATGTAAATCAACCTGCATATATTTTAAGTTGGTAGAAGCTTAAGTTTGAAGGAATTCTAAAAGCATTATATTTTTACTCCCCATCCCCATGTTTTATATTTTGTTTTCATAGTTGACATCTTTTTATTTTGTGCATTCCTTAACTACTTATTATATTTATAGTTGATTGTATTACTTTTTTCTTTTTAACCTTCATATTAGCTTTTTAAGTGACTGATTCACTGCCTTTACTGTTTATTTCCCTTTTCCAGTAAGATTTTTCTTTTCACATATTTTGTTACTTCTATTTGTGGGCTTTTATTTTCCACTTAAAGAATACCCTTTAACATTTCTAGTATGGTTGGTTTAATGTTGGTGAACTCCTTTAGTTATTACTTATCTGGAAACTCTTCATCTCTCTTTCAATTCTAAATTATAATCTTGATGGGTAGAGTATTCCAGCTTGTAAGTTTTTCCCTTTCAGCACCTTACATATATCCTGCCACTCCCTTCTATCCTGTAAAGTTTCTGTGAGAAATAAGCTGATTATCTTATGAGGATTACCCCATATGTGATTAGCTGTTTTCTCTTGTTGCATTTAAGATGCTCCCTTTATCTTTAGTTTTTGCTATTTTATTTATAATATGTCTTATCGTGGATTTCTCTGGGTGCATTTTATTTGGGACTCTTTGCGCTTCCTGTACCTGGATGTTTGCTTCCTTCCCCAGGTTAGGGAAATTTTCAACTATTATTTCTTCAAATATGTTTCCTGTCCCTTTCTCTCTCTCTTCTCCTTCTGGGACCACCTATAATAGGAATGTTAGTATCCTTGATGTCCCAGATGTCCCTTAAACTCTTGTCATTTAAAAAAATTCTTTCTTCTTTTTGCTCTTCTGATTGGGTGATTTGCACAATTCTACATTCCAGATTGCTTATCCATTCTTCTGTAACATCTAATATGCTGTTAATTCTTTCTTGTGTATTTTTAAAATTTTAGTTATTGTATTATGTGGCTCTGAATGATTATTTCTTATATTTTCTAAGTATTTGTTGAAGTTCTCATTGAGTTCCTCCATTATTTTCCTGAGTTCAGTGAGCTTCCTTATGATAGCTTCTTTGGACTCTTTACCAAGTTAATTACTTGCCTTTATTTCATTAGGGTTTTCCCTGGGGGGTTATTTTGTTCTTTTTTTGAACATATTCCTCTGTCTCATCATGTTGTTTGACTTTTTTTCTATGAATCAGGTGAAACAGCTACCTCTCCCAGTCTTAAAGTAGTGTTCTTGTTTGGGAGCATCCTATGTGTAGACTGCTTGTGCCTGAGGAGCACTGTGCCCAAGACAGTCTCAGTGGGGCAGCTGGGGCTGGAGTATGTGTGGACATGAGGATGGGGAGCCCCAAGGGGACTCAATCAATGATATTTCCCTGTGCCTCTGATCCCAGAGAGGGCTCCAGCAGTTCCCTGCTCATTTTGCAGAAGCTCTAGTTTTAGTAAATGGATTTCCTTCCCATATAGTTTAGGTGCCCTTTAAACTTTTGCTTTTGCTTCTGTTGTGTCCCAGGGTGAGTGAGTCTGCACTTTAACCCCTCAGCAAAATCTTCCCTACTGAAATTTGCCACATTGGAGGGGTGGGTTCCCACGGAAATAACACACCATGCTATTACAGAATTGGAGTTTCCTACTTCTGACTGTATATTTACATTTATTTTTTTGTTGTTTACTTTTATATATTTTCATTTCATTTTTCTCATTTCTGTTTGAATTCTCATTTCAGCATTTCTTGCAAGACAGATCTAGCAGTTGTGAACAACCTCAACATTTTTTTCTTTTTTTCAAACACTGTCTTTATTTCTCCTTTTTACCTGAAGGATAAATTGGCCAGATAGAGAATCTTGTCTGGCAATTTTTTCGACACTTCGAATATGTCATTTCATTCTCTCTTGGCCTGTAGTGTTTTTGCTGAGAAAATTGCTGACAGCTTAATGGGGGTTCTTTGGTAGGTTACAATCTTTTTTCTCTGGCTGCTTTTTAAGGTTCTTCTTTTCTCATTTATTTTTTAATAGTTTTATTATAATGTGTCCTGGTCTATTTGCATTGAGCTAATGGGATGATTTATTAGCTTTGTTAACTTGTATGTCCAAGTCTCTCCCAAGTTTTGGAAAGTTCTCAAATATTATTTCTTTAAATAAACTTTCTGCCCACTTCTCCATCTCTCCTTCTTCTGGAATCCCAATTATTCTAATATTTGTATGTCTATATGAACCCAATCATTTAGGCTTTCTTTCTTCTTTTTTAATTTTCTTTTTTGATGTTCTCCTTTGAGTTATGTCAAAATTCATTTCCTTTTAATAACATATTCTGTCTTCCCTTTGTACTGCTCTGCTGTAGATGCTCTATATTGCATTTTTCATATAATTCATTGAAGTCTTCAGCTCCAGAATTTCTGTTTGGTTCTTGTTTATTATTTCTATATTATTGAAATTTTCTCATTTTGTTTTGTATTGTTTTCTTAAATTTTTTGAATTGTCTTTCTGTGTTTTCTTGTAGCTTATTGAGGTTCCTCAAAAGAGCCATTTTGAAGTATTTATTGTCTACATCACAAAATTTCATGCCTTTGAGCCTGGTTATTGGAAGATTATTATCTTTGGTGATTACGTGTTTCCATGATTCTTTCTATTCCTTGGAGTTTTGTGTTGCTGATTTCATATTTAAAGCAGCAGACAAATCCTCAAATCTTTTCCTTTTGCCTTCATGTGTGGAACACAGTCCTTTGGCATGTTATACCAGGAGTTTTCTCCAAACTTTTATGGATACACCTGCTGCATTCATCTTGTCCCTCTTTTTGCAGAATTCTTAAGTTTGTATATCCTTTCTGATTCCTACAACTCACATGCTGGCTACTGTAAGCCTCTGATTTATTTTTAAGAAAGTGGAGCTATAGTTCAAGTTTGTAGTTTCTCCCTTGACACAGATCCTGGTCTCTTTATTGATACCAGTCTGTCTACTGGACCCAGTCTTGCCATCATACTTAGGAGCATGCTTAAGGAGTTGGCTTCAGAGTGGGAGGAGGTGTGGGTATAACACTCTGAGCATTGAGGATGTCCATGGAACTGGTGGAGATATCCTCCTGTGAATTTCTCCCAGGTGCTTGTGGGCAGACTTCCTGCTGAATTCCTGAGTGCCATCAGTATGAACTGTTAATGCCATTTAATTTTCTTATCCTCTTCTTTCCCAATCTCTTTCTTCTCTCCAGTCATGAAGGTTCCACATCAGTACTCTAGTTGTTGGAAATAAACTGATTACTCCAGCAGTATCCAATATAGCTGAGGCATCTTTTCACACTCTACTCTACTTTTCCTCCACAAGATTAGTTGCCTCTAGCTAATACAGCCATGTACTCTGTTGCCTTGGATGATGGTGACACTGGCAAAATTCCTCTTCCCTCCGTGTTGCATCCCAGGGCTGTCTGTCTATTACCAGATAGACAAATTGGAAAAAAACTTATTCCATATCCTTTGCTATATGCTGCTGAATCCCACAATTCCCACAGAGGAACTTTTGTTTATGTTTGTATGTCTAATTGATTATTTTAAAAGGGAAGCAAATAAGAGGAATGTATTATGCTCTCATGATGCTGACATCACTTTACAATAAATTGATATTTGACAAGAATGTCAATAATACATAATGGGGAAAGGATGGTCACTTTAACAAATAGTAGTAGGTAAACTGAAAATCCAAAGGAGTAAAAATGAAATTGGATTCTTACAACACACCACAATCTAAAATCAACTCAAAAGAGATTAAAGACTTAAACACAAGACCTGAAACTGTAAAACTCCTAAAAGAAAACAGGGAAAAATCTTGAGATGGTCTTGACAATGATTTTTTAGATATACCACCAAAAGCACAGGCAACAAAAGCAAAAATAAACAAGTGAGATTGCATCAAAATAAAAGGCTTTCTCACGGAGCAGCTAGGCCCGTGAGCCATGGCTGCGGAGCTTGCGCGTCCAGAGCCTGTGCTCTGCAACGGAAGAGGCCACAACAGTGAGAGGCCCGCGTACTGCAAAAAATAAATAAATAAATAAAAATAAAATAAAATAAAAGGCTTTCTGCACAGCAAACAATCAACAGTATGAAAGGTCAATCTACAGAATGGGTGAAAATATTTACAAACCATACAGTAGATAAGGAGTTAATATCTAAACTATATAGATAAAACATACAAACTCAATAACAAAAATAGAAATTACTTGATCAAAAAGTGGGCAAAGGACCTGAATAGACATTTCTCAAAGGAAAAGCTACAAATGGCCAAACAGGAATATGAAAAGGTGTTCAACATCACTAATCACCAGGGAAATGCAAATCAACACCACAATGAAATATCACCTCACATATGTTAAGGCACTTTTATCAAAAAGTGAAAAAAGATAACAAGAGTTGGTATAGATGTCAAAAGATGGGAACTCCTGTGCATTCTCTGTGGGAATGTAACTTGTTGTAGCCTCTATGGAAAGCAGTGTGAAGGACTGCTGGATCATATAGTAGCTCTATTTTTAGTTTTTCTTTTTTTTTTTCCCTAAGGCATCTCCACATTCTTCTCCATAGTGGCTGTTCCAATTTACATTCCCACCAACAATGTAGGAGGGTTCCCTTTTCTCCACACCCTCTCCAGCATTTATTGTTTGTAAATTTTTTTGGTGATAGCCATTCTGACCAGTGTGAGGTGATACCTCATTGTAGTTTTGATTTGCATTTCTCTAATAATTAAGGAAGTTGGGCATCTTTTCCTGTGCCTGTTGGCCATCTGTATGTCTTTTTAGTGAAGTGTCTATTTTGATTTTTGCCAAGTTTTTGATTGGGTTATATATATATATATATATATATATATATATATATATATATATAGCTGCATGAGCTGTTTATACATTTTGGAGATTAATCCCTTGTCAGTTGCTTTGTTTGCAAATATTTTTTTTCCAATTCTGAGTGTTCTGTTTTCATTTTGTTTATGGTTTCCTTTGCTGTGCAAAAGCTTTGAAATTTAATTAGATCTCATTTGTTTACTTTTGCTTTTATTTTCATTACTCTAGGATGTGGATCAAATAAGAGCTTGCTACTTTTATGTCAAAGAGTGTCCTGCCTATGTTTTCCCCTAAGAGTTTTAAAGTGTCTGGTCTTACATTTAGGTCTTTAATCCATTTTGAATTTATTTTTGCACATGGTGTTAGGAAGTGTTCTAGTTTCATTCATTTACATTTTCCCAGCATCACTTATTGAAGAGACTGTATTTTCTCCATTGTATATTCTTACCTCCATTGTCATAGATTAGGTGACCAGAGGTGCATGTGTTTTTCTCTGGAGTTTCTATCCTGTTCCATTGATCTATGTGTTTGTTTTTCTCCAGTATCATACTGTTTTGATTACTGTAATTTTGTAGTATAGTCTGTATCTACAAAACGGAAATAGATTTACAGATATAGAGAACTAACTTATGGTTGCCAGTTGGTAAACAGGGGTAGGGATAAATTGGAAGATAATGATTGACATATACACACTACTATATATAAAATGGATAACTAATATATATAAAATGGGTAACTAATAAGGAGCTACTGTATAGCACAGGAAACTCTATACTCTGTGATGGCCTATATGGGAGAAGAATCTAAAAAGGAGTGGATCTATGATTCACTTTTCAGTGCACCTGAAACTAGCACAACATTGTGAATCAACTATAATCCAGTAAAATTGTAAAATAAATATTAAATTAAAATAGAATTTAAAATATAAGTGCCATATGATCCAGAAATATCATGTCTTGGTATGCATCAAAAGGTTTTAAAATTATTGTCTTGAGAATAGATCTGCACTGTTATATTCATTTGAGCATTATTCACAAAAGTCAAAACCTTAATAGAACCTATATAACCCTTAGTGGATGCATGAATAAAGAAAATGTGGTATATACATACAATGGAAATTTATTCAGCCTTAAAAATAAAAAGATACTGCAATATGATACAATGTAGATAAACCTGGATGACATTATGTTATGTGAAATAAGCCAGACACAGAAGAACAAATAATACATGAGTCCACCTATAAAGTTGTCTAAAATAGTCAAACTCAGAATCAGAGAGTAGAATGGTGGTTGCCAGGGATTGGTGAAGGGGTAAAGGGAAAATATTTATCTGAGTACACTTTATTTATACAAGATTAATAAGTTCTAGAGATCTACTGTATAACATAATACCTATAGTTAATAACACTGTATTGTACACTTAAACATTTGCTAAAGGTTATAGCATATGTTAAGTGTTCTTATCCCTCACAAAAAATAATAAAAAGGAAAGTTTTGGAGCTTATCTATATGTTTATGGAATAGATTGTAGTGATGGTTTCATGTGTGTGCAGTTACCTCCAAACTCATTAACATGTATACAGTAAATGCACACAGTATTTTATATATAAATACTTTCTCAGTAAAGTGGTTAAGAAAGGCTAGGAGAGGGGTATGCTGGAATTATATGTACTATAATTGCAACTTTTCTGTAAATCTAAAGTAATTCCAAAATTAAATTATATTAATTAAAAAAACAAAAATTAAATTGGAAGGTTCTGGTTCCAGATAAGACTAGGTAAGAACACTTTAACCTCCTCTCTCACAGTAAATAAATTGAATACACGGAAGAGCTATATGAGGTCTCTGAAAAGTAAATGGTATCATGTTGATGGGAGGAAGAAAAACAAATCTCAAAGTACCACAGAAACAAAATGAGCATCCTGTTTTTTCCCCTCTAGTTTCTTCTTGGTTGAAATCCAAGGTAGCCTGAAACCTACAGTTATTTATCAGGTGTTGACAGAAATAACACCAAAAAACCCTTTTATTTCTGTTCCAAAAGGCAAGAAAGAGGTCAGTTAGGGTGGAGGAAATTCCCCTTTTATTTTAGTTTTTAAATATTCCTCCCTGCCCCAGCCTCCAAGCAGTTCCTGTATTGGCATCAATGATGCCAGTGGTGACCAGGCATGTGCCTAAAACTCTGAGGAATGGGAACTCTTATATCTGATCTGAGAAATTGTGTTTCCAAGAGCATAGATAGAATCCCTACATTTTTTAAAAATTTTCTAGCTATTTCATCCTGGAGGCAGAAGAATCCACAGAAAGTGTGCCACAGAATAGTGAAACAAAAGATTCAGCATCCCAGACAATGTTCCAAGGAGGGATGGTCCCTGGGAACTGGCAAAATTTATGGAGATTGCAGAAAATAAGTAGCTCAAGAATCCCATCATGTTGTATAGGATCCTTGGGCTCTTGCTTGAACAATGGAAACAAGGATCTGATCCTAAACCCCATATCAAGAAATTGACCTCTTGAGGAAGACAAACACTTACATCCCAGACTGATTACTAGGTGGTACACACACAAGTGACATCCAAACAAATTGGCAAAGGCTTTGAAAACTAACAAACATTAGAACCACTGTCGAAAAAAGACAAAGTATAACTTACAGTCTGAACTGAAAGAGTTGGTTGTCTATTAGAACAAAAATGCCGACATTTGCCAAAGGATTTAAACAAGACCCAGAATCATTTAACATAATATTTGAAATGCTTACTATAAAACTCAATATGACTTGCCTTTTTTTAGTTGTGGAATGCGAACTCTTAGTTGCAGCATGTGGGATCTAGTTCCCTGACCAGGGATAGAACCTGGGCCTCCTGCATTGGGAGCGTGGAGTCACTGGACCACCAGGGAAGTCCAAAACAAGGAAAATCTTAACTCAAAAAGGAAAAAGAAAACCAACAACTTTGAATCCTGAGATGTTAAATATGTTGGAATTATCAGCTAAAAATATAATGGAGTATTATATTAATGCAAAAATAAGTCAAGCATAACACATTTTTTAAAGGGCTCTAGTGGTTTATTTCTTCTTCAATTAATTGAAGTACAATTAAAAATAAAATTGTATGTATTTATGGGGTAGAATATGATGACTTGATCTACATGTTTTTTCTGAAACAATTACCACAATCAGGTTAACTAATGTATCTATCAATTCACATAGTTACAATTTCCTTTTTATTGTAGTGAGGACACTTAAGACCTATTCTCTTGGTAAATTTCAAGTATAAAATAAATTATTAATTATAGCCATCATGCTGTATATTAGATCAAAAGAACTTATTCATCTTCTAACTGAAGGCCTGTAGTCATTGACTATCAGCTCCCCACTTAACTCCCACCTGCCCAGGAACTAGATACCAAATGATAGACTGATCATACAGCATTTGCCTTTCTGTGTCTGAATTATTTCATTTAGCATAATGTCCTCTATGTTCACGCAAGTTGTTGAAACTGGCATGATTTACCTCCTTTTCCCGGCTGAAAAATATTTCACTGCATATATATATATATGTGTGTGTGTGTGTGTGTGTATACACACATATATATACATATATATGTGTGTGTATATATATAAAATATATACATATGTATACACACACACACACATATATATATATATACACATATATATATGTATATGTTGTTTCCATATCTTGGTAATTGTGAATACTGTTGCAATAAAAGTGAGAGGGTAGATATATCTTCAAGATACTCATTTGGATTCCTTTGCATTTACACCAAGAAGTGGAAATTCAAGATCATAAGGTAGTTCATTTACAAATGTTTTGAGGAAATTTAATATTGTTTTCCATAATGGGTGAACAATTTACATTTCCACCAACAGTGTACAAAGGTTCTTCTTTCTCCACATCCTCATAGCACTTATCTCTTGTCTTTTTGATGATAGCCATGATATATGTGTGAGAGACTATCTCATTATGGTTTTAATTTACATTACCCTGATGATTCATGATGTTGAGCATCTTTTCATGCACCTGTTGGCCATTTGTGTGTTCTTTGGAAAAATATCTATTCAAGTCCTTTGCCCGTCTTTAGATGAGGGTATATATTTTTGCTATTGAATCAAATATTTCATATACATTTTGGATATTAACCCCTTATCATATATCTGAATGAAAAATGTTGCCTGCCATTATCAGGAAACAAATGTTGTTACAGCAATCAAGCCACTACAGCCACCCCTGACAGTGAGCCATGAGGGAAACTCAGCATGGAGACAAACAAGCTGCCCACAGCCAAGCGCTCAGCCACTGCTACCACCTACAGTGGTGCACTCTGAGGGAACTCAAGATGGTAAAGCATGGGATACTAGCCCTAGATAGCTAAGGTGCATATCAAAGGAATGATTTCAATGAGCCCATACTCTTGCATCTTCACATACATAGAAAAGGGCTAAATTTATTAACTCGAGACACCTGGGTTTCTTTTTTTTTAACATCTTTATTGGAGTATAATTGCTTTACAATGTTGTGTTAGTTTCTGCTTTATAACAAAGTGAATCGGTTATACATATACATATGTCCCCATATCTCTTCCCTCTTGGTCTCCCTCCCTCCCACCCTGCCTATCCCACCCCTCTAGGTGGTCACAAAGCACCAAGTTGATCTCCCCGTGCTATGCAGTTACTTCCCACTAGCTATCTATTTTACATTTGGTAGTGTATGTATGCCCATGCCACTCTCTCACTTTGTCACAGCTTAACCTTCCCCTTCCCCATATCCTAAAGTCCATTCTCTAGTAGGTCTGTCTTTATTCCTGTCTTGCCCATAGGTTCCTCATGACCTTTTTTTTTTTTATGATTCCATATATATGTGTTAGCATACGGTATTTTTTTTCTCTTTCTGACATACTTCACTCTGTATGAGACTCTAGGTTCATCCACCTCACTACAAAAAACTCAATTTCGTTTCTTTTTATGGCTGAGTAATATTCCACTGTACATATGTGCCACATCTTCTTTATCCATTCACCTGTTGATGGACACTTAGGTTGCCTCCCTGTCCTGGTTATTGTAAATAGAGCTGCAATGTACATTTTGGTACATGACACTCTTTGAATTACGGTTTTCTCAGGGTATATGCCCAGTAGTGGGATTGCTGGGTCATATGGTAGTTCTATTTTTAGTTTTGTAAGGAACATCCATACTGTTGTCCACAGTGGCTGTATCAGTTTACATTCCCACCAACAGTGCAAGAGGGTTCCCTTTTCTCCACACCTTCTCCAGCATTTGTTGTTTGTAGATTTTTTGCTGATGGCCATTCTGACCGATGTGAGATGATATCTCACTGTAGTTTTGATTAGCATTTCTCTAATGATTAATGATGTTGAGCATTCTTTCATGTGTTTGTTGGCAGTCTGTATATCTTCTTTGGAGAAATGTCTATTTAGGTCTTCTGCCCAGTTTTAGATTGGGTTGTTTGTTTTATTGTTATTGATCTGCATGAGCTGCTTGCGAAGTTTGGAGATTAATCCTTTATCAGTTGCTTCATTTGCAAATATTTTCTCCCATTCTGAGAGTTTGCTTTCCATCTTGTTTATGGTTTCCTTTGCTGTGAAAAAGGTTTTAAGTTTCATTAAGTCCCATTTGTTTATTTTATGTCCATTTCTCTAGGAGGTGGGTCCAAAAGGATCTTCCTGTGATTTATGTCATAGAGTCTTCTGCCTATGTTTTCCTCTATGAGTTTGATAATGTCTGGCCTTACATTTAGGTCTTTAATCCATTTTGAGTTCATTTTTGTGTATGGTGTTTGGGACTGTTCTAATTTCATTCTTTTACATGTACCTGTCCAGTTTTCCCAGCACCACTTATTGAAGAGGCTGTCTTTTCTCCATTGAATGTTTTTGCCTCCTTTATCAACGGTAAGGTGACCATATGTGTGTGGGTTTATCTCTGAGCTTTTTATCCTGTTCCATTGATCTATATTTCTGTTTTTGTGCCAGTACCATACTGTCTTGATTACTGATTACGTGGGGAGTTTCTTGCCCTTTGGGAGGTCTGAGGTCTTCTCTCAGCGTTCAGTGGGTGTTCTGTAGGAGTTGTTCCACATGTAGATGTATTTCTGATGTATTTGTGGTGAGGAAGCTGATCTCCATGTCTTACTCTTCCGCCATCTTGAAGACTTCCTGGTTTTCTTATCTAACAGTAATCTTTTGATATTTTGACTACCTGGTATTCATTGCAAAAAGGCCTATATACCCTGGATCTCCTCTTACCTCTTTGGAGCAACCCCTCAGAGATATCTGAGAGGCTGTGTCTCAGGCTTAAATTTTCAGTTTTGTCCAACAAATAAAACATAATTTTCAACTTTTAGTTTGTGCATTTTTTTTTGCAGTCGACATAATATATTGTTTTCAAATATTTTTACCCATTCCGTAGGTAACCTCTTCATTTGTTGATTATTTTTTCTGCTGTGCAGAAGCTTTTTAATTTGATATAGTGTGACTGGTTTATTTTTGTTTTTGTTGTTTGTACTTTTGGTGCCATATCCAAAGAAGTCATTGCCAAGACCAAAGACAAAGATCTTTTCCCATATATTTTCTTCTAAAAACTTAAGGTTTTAATTTATACAGTGAAGTCTCTAAGTTAATTTTTGTTAGTGATGTAAGATAGGGGAACAAATTTATTATGTTGCATGTGAATACTCATTTTTCTTAACACCATTTATTGAAGGGACAATATTTCCTCATTGTGTGTTCTTGATGCCATTGTCAATGGTTGTTTGACCTTATATGCATGAGTTTATTTCTGGTTTCAATTCTGTTCATTTGGTCTATGTGTCTTTTCTTATGTCAGTACTATAATGTTTTAATTAATATAGATTTTTAATATATGTTGAAATCAGAAATTGTGATGCTTCCAACTCTGTTCTTTCTCAAGGTTGCTTTGATTATTTGGAGCCTTTTCTAATTTCAAGGGAATTTTTTAATTGTATTTTTCTATTTCAGGGAAAAATGTCATTGGTATTTTGATAAGGATTGCATTGAATCCATAGATTTCTTTATGTAGAATGGATATTTTAAGAATATTGATACTTCCAATTCATGAGTACGGTATGTCTTTCCACTTACTTGGTTCATATTCAACTTATTTAATCAATGTCTTGCAGATTTCAGTGAACAGAAATTTTACCTCTTTGGTTACATTTATTTCTAATTTTAACTTGTTTTGATGGTATTGTAAATGTGATTGCTTTCATAATTTCTTTTTCAAATAGTTCACTTTTAATATAATGAAATGCAACTGATATTTGTATGTTGAGTTTTGTATCCTGCAACTTTACTGAATTTATTAGCTTTAACATTTTTTGTTGCCATATGTAGGGTTTTCTATATATAAGATCATGTTATTTTCAAACAGAGACAATTTTACTATTTCCTTTCTTCTTTGGATAGATTTTAGTTCTATTTCTTTCCTAATTACTCTAGATAGGACTTTCAGTACTATGGGGAATAAAAGTGCCTAGTGTGGGCAACTTTGACTTACCCCTTATCTTAAGGAAAAGCTTTCAGTTTTTCACCTTTAAGTATGATGTTTGTTGTGGGTTTGCCATATATGGACTTTATTATGTTGAAGTACATTTCTTCTATACCTAATCTGTTGAGAGGTTTTATCATGAAAGGATGTTGAATTTGTCAAGTACTTTTTCTGCATCTATTGAGATGAACATATGATTTTTATCCTTCATTCTGTTAATGTGGCATACTGCATTGATTGTTTTGCATATATTGAAACATCCTTGCATTTCAGGATTATCTTATTTGATCATTGGCTATGAATCATTTTAATGTTCTGTTGAATAATATTTTCTACTATCATATTGGGAATTTTTGCATATAAATTTATCAGGGATAGTGGCTTGAAATTTCCTTTTCTTGTAGTGTCTTTCTCAAGCTTTGTTCTCAGTGTAACTCTGGCCTCATAAAATTAGTTTGTACATGTTCCTTACTATTCAATTTTTTGGAAGAGTTTGATAAGGATTGGTATTAATTCATTTTTAATTGGTAGAATTAAGCTTTAAAGCCATGTTGTACTGGGTCTTTCATTGTAGAAGAATTTATAATTTTTAAATTTCATCTTCTTATTTGTTATTAATTTGTCCAGAATTTATATTTCTTTATGGTTCAGTCTTGGTTGGTTCTGTTTCTAGGGATTAATCCATTTCTCATAGGATATTCAATTTGTTAGAGTATTACTGTTCATGGAAGTCTCATATAATCCTTTGTAATTCTCTGATATCAATCATAATATCTCCTCTCATAGTTATAATTTTTTGAGTCTTTTTTTTCTTAGTCCACTAAATGTTTGTCAATTGTGTTTATCTTTTCAATAACCAGCTCTTAGTCTTATTCATCATTTGTATTGTTTTACTGGTATGTATTTCATTTATTTCTGTTTCATATTTTTTATTTCCTTTCCTCTGCTACCTTTTGGAGTAGTTTGATTTTCTTTCTCTCATTCCTTGAATTATTAAACTAAGCTATTAATTTGAGATCTTTCATTTTTCTTAATGTAGATGTTTATTGTTATAAACTTCCTTGGTATACTTGTTTTTGCTGCATTCCATAAGTTTTGGTATACTGTGTTTCGATTTTTGTTTATTTCAAGATTTTTAAAATTTCCTTTTGATTTTTTCTTTGACACACTGTCCCATTTGTTGCTCAGAAATGTGTTATTCAATTTTCATATATTAGTAAAATTTCACTTTTTCTCCTCTTACTGACTTCTAGCTTCATACTTTTGTGGTTGGAAATGATAGTTAGGATGATTTCAATAACTTTAAGCCTGTTAAGGATTGTTTGTAAACTAACATATAATCTATACTGTAGAAAGTTTCATGTGTGCTCAAGAAGAATGTGTATTCTGCTGTTGTTGGATGGATTTTCTCTATATCTCTGTTAGGTCCATTTGGTATAAAATGATATAAATATTGCTTCCCCAGCTTTCTTTTAATTTCCAACTACATGGCATAACTTTTTCTACCCCTGCACTTTCAGTCTATGTGGGTCTTTAGAACTGAAGTGAGTCTCCTGTAGGCAATATATATACAGGTCTTGTTTTATTGTCAATTCAGCCATCCTATGTGTTTTGATTGGAAAATTTACTCTATTTCCATTTATAGTAATTACTCATATGTATTTACTTATTGCCATTTTGTTAGTTGTTTTGTAGTTGCTTTCGCAATTCTTTTTTTTGTTCCTTTCTCCTTCTTTTGTCCTCTTCCCTTGTGATTTGATGACTATCATTAGTGTTATGTTAGAATTCCTTTCTCCTTTTTGTGGGTATATATCTGTTATAGATTTTTGGTTTGTGGTTACCATGAAGTTTATATATAGCTATCTATATATGTATACATGACTTTTTTTTTTTTTTTTTTTTTTTTTTCGGTACGCGGACCTCTCACTGCTGTGGCCCCTCGCGTTGCGGAGCACAGGCTCCGGACGCGCAGGCCCAGCGGCCATGGCTCACGGGCCCAGCCGCTCCGCGACATGTGGGATCTTCCCGGACCGGGGCACGAACCCGTGTCCCCTACATCGGCAGGCGGACTCTCAACCACTGCGCCACCAGGGAAGCCCTATACATGACTTTTTAAGTTGCTGACCTCTTAATTTCAAATGCATTTTAACAACTCTGCATTTTTTCTCTCCTCCCCTCATGATGACTGTTTTTGACATATTTTTCATCTATTTGTTTTGTGTATTCCTTAATTGCTTATTGTAGATATAGACAGTTTAACTACTTTTGTTCTTTAACCTTCCTACTAGCTTTGAATGTGGGTAATGTACTACATTGACTTTGTATATGATTTTACTCATGAGATTTTCCTTTCATACCTTTCATGTTTCCAGTTGTGGCCTTTTCTTTCTAGCTTAAAGAAGTCCCTTTAACATTTCTTATGAAGCTGTTTTGATGTTGCTAAACTCTTAGCTTTTCTCTACAATGTTGATCTCTCCTTTGAATCAGAATGAGAGCCTTGCCAGGTAGAATATTCTTGGTTTTAAGTTTTTCCATTTTATCACTTTCCATACATTGTGCCATTCCATTTTGTCCTGCATAGTTTTCACTTAGTAGTCAGATAGCATTATGGGAGTGCCCTTGTATGTAACTTGTTTATTTTCCCATGTCGCCTTTAATATTCCCTCCTTTACTTCAAGTAACAGATTTTTTTTTTTTTTTTTTTTTACTGCTCGAAGGAGTATGGACACACACCCTGTAGGACACATTAAAATTAAGATCACATGAAGCACAGCTGATTAATAAGATAAATTTTCATAGATTAAATATTTTTTAGTGTTGGAATAGACTTTGGTTATTTAGTAGCATATTGTGTAGCCTCCAGGTGTTTGTGTTTATTAGTTTTTTCTTGTAGTTGATTTCTAATCTCATAGAGTTGTGATCAGAAAAGATGCTTGATATTACTTCAATTTTCTTAAATTAACTGAGGCTTGCTTTGTGGCCCAGCATGTGATCAAGCCTGGAGATTATTCCATGGCACTTGGGAAGAATGTGTATTCTGCTGCTTTTGAACTGAATGCTCTATGAATAACAATTTAGTCCATCTGGTCTAATGTGTTGTTTAAGCCCTGTGTTTCCTTATTGATCTTCTGCCTGGATGATCTGTCCATTGATGTAAGTGAGGTGTAAAAGTCCCCCACTATTACTGTGTTAGTGTCAATTTCTCCTTTAAAGGCTGTTAGTATTTGCCTTGTATAATGGGGTGCTCCTAAGTTACATGTATGTATACTTAAAATTGTTATATCTTCTTCTTGGATTGATCCCTTGATGATTATGTAGTATCCTTCTTTGTCTCTTCCAACAGTCTTTATTATAAAGTCTAGTTTTTTCTGATATGAGTACTGCTACTAGAGCTTTCTTTTGATTTCCATTTGCATGGAATGTCTTTTTCCATCCCCTCACTTTTAGTCTGTGTGTGTCCCTAGGTCTGAAGTGGGTCTCTTGTAGACAGCATATATATGTGGGTCTTGTTTTTGTATCCATTCAGTCAGTCTAATACTTTTGATTGTAGAGTTTAGTCCATTTACATTTAAGGTAATTATCTATACATACGTTTCTATTGCAATTTTCTTAATTGTTTTGGATTTGTTTTTGTAGGTCTTTTTTCTTCCCTTCCTTTTTTGTTCCCTTCTCTTGTGATTTGATCAATAATCATAGTGTTGTGTTTGGATTCCTTTTTCTTTGTGTGTGTGTATCTATTGTATATTTTTCATTTGCTGTTATGATGAGGTTTTGATATAACAGTCTATACGTAAACAAGATTGTTTTAATTTGCTGGTCTTTTTTTTTTTTGGAGTATAATTGCTTTACAATGGTGTGTTAGTTTCTGCTTTATAACAAAGTGAATCGGTTATACATATACATATGTCCCCAAATCTCTTCCCTCTTGTTTCTCCCTCCCTCCCACCCTCCCTATCCCCCCCCTCCAGGCGGTCACAAAGCACCGAGCTGATCTCCCTGTGCTATGCAGCTGCTTCCCAGTAGCTATTTACCTTACATTTGGTAGTGTATATATATGCATACCTCTCTCTCGCTTTCTCACAGCTTACCCTTCCCCCTCCCCATATCCTCAAGTCCATTCTCTAGTAGGTCTGTGTCTTTATTCCTGTCTTACCCCTAGGTCCTTCATGACATTTTTTTCTTAAATTCCATATATATATGTTAGCATATGGTATTTGTCTTTCTCTTTCTGACTTACTTCACTCTGTATGACAGACTCTAGGTCTATACACCTCATTACAAATAGCTCAATTTCCTTTCTTTTTATGGCTGAGTAATATTCCATTGTGTATATGTGCCACATCTTCTTTATCCATTCATTCGATGATGGACACTTGGGTTGTTTCCATCTCCTGGTTATTGTAAATAGAGCTGCAATGAACATTTTGGTGCATGACACTCTTTGAATTATGGTTTGCTCAGGGTATATGCCCAGTAGTGGGATTGCTGGGTCATATGGTAGTTCTGTTTGTAGTTTTTTAAGGAACTTCCATACTGTTCTCCACAGTGGCTGTATCAATTTACATTCCCACCAACAGTGCAAGAGGGTTCCCTTTTCTCCACACTGTCTCCAGCAGTTATTGCTTCTAGATTTTTTTGATGATGGCCATTCTGACTGGTGTGAGATGATATCTCATTGTAGTTTTGATTTGCATTTCTCTAATGATTAATGATGTTGAGCATTCCTTCATGTGTTTGTTGGCAGTCTGCCTATCTTTGGAGAAATGTCTATTTATGTCTTCTGCCCATTTTTGGATTTGGTTGTTTGTTTTTTTGTGATTGAGCTGCATGTGCTGCTTATGAATTTTGGAGATTAATCCTTTGTCAGTGTAGCAGGATACAAAATTAATTCACAGACATTACTGGCATTCCTACACAATAATGATGAAAAATCTGAAAGTGAAATCAAGAAAACACTCCCATTTACCATTGCACCAAAAAGAATAAAATATCTAGGAATAAGCATACCTAAGGAGACAAAAGACCTGTATGCAGAAAATTATAAGACACTGATGAAAGAAATTAAAGATGACACAAATAAATGGAGAGATATACCATGTTCTTGGATTGGAAGAATCAACATTGTGAAAATGACTCTACTACCCAAAGCAATCTACATATTCAATGCAGTCCCTATCAAACTACCACTGGCATTTTTCACAGAACTAGAACAAAAATTTTCACAATTTGTATGGAAACACAAAAGACCCCGATTAGCCAAAGCAGTCTTGAAAACGAAAAACGGAGCTGGAGGAATCAGGCTCCCTGACTTCAGACTATACTACAAAGTTACAGTCATCAATACAATGTGGTACTGGGACAAAAAAAGAAAGATAGATCAATGGAACAGGATAGAAAGCCCAGAGATAAACCCACGCATGTATGGTCACCTTATCTTTGATAAAGGAGGCAGGAATGTACAGTGGAGAAAAGACAGCCTCTTCATTAAGTGGTGCTGGGAAAACTGGACAGGTACATGTAAAAGTATGAGGTTAGATCACTCCCTAACACCATACACAAAAATAAACTCAAAATGGATTAAAGACCTAAATATAAGGTCAGAAACTATTAAACTCTTAGAGGAAAACACAGCAGAACACTCTATGACATCAATCACAGCAAGATCCTTTTTGACCCACCTCCTAGAGAAATGGAAATAAAAAAAAAATAAACAAATGGGACCTAATGAAACTTCAAAGCTTTTGCACAGCAAAGGAAACCATAAACAAGACCAAAAGACAACCCTCAGATTGGGAGAAAATATTTGCAAATGAAGCAACTAAGTTGCTGTCTTTTAATTTCAAATGCATTTCCAATATTCTGCACTTGTGCTCTCCTCTTCTCACGATTGCTGGTTTTGATATCATATCTGTGTGAAGATGGTTTCCTACCTTTACTTTATGTTTTCCTTTACTAGTGAGCTTTTCCATTTGTAATTTTCTTGTTTCTAGAAGTGGTCTTTTGTTTTCCACCTAGAGAAATTCCTTTAGCATTTGTTGTAAAGCTGGTTTGGTGGTGCTGAATTCTCTTAACTTTTGTTTGTCTGTAAAGCTTTTGATTTCTCCATCAAATCTGAATGAAATCTTTGCTGGGTAGAGTAATCTTGGTTGTAGGTTTTTCCCTTTCATCACTTTAAATATATCTTGCTACTCCCTTCTGGCCTGTAGGGTTTCTGCTGAAAGACCAGCTGTTAACCTTATGGGGATTGCCTTATATATTGTTTGTTGTTTTTCACTCATTGTTTGTTGTTTTTCTCTTATATATTGTTTGTTGTTTTTCGTCTGTGGGTTGTCTTTTCACTTTGTTTATGATTTCCTTTGCTGTGCAGAAGTTTTGAGTTTAATTAGGTTCCATTTGTTTATTTTGTTTTTATTTCCATTACTGTGTGAGACTGATTGTAAAAGATATTGCTGAGATTTATGTCACAGAGTGTTCTGCCTAAGTTTTAGCCTAGGAGTTTTGTAGTGTCCAGCCTCACATTTAGGTCTTTAATCCATTTTGAGCTTATTTTTTTGTATGGTGTTAAAGAATGATCTAATTGCTTTTTTTTTTGACATGTAGCTGTCCAGTTTTCCCAGCGCCATTTGTTGAAGAGACTGTCTTTCCACCATTGTATAGTCTTGCATCTTTTTTCACAGATTTTTTGACCATAGGTGTGTGGTTTTATTTCTGGGATTTTCATCATGTGCCATTGATTTATAGTTCAATTTTTGTGTCTGTCCTATACTGTTTTGATGACTATAGCTTTGTAGTACACTCTGAACTCAGATAGCCTGATTCCTCCATTTTTCTTTCTCAATATTGCATTGGCTATTTGGGATCTTTTGTGTCTCTGCACAAATTTTAAGATTTTTGGTCTAGTTTTGTGAAGAATGCCATTGGTAATTTGATAGGGATTGCATTGAATCTGTAGATTGCCTTGGGTCATACAGTCATTTTGACAATATTTATTCTTCCAATTTAAGAACATGGTATATTCTTCCATCTGTTTCTGTCTTCTTCTATTTCTTTCATCAACATCTTATAGTTTTCAGAGTACAGGTCTTTTGTCTCCTAAGGTAGGTTTATTCCTATGTATTTTATTCTTTTTGATACAATGGTAAGTGGAATTGTTTCTTGAATTTCTCTTTCTGATCTTTCATTGTTAGTGTATAGAAATGCAACACATTTCTGTATATTAATTTTGTAGCCTGCAACTTTTCCAAATTCTTTGATGAGCTCTAGCAGTTTTCTGGTAGCATCTTTAGGATTTTCTATGTATGGTATCATGTCATCTGTAAACAGTGGCAGTTTAACTTCTTTTCCAATTTAGATTCATTTTATTTATTTTTCTTCTTTGATTGCTGTAGCTAAGACTTCCAAAACTATGTTGAATAAAAATGGTGAGAGTGAGCATCCTTGTCTTCTTCCATGTGTTAGAGGAAATACTTTCAGCTTTTCACCATTGAGTATGATGCTACCTGTAGGTTTGTCATATATGGCCTGTATTATGTTGAGGTAGGTTCTATCTTTGCCCACTTTCTGGAGAGATTTTGTCATAAATGGTGTTGAATTAGGTCAAAAACTTTTACTGCATCTATTGAGATAATCATATGGTTTTTATTCTTCATTTTGTTGATATGGTGTATCACACTGTTTGATTTGCAGATATTGAAAAATCCTTGCAACCCTGGGATAAATCCTGCTTGATCATGATGTATGATTCCTTTAATGTATTGTTGGATTCAAATTCTAGTATTGTGTTAAGGATTTTTGTGTGTATGTTCATCGGCAATATTGGCCTGTGATTTTCTTTTTTAGTGGTGTCTTTGTCTGGTTTTGGTATCAGGGTGATGATGGCCTCATAAAATGAATTTGAGAGTTTTCCTTCCTCTGCAATTTTTTGCAACAGTTTCAGAAGGATAGGTGTTAGCTGTCTCTAAATGTTTGAGATAATTTTCCTGTGAAGCCCTCAGGTTTTTGACTTTTTTTTGTTGGGAGTTTTTTAATTATAGTTTAAATTTTAGTGCTTGCAATTGGACTATTCATATTTTCTAATTTTTCCTGGTTCAGTCTTGGTAGATTGTACCTTTCTAAGAATTTCTCCATTTCTTCCAAGTTGTCCATTTTATTGGCATACAGTTGCATATAGTATGATCCTTTGTATTTCTGTGTGTCAGCTGTAATTTCTCCTTTTTCATTTCTAATTTTATTGATTTGAGTCCTCTCTGTCTTTTTCTTGATGAGTCTGGCTAAAGGTTTATCTAATTTGTTTATCTTTTCAAAGAACCAGCTTTTAGTTTTATTGATCTTTGCTATTGTTTTCTTTGTCTCTATTTAATTTATTTCTGCTCTAATCTTTATGATTTCTTTCTACTAACTTTCAGGGTTTTTTTTGTTTTGTTTTGTTTTGTTTTCAGTACATGGGCCTCTCACTGCTGTGGCCTCTCCCATTGCGGAGCACAGGCTCAAGAAGCACAGGCTCAGCAGCCATGGCTCATGGGCCTAGCTGCTCCACAGCATGTGGGATCCTCCTGGACTGGGGCATGAACCCGTGTCCCCTGCATCGGCTGGTGGACTCTCAACCAGTGTGCCACCAGGGAAGCCGTAACTTTCAGTTTTGTTTATGATTCCTACTCTATTTGCTTTAGGTGTAGGCTTAACTTGTTTTTTTGAGTTTTTTTGTTTCCTGATGTAAGATTGTATCACTATAACCTTTCCTAATAGAACAGCTTTTGCTGTATCCCATAGATTTTGGGTCGTGGTGCTTTCATTTTCGTTTTTCTCTAGGTATTTTTTATTTCATCTTTGATATTTTCAGTGATACATTCATTGTTTAGTATCATATTGTTTAGCCTCCACATGTTTGTGTTTTTTATAATTTTTATTTTCTTGTATTTCATTTCTTATCTCATAGCCTTGTGGTCAGAAAAGATATTTGGTATGATTTCAAATTTCTTAAATTTACTGAGGCCTGCTTTGTGACCCAGTATGTGGTCAATCCTGGAGAATGCTCCGTGCGCACTTGAGAAGAATGTGTATTCTTCTCTTTTTGGATGGAGTGCTCTATAAATATCAATTAAGTCTATCTGGTCTAATGTGTCATTTAAGGTCTGTGTTTCCTTCTTGATTTTCTGTCAGATGATCTGTCCATTGACAAAACTAGGTTGTTAAAGTTCCCCACTATTAGTGTGTTACTGTTGATTTCTCCCTTTATGTTTCTTAGTATTTGCCTTGTATATTGAGGTGCTCCTATCTTGGGTACATATATATTTACAATTGTTATATCTTCTTCTTGGATCAATCCCTTGGTTGTTATGTAGTATCCTTCTTTGACTCTTATAACAGTCTTAATTTTAAAGTCTATATTGTCTGATATGAATATTGGTACTCCAGCTTTATTTTGGTTTCCATTTTTATGGAATAACTTCTGTTCCCTCACTTTCAGTCTGTATGTGTCCGTAGATCTGAGGTAGGTCTCTTGTAGACAACATATATATGGTATTGTTTTCATATCCATTCAGCTAGTCTATGTCTTTTGGTTGGTGCATTTAATCTAGTTACATTTAAGGTCATTATCAATATGTGAGTTCCTAGTCCCATTTTCTTAATTGTTTTGGGTTTGTTTTCGTAGATCTTTTTTCTTCCCTTCCTCTTTTATTCTCTTCCCTTGTGGTTTGATGACCATGTTTCGTATTGTGTTGGGGTTGCTTTTTCTTTTTTGTAGGTGTATCTTTTGTAGTTTTGGTGTTTGCTGTTCCCATAAGGTTTTCATATAGCAGTCTGTATATGTACAATGTTGTTTTAAGTTGCTACTCTCTTTCCCGCCTAGAGGAGTTCCTTTAGCATTTATTGCAAAGGTGTTCTGGTGGTGCTGAATTCTTTTAGATTTTGCTTGTCTGTAATGCTTTTGAGTTCTCTGTCAAATCTGAATGAGAGCCTTGCTGTGTAGAGTATTCCTTGCTGTAGGTTTTTCACTTTCATCACTTTAAATATATTGTGCCAGTCCCTTCTAGCTTTCAGAGTTTCTGCTGAGAAATCAGCTGTTAAACTTATGGGAGTTCCCTTGTATGTTATTTGTTATTTTTCCCTTGTTGCTTTTAATAATTTTTATTTGTGTTTAATTTTTGTCAATTTGATTATATGTGTCTTGGTGTGTTTCTCCTTGGGTTTATCCTGCCTGGCACTCTCTTCACTTCCTGGACTTGGGTGCCTAATTCCTTTCTCATGTTAGGGAAGTTTTCTACTATAATCTCTTAAAATAATTTCTTGGGTCCATTCCCTCTCTACTCTCCTTCAGGACCCCTATAATCTGAAAGTTGGTGAATTTAATGTTGTCCCAGAGGTCTCAGGCTGTCTTCATTTATTTTCATTCTTTTTTCTTTATTCTGTTCCATGTCAATGTTTTCCACCAGTGTCTTCCAGATCACTTACCCATTCTTCTGCCTCATTTTTTCTGCTATTGATACCTTCTAGTGTATCTAGGACTTTGTTAAACATTTCTTGCATCTTCTCCATCCTGCCGCCATTCTTTTTCTGAGGCTCTGGATCATCTTCACTATCATTATTCTGAATTCTTTTTCTGGAAGTTTGCCTGTCTCCACTTCATTTAGTTGTTTTTCTGGGGTTTTATCTTGTTCCTTCATATGAGACATAATCCTCCGCCTTTTCATGTTGTCTATATTTCTGTGATTGTGTTTTGTTTGTTTTTTTCCCCCTCAGGCTGAAGGATTGTTGTTCTTCTTGATTCTGCTGTCTGCCATCTGGTGGATGAGGCTATCTAAGAGACTTGTGCAAGCTTCCTGATGGAGAAACTTGTGGTTGGTAGAGCTGGGTGTTGCTCTGGTGAGAAGAGCTCAGCAAAACTTTAACCTGCTTGTCTGCTGTTAGGTGGGGCTGTGTTCCCTCCCTGTTGGTTGTTTAGCCTGAGGTGACCCAGCACTGGAACCTACAGGCTCTTTGGTGGGGCTAATGGTTGACTCCGGGTGGGGTCACACCAATGAGTACTTCCCAGAACTTCTGCTGCCAGTTCAGCCCCACCCCCAAAAAATCTCTTTTTATCTTTATGTTTTGCCATTTTAATTACAATGTCTCTTGTTGTGGTCCTTTTTGAGCTGATCCTGTTTGGGACTCTCTGTGCTTTCTTGACTTGGATGTCTGTTTCCATTCCCAAGTTAGAGAAGTTTTTATCTATTATGTCTTTAAATATGTTCTCTGCCTCTTTCTCTCACTCTTTTCCTTCTGGCACCCATATAATGTGAATGTTAGTATGCTTGATGATGTCTCAGAAGTCTCTTAATCTGTCCTCATTTCTCTCTATTCTTTTTTTCTTTTTTCTATTCAGCTTCAGTGATTTCCACTTTTCCATCTTTAAGCTCATTGATTTGTTTCTCTGAATCATTTAGTCTACTGTTGTTTCCTTCTAATGTATTTTTCATTTCAGTTATTGTATTCTTCATCTCTGTTTGGTTGTTCTTCATATTTTCATAGTCTTTGTCTAAAACTTCTAATATCTCACTCTATTCATACATTCAGTTCTTTGATCATCTTTACAATCATTACCTTTAACTCTTTCTCAGGTAGATTGTCCATCTCCACTTCACTTAGTTCTTCTGAGATTTTATCTTGTTCCTTCATTTCAAACATGTTTCTCTCTTGCCTTGTTTTGCCTAACTTGCTATTTTTATTTCTATGTATCTGGTAGAAACATATACTAACCTTGGAGAAGTGGCCTTTGTTGATGACATCATATGTGTCCCAACAGCACAGGCCCCTCTCATCATCAGAGCTATATGCTATAGGTGTGCTCCCTATATGGGTTTGTGGGTCCTTCTGTTTTGGTGGTCTGACTCCTGTGGCTTGTCTCATAGTCATGGCTGGCCCTGGGTCTGGTTGATTGTCAAGCCCTGCTTTCTATGAAAGTTGTCAGCCACTGGTTGGTGAAAGTGTGTTACAAGTCAGCTGGCAGAGGTATCCCAGGGTATGCCAGGTTTAGTTCTGGCTCACTCATGGACAGAATAATAGTCCAGGAGATCCTGGGGCTGGTGTCCACCCACTGGCAAGTGAAGCCAGTTCCTATGGTTGTTTTGGCTCACTGGTGGGAAGAATCTGGTTCTGGGGTCTGACTGCAGGTCCCAGGGGTCTCAGAGCTGGTGTCAGTCTGTTGGTGGTGGGGTGGACAATTCCTGACACAGCTGGCTGTAGTGTCTGTGATGATCCAAAGGTGGCCCAGCTGGTACCAGGGCTGGAGCTGGCCTGCTGTTAGATGGCTTGGCTCCTGTCTCTGCACTTTATTGGGCTGTGGTTGTCCTGGTGTTGGTGTCTGCCCAATGTTGGGTGAGGCTGGTCTCCAGGCTAAAGCAGACTCTCTGGTCTGTGAGAATGGAGCCCAGGGAACTTGGGGGCTTTTGACTGCCCATTGGTGGGTAGAGTTGGATCCCAGTGTCTCTGGCTGTAGAGCCCTGGGTGTAACAGTTATAGTGCCTGTGCATTAGTGTTTAGATCTGGGTCTTGGGCCCTTTGGGGAGCAGGCCATGTCCAGTAGTGGCTCTGGGTTCAGGAGGTGTTAAGGCAGCCTGTCTGCTGCTGGGTGGAGCGTGTGTAGGTATCCTAGCACTAATGCCTACAGGATGGTGGGCAGGGGCATGGCTGGTCATGAGGTTAATAAGCTAGAGGAAGAATTTTAAAATGGTGTTTACCAGAAACAATGTCCACATGGTAGAAAGAGCTCCCATGATGGCTGTTACCAGTGTCTATGTCCCCAGGATGATGTTCATTTGCCTCCTGCCTCTCTAGGAGACTCTCCAAGATCAGCAGGTAGGTCTGACTCAGGTTCCTTTCAAATTACTTCTTCTGCCCTGTGTCACAGAACATGTGATAATTTGTATGTGCCCTTTAAGAGTGGAGTCTCTATTTCCCACAGCTCTCTGGGTCTCCCAAAAGTAAGCCCTGATGGCCTTCAATGTCAAACATTCTGGGGGTTCATCTTCCTGGCATAGAAACCCCGGACTGGGGAGGCTTATGTGTGGCTCAGACTGCTTACTGTTTGGGGAGAACTTCCGCAATGTAATTATTCCCCTATTTGGGGTTTGCCCACCTATAGGTATGGGTTTTGACTATACTGCAACTCCACCCCTCCTACCTATCTCAGTTGAGGTTCCTTCTTTATATTTTTAATCATAGAAGATATTTTCTGGTAGGTTCCAATATTTTTTATCAATAGCTGTTTTGTAAATAGTTGTGATTTAGGTGTGCTCATGAAAAGAGGGGGGCTCAGCGTCTTTCTACTCCTCCATCTTGGGACTAAATCTAAACATGGTTTTAAAATTTAAAATACAATTAAATCTGAGGGGGCATCATCTTCATCATTATCCTTTTAGACTTGCACAGTACTTTGTAGGTATTAGAGCACTTTCACATGTGTGATCTTATTTTGCCTTAAACAGGCAGATTGAGACTTGTGATATTTAGAAAAATTTATAAAACATGTATAGGCCTTTTGAATTTTGTTATTTTTTTCTTGTTATCAAAGCCCATATTCCTAGAAGGTAGAGAAGCCAAGATGATTTTTACTGTATCATTCAGTATCTCAGTAGGAAACAAATAGCATACACAAAATGGTTTAAGAGATTTAATGAAGGTATTTTTTGCAGAGTTGTGAACAGGATTAAAGAACCAATAAGGAATGATGAGATATATAGTGTCTAGCAGCAGTAATAAGCCTTTAGTACTTGCAGGCCTGAAGGGACCTCAGAAAGAACTGTGTTACTAGAATACAGCAAGAACTAAAACTATAAGAAAGGAGCTGACCAACAGGAACTCTGGTCACACAGTTGTTGCAGAGAGGTAAAGATATGTCATGACATCTCTTTCTCTTCCTGTACCCCAGTCCCTTGCCTCTTATTGCTTAATCCAACTGAAATCAGAAGTAAAGGGACTCTTGGTTATACAGTTCATACAGATCACTCTCCTGTGGCATAGAGCAGTGTAGAGGAGGGTGGAACATAGATATTGGGGGAGTAGAAAGCAAATAAAGTCTGTGCAACACACCTACCATTTTATGAACAAGTTTGCCCCTACAAACAATGATGTTACTTTATATAATCTAGCAAGTTGTAGAGAACTACATCTAAATGGTGTGATTGACAAGACACTGCAAAGGCCCCTGAAGATCTACTATATAAGATTCTTCCTTTGGATTTTAAAGAGTTTTCTCATTGCAAAAATCGTTTATCTTGTTCTTTCTTCTTTTATTTAATTATTTTTTAATTATAAATGTCTCTGCATGTGGTAATACCACATGATATTGCTTGAAGGAGGGAAATTAGATTAAGAAGAGTGGTGGTGATGTCATCCAGGAAAGGGAGAGATAGTTTGAAACAAGAAGTAAGAGAATTAAAGAGATGAATAACTTACTGCTGCCAATGGCTGGAACCAGTTGTCATTGAATGTTGGCCCATGTCCAGAAGAGTAACCTGGTTAGAGTCTAGTCAGTTTGATAAAAATGCAAAATGTATCCTCAAGCTATTTATGACACATCTCTTTCTGACACTTCAGAAGAGCTGGTGCTTGCATGTTGCTTGGGAGGTTTTGTGAGCCAAAGGATTTTATGAACCTTCCTGACTGAAATATAAAATAAAGTTTCTGTCTCCACTTCTAATACACAAGACACTTTGGTTTCAAAGCAGTAAGGAATTATTGTTTCTCTTCAATGCTTAAGACAGACCTTAGGGATCTTTCCTTCTGTCTGACACCTCATAACTAACTATCCTGTGTAAAACAGTTTATCTCGTAGCCCAGGCCTTCAATTTCAGGGTGTACTCAGAATGTAATTAACATTAGGTTAGGTGACAAACTACAAATAACTTATAAGACTAAATTAAATATATGTACTATTCTCATCCCCATCCCTTTAATACTATTTCTATCCCAAATAAAATACTTTATGTTCTATATACTTTATGTTTTATAATAAACTAGCTAATTTTTTACCAACTACCAGGTGCCAGATACCATGTTAAGTGCCTTTCCGGTATTATCAAATTCATTCTTATATCACTAATGATAAAAAAGGTAAACTGTTGAAAGGTTAAGTAATTATCCATTGGTCATGTAGCTAGTAGATGGCAGAACTAGAAATTTAACACATGTCCGATCTAACTTCAGAGTCCTTGAGGGTTTAGTTATTATTCTATGCTACTTTCTTATTTTACCACTTTTGTAATCGCCACCAGACTGTTCCTTCTCTCTGGATTGTCCATTTCTCAATATCTGACTAGAGAAGGTCTATATAACCTTCTCAGTCCAGTTTAAATTGCACATTTTCTAGAAAACTTTTACTCTGTACCTTTATTTATTATTTATATTTTAATTGTCTGAGTGTTTTAGACTTTTCTTGTGTAGTTTATCATATTCTACCTTATATTTCAGTTATTTTGAAAATATGTAATTTCCTTAATTAGATAGTAAGCACATTAATAGTAGGAACAGTGCCTGCTTCCCCCACAGCATGTATCAGAAGCACATTGATTTGCAGACAGCAGACTTTAATAAATGTTTGCTAACTCAAATATCTTATTTATTCATTTGTTCATTTGTTAATTTAATAAACATGAATTAAGTGGCTCTGTGTGTATTTATGTATGTGTGTGTTCTTAACAAGATAGGATTTAATCCAACATGAAAATGCCACCGAAAATTTCCCAGAAATATATTTTTTAGCTTAAGATCCCTTGAATAACAAGATTTGACTAGAGGAAGGACAATGTATAATGTAGAAAGATCAAATTTGGAGTTATATAGACCTGTTTGGTTTGATTTTGGGCGCCAGAATGTAGTGGCTATGTGGCCTTGGAAAAGTCCAATAATCACTTCAGCTTTGGTTTCTGCATCTGGAAAATGGAATTAAAAGTATTTATATTAATATCAATATTTTAAGTTAAGGTCCACTTACCTAGAATGTCTTATCCTTTCCCTTAGTTAATAGGAATGCATACACAGACACACACACACAAACACACACATGTACATACACAAACAAATACTCCCCTTGGTTACTTCATCTATTAAAATATCATTTTAAACATCATATCCTCTGAAATCTGTGATCCTCATTCCCCTACTCGAATTAAACATCTTCTGTTATTCCATGCAGGACCAACACCTAGAACAGTGCTTGATAAAGTATAAGCTTCTTAAATATGTGTTGAATTAATTAATTGAGTAGGCTTCCTATAAATTAATATCTGTGGTTTATTTCTTTTTAATTTAGGCAGATCTGAGAATTATACTTTATTTTTTTATTATTGGGAAATAGATGTTTTACAATGTTGTGTTAGTTTCTACTGCACAGCAAAGTATAGTTCCCCGTGCTATATAGCATATTCTTATGAGTTATCTATTTTATATGTGTTAGTGTATATATGTCAATCCTTATCTCCCAATTCAGCCCATCCACCCCCACCCACTGTCTCCCCTTGGTGTCCATACGTTTGTTCTCTACATTTGTGTTTGTAATTCTGCCTTGAAAACCGATTCATCTATACCATTTTTCTAGATTCCACATATATGTATTAATATACTATATTTGTTTTTCTCTTTCTGACTTACTTCACTCTGTATGACAGTCTCTAGTTCCATCCACGTCTCTACAAATGACCAATTTCATTCCTTTTTAAGACTGAGTAATATTCCATTGTATATATGTACCACATCTTCTGTAACCATTCATCTGTCGATGGACATTTAGGTTCCTTCCATGATCTGGCTATTGTAAGTAGTGCTGCAATGAACATTGGGATGCATGTGTCTCTTTGAATTATGGTTTTCTCTGGGTGTATGCCCAGTGAGATTGCTGGGTCATATGGTAGTTCTATTTTTAGTTTTTTAAGGAACCTCCATACCATTCTCCATAGTGGCTGGATCAATTTAAATTCCCACAAACAGTGCAGGAGGGTTCCCTTTACTCCACAACCTCTACAGCATTTATTGGTTGTTGATTTTCTGATGATGTCCAGTGTGAGGTGACACCTCATTGTCATTTTGATTTGCATTTCTCTAATAATTAGTGATCTTGAGCAGCTTTTCATGCGACTCTTGGACATTTGTATGTCTTCTTTGGAGAAATGTCTATTTAGGTCTTCTACCCATTTTTGGATTGGGTTGTTTGGGTTTTTTTGATATTGAGTCACATGAGCTGTTTATATATTTTGGAGATTAATCCTTTGTCAGTTGCTTCATTGCAAATATTTTCTCCCATTCTGAGGTTTGTCTTTTTCATCTTGTTTATGGTTTCCTTTGCTGTGAAAAAGCTTTTAAGATTAATTAGGTCCCATTTGTTTATTTTTGTTTTTATTTCCATTTCTCTAGGGGGTGGGTCAAAAAAGATCTTGCTGTGATTTATGTCATAGTGTGTTCTTCCTATGTTTTCCTCTAAGAGGTTTATAGTGTCTGGCCTTACATTTAGATCTTTAATCCATTTTGAGTTTATTTTTGTGTATGGTGTTAGGGAGTGTTCTAATTTTATTCTTTTACATGTAGCTGTCCAATTTTTGCAGCACCACTTATTGAAGAGACTGTCTTTTCTTCACTGAGTATCCTTGTCTCTTTGTCATAGATTAGGTGACCATATGTGCGTGGGTTTATCTCTGGGCTTTCTATCCTGTTCCATTGATCTATATTTCTGTTTTGGGACCAATATCATATTGTCTTCATTACTGTAGCTTTGTAGTATAGTCTGAAGTCAGGGAGTATGATTCTTCCAGCTCTGTTTTTTTTTTTCTCAAGATTGCTTTGGCTATTTGGGGTCTTTTGTGTCTCAATACAAATTTTAAGATTTTTTTGTTCTAGTTCTATAAAAAATGCCATTGCTAATTTAATAAGGACTGCATTGAATCTGTAGATTTCTTTGGGTATAGTCATTTTCACAATATTGATTCTTCCCATCCAAGCACATGATATATCTCTCCATCTCTTTGTGTCATCTTTGATTTCTTTCATCAATGTCATAGTTTTCTGAGTACAGGTTTTTGCCTCCTTTGGTAGGTTTATTCCTAGGTATTTTATTCATTTTGTTGCACTGTTTTATGGGATTCTTTCTTTAATTTTGGTTTCTGATTTTTCATTGTTAGCATATAAGAATGCAAAGGATTTCTGTGCATAAATTTTGTATCCTGCAACTTTACCAAATTCATTGAATAGCTCCAGTAGGTTTCTGGTGACATTTTTAGGATTTTCTATGTCTAGTATCATGTCATCTACGAACAGTGAGAGTTTTACTTCTTTTTTTCCAATTTGTATTCCTTTTATTTCTTTTTCTTCCCTGATTGCTGTGGTTAGGACTTCCAATACTATGTTGAATAATAGTGGGGAGAGTGGACATCCTTGTCTTTTTCCTGATCTTAGAGGAAATGCTTTCAGTTTTTCACCATTGAGAATGATGTTTGCGGTGGGTTTGTCATATATGAGCTTTATTACGTTGAGGTAGGTTCCTTCTGTGCACACTTTCTGAGAGTTTTTATAATAAATGGGTGTTCAACCTTATCAAAAGCTTTTTATGCATCTATTGAGATGATCATATGGTATATATTCTTCAATTTGTTAATATGGTGTATCACATTGATTGATTTGCGTATATTGAAGACTCCTTGCATCCTTCAGAAATATCCCACTTAATCATGGTGTATGGTCCTTTTAATATGCTGTTGGATTCTGTCTGCTAGTATTTTGTTGAGGATTTTTGCGTCTATATTCATCAATGATACTCAACTGTGATTTTCTTTTTTTGCAGTATCTTTGTCTGGTTTTGGTGTCAGGGTGATGGTGGCTTTGTAGAATGAGTTTGGGAGTGTTTCTTCCTCTGTAATTTTTTAGAACAGTTTGATATGGGTGGGTGTTAGCTCTTCTCTATATGTTACATAAAATTCACCTGTCAAGCCATTTGTCCTGGACTTTTGTTTTTTGGAGGAGTTTTAATCACAGTTTCAACTTATTACTTGTGATTTGTCTGTTCATATATTCTATTTCTTGCTGGTTCAGTCTTGGAAGGTTATACCTTTCTAAGAATATGTCCATTTCTTCCAGGTTTTCCATTTTATTGGCATATAGTTGCTTGTAATTGCCTCTTATGATGCTTTATATTTCTGCACGGTCCACTGTAACTTCTTCTTCATTTCTAATTTTATTGATTTGAGTTCTTTCCCTCTTTTTTTTGATGAGTCTGGCTAATGGTTTACCAATTTTGTTTATCTTCTCAAAGAACCAGCTTTTTGTTTTATTTATCTTTGCTACTATTTTCTTTGTTTCTATTTCATTTATTTCTGCTCCGAATTTTATGGTTTCTTTCCCTCTACTAACTTTGAGTTTTGTTTGTTCTTCTTTCTTTAGTTCCCTTAGGTGCAAGGTTAGGTAGTTTAGTTGAGATTTTTCTTGTTTCTTGAGTTAGGATTGTATTGCTATAAACTTCCCTCTTAGAACTGCTTTTACTGAATCCCATATGTTTTGTATCATCATGATTTTGTTGTCATTTGTCTCTAGGTATTTTACGATTTCCTCAGTGATCTCTTGGTTATTCAGGAGCATATTGTTTAGCCTCCATGTGTTTTTGTTTTTATTTTTTTTCCTGTAATTTATTTCTAATCTCATAGTGTTGTGGTTGCAAAAGATACTTGATATGTTTTCAGTTTCCTTAAATTTTCCGAGGCTTGATTTGTGACCCAAGATATGATCTATCCTGGAGCATGTTCGGTGTGCACTTGAGAAGAAAGTGTAATCTGCTCTTTTAGAATGGAATGTTCTATAAATATCAATTAAATCTATCTGGTCTACTGTGTTATTTAAATCTTGTGTTTTTGTATTAATTTTCTGCCTGGATGATCTGTCCATTGGTGTAAATGAGATGTTAAAGTCCTCTAGTATTATTGTGTTATTGTAGACTTCCTCTTTTATAGCTCTTAGCATTTGCCTTAGGTATTGAGGTGCTCCTATGTTGGGTGCATAAATATTTACAATTTTGTTATCTTCTTCTTGGATTGATCCCTTTATCATTATGTAGTGTCCTTCTTTATCTCTTGTAATAGTCTATTTTAAAGTCTATTTTGTCTGATATAAGAATTGCTACTCCAGCTTCTTTTGATTTCCATTTGCATGGAATATGTTTTTCCATCCCCTCACTTTCAGTCTGTGTGTGTCCCTAGGTCTAAAGTGGGTCTCTTGTAGACAGCATGTATACGGGTCTTGTTTTTGTATCCATTCAGCCAGTCTGTGTCTTTTGGTTGGAACATTTAATCCTTTTACATTTAAGGTAATTAGTGATATGTATGTTCCTATTACCATTTTCTTAATTGTTTTGGGTTTGTTTTGTAGGTCCTTTTCTTTTATGTTTCCCACTTAGAAAAGATCCCTTAACATTTGTTGTGGAGCTTGTTTGGTCTTGCTGAATTCTATTAACTTTTGCTTGTCTGTAAGCTTTTGATTTCTTGATCAAATCTGAATGAGATCCTTGGTCGGTAGAGTATTCTTTGTTGTAGGTTCTTCCCTTTCATCACTTTAGATATATTGTGCCACTCCCTTCTGGCTTGCAGAGTTTCTGCTGAGAAATCAGCTGTTAACCTGACAGGAGTTCCCTTGTATGTTATTTGTCATTTTCCCTGTTGCTTGTAATAATTTTTCTTTGTCTTTAATTTTTGTCAATTTGATTACTATGTGTTTTGGTGTATTTCTCCTTGGGTTTATCCTGACTGGGAGTCTCTGCACTTCCTGGACTTGGGTGCCTATTTCCTTTCTCATGTCAGGGAAATTTTGACTATAATCTCTAAAATATTTTCTTGGGTCCTTTCTTTGTCTCTTGTCCTTCTGGGACCCTTATAATGCAATTGTTGGTGCCTTTAAAATTGTCCCAGTGCTTTCTTAGGCAGTCTTCATTTCTTTTCATTCTCTTTTCTTTATTCTATTCTGAGGCAGTGAATTCCACCATTCTTCCTGGTGTCTTCCAGGTCACTTATCTGTTCTTCTGCCTCAGTTATTCTGTTATTGATTCCTTCTAGTGTATTTTTCAATTCAGTTATTGTATTGTTCATCTCTGTTTGTTTGTTTTTTAATTCTTCTAGGTCTTTGTTAAACATTTCTTACATCATCTCCTACCTTGCCTCCATTCTTTTTCTGAGGTTCTGGATCATCTTCACTATCATTATTCTGAATTCTTGTTCTAGGAGGAAGCCTATATCCATTTCTTTTAGTTGTTTTTCTGGGGTTTTACCTTGTGACCTCATCTGGAACAAAATCCTCTGATTTTTCATTTTGTCTGTCTTTCTGTGATTGTGGTTTTCATTCTGAAGGTTGCAAATTGTAATTCTTCTTCCTTCTGCTGTCTGCCCTTTTGGTGGATGAAGCTATCTAAAGGCTTGTGCAAGATTTCTGATGGGAGGGGCTGGTGGTGGGTAGAGCTGGATGTTTTTCTGGAGGGTACAGTTCAGCCAAAACTTTAATCCACTTCTCTGCTGATGGGTGGGGCTGAGTTCCCTCTATGTTGGTTCTTTGGCCTGAGGTGACCAGCACTGGAGCCTACAAGCTCTTTGATGGGATTAATGGTAGATTCCATGAGGGCTCACACCAATGGGTACTTCCCAGAACTTCTGCTGCCAGTGTCCTTGCCCTCATGGTGAGCCACAACAACTACCCCTCTGCAGGAGACCATCCAACACAATCAGGTATTTCTGGTTCAGTCGCCTATATGGTCACTGCTTCTTCCCCTTGGGTCCTGCACAAGACTTTGTGTGTCTCCTCCAAGAGAGGAGTCTCTGTTTCCCCCAGTCCTGTTGAAGTCCTGCAATCAAATCTCAGTGACCTTCAATGTCTGATTCTCTAGGGATTCCTCCTCCCATTGCCAGACTCTCAGGTTGGGAAACCTGACGTGGGGCTCAGAACCTTCACTCCAGTGGGTGGACTTCTGTGGTATAATTGTTACCAGTTTCTGAGTCACCCACCCAGCAGTTATGGGATTTGGTTTTATCGTGATTGCACTCCCTCTACCATCTCATTTCAGTTTCCCCTTTGTCTTTGGCTGTGAGGTATCTTTTTTGTTGAGCTCCAGTGTCTTCCTGTCGATGATTGTTCAGCAGTTAGTTGTGATTCCAGTGCTCTTGCAAGAGGAAATGAGCACATGTCCTTCTACTCTGCCATCTTGAACTAATCTCTCCAGATCTGCGAATTACTAATTGTTCTCTTCTTTCCAGTAATGTGTTTCTCCTGATAGTAGGCATTAAGGAATTTAAATGTCCACTATCAGAAGCACTCATTTGGGCCCCAGAAGGTTGCTGTTCTAATACAGTTCCTGACATCTGAGAGTCAGTAAACCTTTAGCAATTCTGTGTCCAACTTCCCTTTCCCCAAAAAATAGAGGTTTATTATTCAGTTTAGCTAGATATCACAAGAGAATGTAAGACCTTGACAGACATACAACATTTGCTGAGGAAAAGTTAAAGACAGAACTCCAGACACAGAAGCTCAGTATTCCCCTTGTGCTTTAAAATTTCCTGCTTTTAGTTCTCCTCCAGCTACTTCCCTCTACAGGTCCACTGGTATGTACTCCAATTGAAGACTTAACTCTCTTTTCTGAACCAGGCATCAATTATGCAAAATTTCCTGCTCAAATGGTCCAGAATCTGCTGTCAAGGACCAAAGCCATTTCTTGCTTATGTCCATCTTTTCAAGAACAGACTGATCCACAAGTGTGTTTAACCTTAGACCTGGAGATGGCCAAGAGGCAGCTGTTTGCAAGTTGTAAGAGATGGATGGACTTGAATATATGGAAGTTGTGTATAAACATACACCAAAGAGATATTTGTGGTACAGGGCAGAGGTAGAAGTGGGAAAAGTAGGAAGGTGGACTTTGTGCCTCAAAATGCCTCCATTTATACTCCTTTGCTAGACCTGGGCAATGTTAAATTTGGACCTTCAGGAGCCAATGTAGTTTTGCTAGCCAATCAGAGGGCAGAGAATGAACCTGGATTAACTGCAATGTATTATTCACCTTATCTTCTTAGGATACCTAACTAGGTTCCTCTGTGCTTCTCCTTGGCTATCCAATACCCAGGGCTCCTAACAGGGCTGATTTATCTAGGTCTTTCTCAGATCTACAAGTTATGCCTCCATCTTCCTTCACGTCTCTGAGTCAAAGTTTACATTCCCTAAAATTTGTAAGTTCTGTTAAGTAAGAGAAAATGATTTGAAATCAGAAGAACTACATTTGAGCCCAGGTTCCTAGTTAATTGTATCCTTGAATAAGTTTTACCTCTCTAAGTAAAAACCTACTACATGCAAAGTGTTTTCAGATATATCATCATATATGTCATATATATCAAATGGAAATAATATTAGTATTTTCCTCACAAG
The DNA here is from genome assembly GCF_937001465.1 of Orcinus orca. Classification (NCBI taxonomy): domain Eukaryota; kingdom Metazoa; phylum Chordata; class Mammalia; order Artiodactyla; family Delphinidae; genus Orcinus; species Orcinus orca. The sequence continues at coordinate 72,557,059 of NC_064580.1, forward strand.
GTCCCTATTAAACAAAAAATGAAACTAATAACATCAGAACTAAAATGTATTCATCCAAACATTGTGCAAAACACCTTAAATTCATTGTGTAATATTTATACCTGTAAAAAAACAAGATTAATACTGTTAGTGTCTCATTTTACAAATGAAGAAACTGAAGAAGAGTTTAAGTAAATTTTGTCCCAAGTCAGTTAGGTAGTTTTAGATCTCAAACTGGAATTCAGGTTTGTCTGCTCCTATGGTTCAAACTCTTAAGTATATAAGATAATATATATGAAAGGGTGTTAGCTATTATAATTTTTATGAATAGATCATTGCTATGTGCCAATGGTCACTTAAAGCTTAATTTGCTGATTTTGCTAAGTGTGTCTGTATTATCTGTATTTTAAAAGAGGACTACCCATGAAACAATGTTTTATTCTGAAGAAAGGAATCTCTAATAGCTGAAATTTAAGACAGTGGGGCAGGGAAGCAAGAACATATTATTCATATGTTATAAATCAGTAGTTCTCAACCTGGAGTGACTGCACACACAGAGAAGATATTTGGCAATATCTGGAGACATATTGTTTGTTACAAATCACGGGGGTGGTGATGCTAGTGTCTAGTTGGTAGAGATCTAGGAATGCTGCTATATGCTGCAATGCACAGGATAGCCTCTACAGCAAAGAATTATCCAATCTAAGATGTTAGTAGTGCCAATGTTGGGAAACTTTGTTGTAGATGACCTCTTGCTCTTAGAAGTGCTATCCAGGAGTAATACATTCAGTTTTCCCTCCTCTTAATGTTGACTCATAGTTCACCCTTCTGTAGACATTTATCATTATTCGTATTTGCATTTGGGTTGCAAATTTATGACTTAAGTAGATTTAGGGGCCTTATTTACAGGGCTGAGGTTTTTTGTTTTTTTGTTTTTTTTTCATTTCTAAAGATCAGTAACACATTTGTTTTAGCAAAAAGCTTAGAAGCCTTACCAGGACTCTCAGACTTAAAAAATTTGGCTCCAGAACTGCAGAATAGCATGAAGCTAGGAGAATTTGGGGCCTCATGGTCTTGTTCTCATGACACATCACTTCAATGAAAGATTCAACTACACATGAGTTATGAAACTGCTCAAGATAAAATACTTGGGTTTCAAATAAAATCTATCTGTGGCTTGGATTTTCTCCATCAGACCATTTAAAAATATTTCACATATAGAACATTCTTAGCAATGTAGTATCTCAGTGCGTCTTGTAAACCCACTCAATAACATCCTAAAAATATTTCTGACAATGTAGGTGCATAGAAATTATTGTTATTTTAGAAAAGTGGGAAACAAGTCTTCCCAAACTTTGCTTCTATCAATCAGAGCTGCAGCCAGGGACTTCAGTCTTAGGTTTCTCAATCAAACCTCTAATCATTCAATTATGCATCCTTCCTTAGTTGAAAACATTGATCACAGTAACTGGGCACTGACTTAAAGAGAAAGGGATGTTAAATAGACCAACACCTAAAACTGGAAGTAGAACTCATTTCATTATTAGATCTTTGGATTTTCAAAGGAGATAAACACTAAATGAATCATTTTGAGGAGACTTATGGAGCAGATGAAGCAATGCAAAAGCCCACTTTTATATTTCTTCTTTATTAAAATGTAATGGTGACAAACCACAATTCACCACCTTTTGGATTATGCCAACCTCATCCCCTAATACATCACAATGCTGAGTAATGAGTGAGATCACTAACATTAGTAAGCTTTCAGACCAAAATTTAAAATATATTATTACTTAAGTCTCCAGGCAGCAGTGTGTTATTACTGGACTCTTTGAGCAATCAACCTTTCAGGAGAAATAGAAGGCAGTGATGACAGTGTGTTCCCAGAATTCCATCAGGCTGAGATTATTGTGGCTGAGGTCTGGGTACTTTGATACTAAATTTTAAAAGAAGTCATTTCTTTTAAAGAGGGTTCTGCTCTAAAATCTGGCTAGAGAAAGCTGAATTTAACTAGCAGCCCAAAGCCGTTCCAAAGTGTACAAACAAAAGCATATAATGAAATTGCGCCTCAGTGAAGCAGTCAGCATTCAAAAACTAGAATTCTGTTTTTCCCTGCTTAGGCCAGAACTTTGTACACAGGGTAAGTGTTCAACTTAAAAGATAACTGCTTCCTCTTCAGGTGACTAAATGTATTGGAGAAATGAGTATGACTAATCCATGTTCAAGTTCACATTGCAACAAAAGTCAGAGTCTGATTTTACCCTTTCCCTTCTCAAGGCTAAATCTCAGGCTGTAGGTAAAAAAGGAATCGGTTGACTGGTGAGTTTGACTATAGTGGACCACTGCTAAAAAGTTTAACCAGGGGACTAACCCCACTATAGGCACAGTTTACATTTGCAGAAAACTCCAAGCCTTTCAAGAAGGTTCACATTATTTTTTTTCCTTATGTTTTTCTTTACAGTATGCTTTGCTGAGAGGGAAATCAGTCAGATATTCCCAAATCTGAACTAGTGGAAAGAACATGAGCTTTGAAGTTAATTAGACCCAAGTTTGAATCCTAATTTCCCCATTTTGCTAAATGGTTGATATTGAGCAAGATGTTGAATTTTCTAATCTTTAAATTGGGATATGATATCCACTTTACTGATATAATGTACACAAAACACATGGCACTTAGTGGGCCTTAAGAAATGCACCATTTTAAAATCAAGGTTCTTTCTGGGCTTAGCATTACAGGCTACCTTTTAAAGATAAATAAATCGATGCTTAAAGTGGCAGTAAATTCCTAGAGAGCACTGCTTTGAACTTGACAGAAGCCTAATGACAGCAAATCACCCACTTGGGGCAAAGATGATATCTGATATTCTGGAAGAATTTCATCTGTAGACTACCCAGTCTACAGTAAAGTCTTCCTGGAGAAAGGAGGCCACAAAGTTGACAGGTTCCATTCTCACAGATGAAAACAAAGGGCAAAATCCTCATGCAACTTTAACTTAACATATGAAAGGAAGCAGGTGATTAAAAGCATGGCGTTTGGAGCTAAAATTTGGGATTGAAATTCCAGCTCTGCCATTTATTAGCTGTGTCACCCAGGTCACAGGTTATATTATGTAACTTGTCTGAGTGTCAGTTCCTTCACTGGTAAAATGGAAGTGATAAAATCTACCTCATAGTGTGATATAGCTGGATAATACCTGCTCACAAAGAATCAATATTTGATTTTCAGTTATTTTGTGAACTGGAGGTCAAACATAACCATTATTAAAAACTGAATCATATAAACTTAATATAAAATAAATTGTATTAAAGAAAAAGTGAATAAATACTTAAAACTCATCACTTTTTCCTAGTACAAAAAGCCTAAGGGCACCATGAATAAACCTGCAGTCTGACAAAATCTGACTTCCTTTCATCTGACAATGAAAGAGATCACACACCAGAGGAATCATGGGGCATGTCTCAAACAAAGGAGAAGATGGAGTTACAGAATTTTGGAGATAGATTTATGGAGCTTAAGTGACATTTAAATGAAAGAGTGTTTTGATAGTCTCAAAGCAAAGCAGAGTTGCATGTAAAGGGACCGACATCATGTATGCACAGCAAAGTGGACTCAGGGTCTTGTTTCCTTAGAAATATAATGTTAAGATAGATGTGGGATGTTATGCTAGAAACACTTCATCTGAACCTCTTTACCTGAGCTGGAAAATCAAGGCTGCTTCTCTGGGTCAAAGTGATTTAGGTTTCATAGACAAGAGTAGGATACTTCATTATTAATGATATAATTACAAACAACCAAGTTTCTAAAGTCTTTTAGGGAACAGGGTTCTATAGTGAGTAAGACAGCAGTAGACACTGGAAGAAGGGGGATGATATGTCATTTTACAGTTGCAGATGTTGGTGGGAAAAGCATTGATTTCTCTTAACATTGCAGCTGGCTTTATCTCTGTCTTTTATTCCAGCATTATGAATAGCAGGAAGGATTTTTATAGTCCAAGTTAATTTTTATTTTCTACACTTCTTAATTATTTTACTATTATCTATGCACTTAAGGTCTTCTATCCATATGATGGAAATACTATACGATGGTGTACTACTGCACATGTCTTCCCAAATCTGAATTCAATGACATCATGCTGCTAGCTTGAAACTGACCATAGTGGAATGTTTGTATCAGAGAAACCAGAAACATTACACATCAGGGGTCTTTTTCTCTCCCAGACAGCTGGTTGTTAAGAACAGCACCTCACCGTTCATAAGGTTATGTGAGGATTGCAAAAGTTAATACATGCCAAGTGCTTACAACTGTGCCTGAACCCATAGTAAACACTCAAAAGAAGTTAGTTGTTGTTGTTGTTATCACAACAGCATGGTATTGTTTGTAGTATGAGGAGATGAATAAGAAGGAAGAATGGTAGTAGTAGTAGTAGTAGTAACTAAGAGACACACCTATAAGGATGTGTTAACATTGTATTCTAGGCAGAATTCTAAGATGACCCCCAAGATCCTTGCTCCTTTAGGTAAGGTCCTGAATAATCACTGGGATTATGATAGATCATGCTCCTATGATTAGGTTGTATTATATGACACAACTGATTTTCTTTGAAAATTGTTTTATTTTTTTATTGTGGTAAAATATACATAACACAATTTATCATTTTAAGCATATTAATTGAACAATTCAGGGACATTAAGTACACTCCCATTATTGTGCAACCATCATCAATATCAATCTCCAGAATTTTTCATCATCCCAAACAGTGAATGCCTTCCTTGTAACTTTTTGTTTTTAATTTGGTTGCATCAGGTTTTTTTTGTTTGTTTGTTTTAACATCATTATTAGAGTATAATTGCTTTACAATAGCGTGTCAGTTTCTGCTTTCTAACAAAGTGAATCAGTTATACATATACATATCTCCCCATATCTCTTCCCTCTTGCATCTCCCTCCCTCCCACACTCCCTATTCCACCCCTCTAGGTGGTCACACAGCACTGAGCTGAACTCCCTGTGCTAGGCGGCTGCTTCCCACTAGCTATTTTATGTTTGGTAGTGTATTTATGTCCATGCCACTCCCTCACTTTGTCACAGCTTACACTTCACCCTCCCCGTGTCCTCAAGTCCATTCTCTAGTAGGTCTGCAACTTTATTCCTATCTTGCCCCTAGGTTTTCTGACGATTTTCTTTCTTTCTTTTTTTTTTTTTTTTAGATTCCATATATATGTGTTAGCATACGGTATTTGTTTTTCTCTTTCTGACTTACTTCACTCTGTATGACAGTCTCTAGGTCCATACACCTCACTACAAATAACTCAGTTTCATTCCTTTTTATAGCTGAGTAATATTCCATTGTATATATGTGCCACATCTTCTTTATCCATTCATCTGTTGATGGACACTTAGGTTGCTTCCATGTCCTGGCTATTGTAAATAGAGCTGCCATGAACATTTTGGTGCATGACTCTTTTTGAATTCTGGTTTTCTTAGGGTATATGCTGAGTAGAGGGATTGCTGGGTCGTATGGTAGTTCTATTTTTAGTTATTGAAGGAGCCTCCATATTGTTCTCCATAGTGGCTGTATCAATTTACATTCCCACCAACAGCACAAGAGGGTTCCCTTTTCTCCACAACTTCTCCAGCATTTATTTTTTGTAGACTTTTGCTGATGGCCATTCTGACTGGTGTGAGATGATAGCTCATTGTACTTTTGATTTGCATTTCTCTAATGATTAATGAGGTTGAGCATTCTTTCATGTGTTTGTTGGCCATCTGTATATCTTCTTTGGAGAAATGGCTTTACAGGCGAATTCTATCAAACATTTAGAGAAGAGCTAACACCTATCCTTCTCAAATTCTTCCATAGCAGAGGGAGGAACATTCCCAAACTCATTCTACAAGGCCACCATTACTCTGATACCAAAACCAGACAAAGATGTCACAAAGAAGGAAAACTACAGGCCAATATCACTGATGAACAAAGATGCAAAAATCCTCAACAAAATACTAGCAAACAGAATCCAACAGCACATTAAAAGGATCATACAATATCATCAAGTGGGGTTTATCCCAGGAATGCAAGGATTCTTCAATATACACAAATAAATCAATGTGATACACCATATTAACAAACTGAAGGAGAAAAACCATATGATCATCTCAATAGATGCAGAGAAAGCCCTTGACAAAATTCAACAACCGTTTATGATAAAAACCCTGCAGAAAGCAGGCACAGAGGGAACGTTCCTCAACATAATAAAGGCTATATATGAGAAACCTGCAGTCAACATGGTCCTCAATGGTGAAAAACTGAATGCATTTCCATTAAGATCAGGAGCAAGACAAGTTTGCCCACTCTCACCACTCTTATTCAACATAGTTTTTGAAGTTTTAGCCACAGAAATCAGAGAAGAAAAAGAAATAAAAGGAATACAAATTGGAAAAGAAGAAGTAAAGCTGTCACTGTTTGCAGATGTCATGATACTATACATAGAGAATCCTAAAGATGCTACCAGAAAACTACTAGAGCTAATCAATGAATTTGGTAAAGTAGCAGGATACAAAATTAATGCACAGAAATCTCTGGCATTACTATACACTAATTTTGAAAAATGTGAAAGTGAAATTAAGAAAACACTCTCATTTACCACTGCAACAAAAAGAATAAAATATCTCAGAGTAAACCTACTTAAGGTGACAAAGACCTGTACGCAGAAAACTATAAGACACTGATGAAATAAATTAAAGATGATACAAGTAAATGGAGAGATATACCATTTTCTTGGATTGGAAGAATCAACATTGTGAAAATGACTCTACTAACCAAAGCAATCTACAGATACAATGCAATTCCTATCACACTACCACTGGCATTTTTCACAGAACTAGGCAAACAAATTTCAAAGTTTGTATGGAAACACAAAAGACCCCAAATAGCCAAAGCAATGTTGAGGAAGAAATGCAGAGCTGGAGGAATCAGGCTCCCTGACTTCAGAATATACTACAAAGCTACAGTAAGCAATACAGTATGGTACTGGCACAAAAACAGAAATATAGATCAATGCAACAGGATAGAAATCCCAGATATACACCCACACACATATGGTCAACTTATCTTTGATAAAGGAGGCAAGAATATACAGTGGAGAAAAGACAGCCTCTTCAGTAAGTGGTGCTGGGAAAACTGGAGAGCTACATATAAAAGAATGAAATTAGAACACTCCCTAACACCATACACAAAAATAACCACAAAATTGATTAAATACCTAAATTAAGGCCAGGCACCATTACACTCTTAGAGGAACACGTAGGCAGAACACTCTATGACATAAATCACAGCAAGATCCTTTTTGACCCACCTCCTAGAGAAATGGAAATAAAAATAAACAAATGGGACCTAGTGAAACTTAAAAGCTTTTGCATAGCAAAGGAAACCATAAACAAGATGAAAATACAATACTCAGAATGTGAGAAAATATTTGCAAATGAAGCAACTGTCAAAGGATTAATCTCAACCTAAGGACAAACCATCACAAACAGCCAAGTAATGCAACTGCTTAAACTATAGCCAAGTAAATAATGGGTTTTCTTCTTTGAGTCTGCCTGCCTCTTCTCTATAAAGTCTTTCCTTTAGCTCCTGTTCGTGGAACACTCCTAACCATTTTCAGTTTGGCACTGTCTGATTCCAATTGATTTTTGTTCAAATAAACTCAAAGTTTGTAATATGAAAAAAAATGGATTAATCTCCAAAACATACAAGCAACTCATGCAGCTCAATATCAAAGAAACAAACAACCCAATCCAAAAATGGGCAGAAGGCACAATTGATTTTAAGGTAGGGAGATTATCTGGATGGACCTGATCTATTCATATCATCACTTTAATTCTGAGTCTATATGTCGTAGATAGAGCAATTGAAAACTTTGAAGGATGAGAAGGATTTGATGTATGTTTGCTGGCTTGAACATTGAAGGGGGTATGTGTCAATGAATGTGGGTGGCCTCTAGGAAGTAAAAGCAGTGTCTGGCTAATAGCCAGCAAAGAATAGGAACCTCAGTTCTACAACTGCAAGGAAATGAACTCTGTCAACAATGAGAATGAGCTTGGAAGTGGATTTCCCCTAATTCTCCCATATAAAAACTCAGTCTGAAAAACACCTTGATCTCATCCTGTGAACAAAACTCAGTCAGGTCCATCCAGTCTTCTACCTTAAAGAACTATGAAGTGATAAATGGATTTTATTTTAAGATACTAAATTTATGGTGACTTGTTACACAAAAATAATTTAAAAAACTAAATAGTCTTCCTCATAATTATTTCTTTTTTGTTATTTCATCATTTTCCCCAGTGCCAGCTGTAGTAAATTCCTTAAAGTAAAATGTCTATGTACTGTTCCATGAGAGCAGCATAAAGGGGCCAGAGGAGCAAAATGCACCATAAAAATATGAGAATCCTCCCTGCTCCCCTTTTCCCACTCTCAACATTTCTAAGTTTATAGCACAGGCAAAGAATAGAGGAGGGGAGGAAGCTTATATCTTCTCATCATATAGATGAGTGAATTCCCTCCTTCAAGAACGTGGTTCCCTGAACTGCTGTGAACTGTGCTCTGGGGTGAAACTCAGTTTCTCCAAGATGGTACCACAGCCTCTAACTCTTCAAACTCCACTGACTCAGACATGAATTCTACTTCAGAGCTAAGCTTGAGAAAATGAGAAGGACACCACTGGGTAGAGTGGTAAGTATTAGCCCCTAAAGGAACAGAAAGTAGACCCCATGTAGCATCCTAAAGCCTCATACAAGAAAGGAAGAAGGATAGGAAGGGGAACAGTGCCTTTTAATCTAAGTTTGAGTCCTGAGGCTGTGCAATAGAGAAACTGTGTGGGGTTCCCCAACAGATATACAGTAAATCACCTCAACTTCACTTATTGTAAGTATTAAATAAGATAATTTACATTTAAGTGATCAGCATGCAGTAGTTGCTGGTTTTCCCATACACTCACTTTTTACCAAATACTACTACTACAAGACCAGATCAAGATGGCAGAGGAGTAGGATGTGGAGTTCACCTTCTCCCCACAGATACATCAAAAATTCATCTACATGTGGAACGACTCTCACAGAACATCTACTGAACCCTGACAGAAGACTCCAGGGCAAGAAAATCTCCACGTAACTGGTTAAGGCAAAAGAAAAAAAAGAGAAAAAGGAATCAGGACAGGATGTGCACTTCTGGGAGGGAGCTGTGAAAGAAGAAAGGTTTCCAGACACTAGGAAGTCCCCTTACTAACGGGGATAGAGAGAGCTTCAGAGCCTTAGAGGAGAGTGCAGCAACAGGTGTGCAGAGGGCAAAGCAGAGAGAGATCTGCACTGAGGACCAGTGCTGACGGCACTCCTCAGCCTGAGATGTTTGTCCACTCACTCGCTGGAGCGGGTGGGGCTGGGTACTGAGGCTTGAGCTCCTGAGTGGGCTAGGGTGTAGTGTGCCACAACTGAGGGAGTCCAGGAAGAAGCCTGGGCCTTCCAGAGAAGTAAGGTACAATTTTAGGGGGCATGCAAGGAGAGGATCAGGCCTAACATAGGAACTTCTTTCTCTGCATGCTCACAGGTGGCAGGGCAACACCTACATGAGCTCCAGGGGCAGGTGAAAGCTGTGGGCTGCCATCTCAGACTCCAGAGGCTGATGCAAATGGCTGCTGCTGCCGCCGCCCCTGTGAATGTGGGTGAAGGTCACTACCCCAAACTTCCAGGGAGCCAGCACAGCCCACCAAAGACATGTGTCCCATGATCCAGGCCCAATTTCCGTGGGAGTGCACAACGACCACTTCTGCTGTAAGCACCCCACAACATGGTGCCAACCACTGCCCCCACCTCCCTGGGGGGTGCACAACCTGCTATCACTTCCTAGGGTCCTACAATTTGGGACCAACTTCCCCAGGGATGCACCATCCTCACTGCTGCAGCTGCATAAGGACACACTACTGGAGCCAACTGCTGCACCCACCTTCCTGGGAGCATGTATGTACCTGTGCACCTGCACACCCCCTATCAAGGGGATAAGAGTGAACACACACTGAGGAAAGTGACAGCAAGCATCCAAACCAAAAACAGCCCTCACATCAAAAAAATATTAAACCCACATAAGCTACACAGGGATGCTCCCTCTTATAAATAGCCCTCCAAGACTACAGTAGATAATTGTTTCTCCTAAACTCACAGAGTAAGAAAAATATAAGCAAAATGAAGAAGCAGAGGAACCACTCTCATTTAAAAGACCAAGAAAATTCCCCTGAAGGAGCAAATAATGAAACAGACCTCTTCAGTCTAATAGACAGTGAGTTCAAAAAGGAGGTAATGAAAATACTGAAGGAATTAAGAAAGGCTATCAAAAGAAATACATATTACTGAAAAATGGAACTAGAAACTATAAGGAGGAGCCAATTAGAAAAATTCATTTTCTGAGACGAAAGCTGCACTTAAGGCAATGAATAGCAGAATGAATAATGCAGAAGAAAAAATAAGTTACATGGAAGATAGACTAATGAAAATTACCCAATCAAAACAGCAGACAGAAAGCCAAATGAAAAAAAAAATGAAAGCAATATAAGAGACTGATGGGATAATATAAAGTGGGCCAATCTATGCATAATATGGATTCCAGAAGGAGAAGAAAGAGAAAAGGGGATTGAAAATGTATTTGAAGGAATTATGGCTGAAAATTTCCTAAATCTAAAGAAAGAAACAGATATCCTGATACAGGAAGCACAGAGGGTCCCAAACAAGATGAACCCAAATGGACCTACACCAAGACATATTATAAAAAAATGGAAAAAGTTAAAGAGAAGATTCAAAAAGTAGCAAGAGAAAAAGAAAGAGTTCTTTACAAGGGAACCCCCATAAGGCTATCAGCTAATTTCTCTACAGAAAACTGCAGGCCAGAAGTGAGTGGCAAAATATATTCAAAATCTTGAAAGAAAAATCTGCAACCTAGGATACTCTACCCAACAAGATTATCACTAAGAATAGGAGGAGAAATAACTTCTCAGACAAGCCAAAACTAAAGAAGAAATAGCAATACTAACCCTATCCTAAAAGAAATATTTAAAGTTCATCTCCAAATAGAAAAGAATCAAGAAGAAATAGGAAGGAGGAAATCACAATTGGAAAATAAATCACTTAAGTTATCCAGTATACAGATCAAAAAGAAAAAAAAAAAACCTATTTGTGAAAGCAATGAAAAACACAAGGAACAGCCAAGGGATAAACATGAATATATAAAAAGTGACACCACAATCATAAAATGTGGGGAAGGAGAGTAAGAAAATGCAGATTTTTTTTCTTTTTTTTAGAATGTGTTTGAGCCTTTATGACTATCAGTCTAAAGCAAGCAGATATAGAAAGGGGTTAACATACTTGAAAAACAGGGCAACCACAAATCAAAAACATACAATAGATTCACAAAAATCTAAAAGAAGAGAAAACAAGCATAAAATAAAAAGAAATCATCAAACCAGAAAAAGAAAGGAGCAAAGAAGAAACAAGGAATCAACTGGAAAACAATGTTCAAAACAGCAATAAATACATATGTATCAATAATTACCTTAAGTGTCAACAGACTGAATGCTCCAATCAAAAGACATAGAGTGGCAGACTGGATAAAAAAACAGAAGCCTACAATAGTCTTCCTACAAGAGACCCACATTAGGGCAAAGGACACGTATAGATTGGAAGAGAGGGAATGGGAAAAGAAATTTCATGCAAACAGAAATGACAAGAAAGCGCGAATTGCAATACTCATTCAGACAAAACAGAACAAAGGCTATAAAGAAAGATAAAGAAGGACACTAATCTCAGCCATAAAAAGAATGAAATTATGCTATTTGCAGAGACGTGAATAGACCTAGAGACTGTCATACAGAGTGAAGTAAGTCAGAAAGAGAAAAACAAATATTGTACATTAATTCATACATGTGGAAACTAGAAAAATAGTACAGATGAACCTATTTGCAAAGCAGAGACACAGACATAGAGAAAAAATGTATGGACACCAAGGGGGTAAAGGGGGGTGGGATAAATTGGGGGATTGGGATAGACATGTGTACATTATTATGTATAAAATAGATAACTAATGAGAACCTACTGTATAGCACAGAGGGAAAAAAAGAAGGTACAATCTGTTTGTAGGAGATATATTAAGTTAACCTTAAAAATGCATTCCAATATACAGTAGACGCAGACAAATACCATTTGATTCCACTTATATGGGGTACCTAGAATAGTCAACTTCATAGTCAGAAAGTACATTGGTAGATGCCAGGGGCCAAGGGGTGTGTGGAGGGGAAATCAGGAGTTAGTGTTTAATGGGGACAAAGTTTCAGTTTAGGAAGGTGAAAAATTTGGGGATGATGGTGAGAGTTGCACAACAATGTGAATATACTTAGTGCCACTGAACTGTACAGTTAAATATGATTAAAATAGTATGTTTTATATTATGTGACTTTTACCACAATAAAAAAAATTAAAAAGAGGACAGTATATAATGATAAAAGAATCAATACAAGGAGAGGATTTTACACTCATCAATATATATGCACCTAATATAGGAGCACACAAATACATAAAACAAATACTAACAGACATAAAGTGAGAAATTGATGGAATACAATAATAGTAGGAGATTTTCACACCACAATCACATCAATGGACAGATCTTTCAGACCAAGAATCAATAAAGCAACAGAGGTCTTAAATGATGCAATAGAACAGTGAGACTTAATTGATATTTTCAGGACATTAAATCCAAAAAAAGCAGGATATACATTCTTTTCAAGTGCACACAGAACATTCTCTAGGATTGACCACATCCTAGGGCATGAAACTAACCTCAACAAATTTAAGAGTATAGAAGTTATTTCAAGCATATTCTCTGACCACAATGGCATGAAACTAGAAATCAACAACAGGAAAGGAAATGAAAAAAAAAAAACCTGGGTACTAAATAACTTGCTACTAAAAAAGCAATGGGTCAATGAGGAAGTCAAAAAGGAAATTAAAAAATACATTGAGACAAATGACAAAGAAAACACAATACAAAATCTATGGAATGCAGCCAAAGTAATTCTTAGAGGGAAGTTCATAGCAATACAGACCTTCATCACAAAACAAGAAAAATCTCAAGCAAACAACCTAACCTATCACCTAAAAGAATTTAAAAAGAAGAACAAACAAAACCTAAAGTCAGCTGAAGGAAGGAAATACTAAATATCAGGGAGGAAATAAATAAAACTAAGATTAAAAAAAAAAATAACCAAATTAACAAAACCAAGGGCTGGTTCTTTGAAAAGGTAAGCAAAATTGACAAACCTCTGCCCAGGCTCACCAAGAAGAACAGAGAGAGAACCTAAATAAATAAAATAAGAAATGAAAAAGGAGAAATCTCAACTGATACCACAGAAATACAACAACAACAAAAAAAGAAAATAAGAGAATACTATAAACAATTATATGCCAACAAATTTGACAACCTAGAAGAAATGGACAACTTTCTAGAAACATACATACCACCAAAATTGAATCAAGAAGAAACGGATAATTTGAACAGATCGATCACAAGAAGTGAAATAGAATCTGTAATAAAACAAAAAAAACAAAAAACTTCCTACAAACAAAAGTCCAGGACCAGATGGCTTCAAAGCTAAATTCTACCAAACATACAAAGAAGAAGGTATACTGAATCTTCTCAAACTCTTCCCAAAGATTGAAGAGAAGGGAACACTACCAAAGGCATTCTATGAAGCCACCATCACCTGGATACCAAAACCAGACAAATACACCACCAAACAAGAAAAGTACAGGCCAATACCTTTGATGAATATAGATGCAAAAAATTCTCAATAAAATATCTGCAAATGGAATCCAACAATGCATAAAACAGATCATACACCACGACCAAGTGGGATTCATCCCAGGTTCACAAGGATGGTTCAACATATGCAAATCAATTAATATAATAAACCACATTAACAAAAGTCAAAAATCACATGATCTTCTCAATAGATGCAGAAAAAGCATTTGCTAAAATTCAACATCCATTCATGATAAAAACTCTTACCAAAGTGGGAATAGAGGGAATATATTTCAAAATAATAAAAGCCATTTATGACAAACCCACAGTCGATATAATAATCAAAGGTGAAAAACAGAAAGCCTTCTCACTAGGATCTGGAACAGCACAAGAATGCCCACTTTCACCACTTCACTTCAACATAGATTGGAAGTCCTAGCCACAGCAATCAGACAAGAAAAAGAAATAAAAACTATCCACATTGGAAGGGAAGAGGTAAAATTGTCATTATATGCAGATGACATCATACTATATATAGAAAACCCTCAGGACTCCACACAAAAACTATGAGATCAAATAAATGAATTCAGCAAAGTAGCAAGATACAAGATTAACATTCAGAAATCAGTTGCATTCCTTTACACTAACAATGGGATAACAGAAAGGGAATGTAAAAAAACAATACCTTTTTTTAAATAATTTTTTTAACATATTTATTGGAGTATAATTCCTTTAGAGTGTTGTGTTAGCTTCTGCTGTATAACAAAGTGAATCAGCTATATGTATACATATATCCCCATATCCCCTCCCTCTTTCACCTCCCTCCCACACTCCCTATTGCACCCCTCTATGTGGTAACAAAGCACTGAGCTGATCTCAATGTGCTATGCAGCTGCTTCCCACTAGCTATCTGTTTTACACATGGTAGTGTGTATATGTCAATGCTACTCTCTCACTTTGCCCCAGCTTACCCTTCCCCCTCCCCATGTCCTCAATCCCATTCTCTATGTCACTGTCTTTATTCCTGTCCTGCCCCTAGGTTCATCAGAACTATTTTTTTTTAGCTTCCATATATATGTGTTAGCATACAGTATTTGTTTTTTCTTTCTGACTCATTTCGCTCTGTATGACAGACTCTAGGTCCATCGACCTCACTACAAATAACTCAATTTCATTTCTTTTTATGGCCGAGTAATATTCCATCGTATATATGTGCCACATCTTCTTTATCCATTCATCTGTCAATGGACACTTAGGTTGCTTCCATGTCCATGCTATTGTAAATAGTGCTGCAATAAACATTGTGGTACATGACTCTTTTTGAATTATGTTTTTCTCACAGTATATGCCCAGTAGTGGTGTTGCTGGGTCACCTGGTAGTGCTATTTCTGTTTTTCTAAAGAACCTCTATAAAAAAATCTACAAACTTTTTTTAAGGAACCTCCATACTGTTCTCCATAGTAGCTGTATCAATTTACATTCCCACCAACAGTGCAAGAGGGTTCCCTTTTCTCCACACCCTCTCCAGCATTTATTGTTTCTAGATTGTTTGATGATGGCCATTCTGACTGGTGTGAGATGATATCTCATTGTAGTTTGGATTTGCATTTCTCTAATGATTAATGATGTTGAGCATTCTTTCATGTGTTTGTTGGCAATCTGTATCTTCTTTGGAGAAATGTCTATTTAGGTCTTATGCCCATTTTTGGATTTGTTTTTTTGTTATTGAGCTGCATGAGCTGCTTGTAAATATTGGAGATAAATCCTTTGTCAGTTGCTTCATTTGCAAATATATTCTACCATTCTGAGGGTTGTCTTTTGGTCTTCTTTATGGTTTCCTTTGCTGTGCAAAAGCTTTTAAGTTTCATTAGGTTCCATTTGTTTATTTTTGTTTTTATTTCCATTTCTCTAGGAGGTGGGTCAAAATGGATCTTGCTGTGATTTATGTCATAGAGTGTTCTGCTTATGTTTTCCTCTAAGAATTTGATAGTTTCTGGCCTTACATTTAGGTCTTTAATCCATTTTGAGTTTATTTTTGTGTATGGTGTTAGGGAGTGTTCTAATTTCATACTTTTACATATACCTGTCCAGTTTTCCCAGCACCATTTATTGAAGAAGCTGTCTTTTCTCCACTGTATATTCTTTCTTCCAACCCAGAAATCCCACTACTGAGCATATACCCTGAGAAAACCGTAATTCAAAAAGAGTCATGTACCAAAATGTTCATTGCAGCTCTATTTACAATAGCCAGGACATGGAAGCAGACTAAGTGTCCACCTACAGATGAATGGATAAAGAAGATGTGGCACATATATACAATGGAATATTACTCAGCCATAAAAAGAAACAAAATTGAGAAATTTCTAGTGAGGTGGATGGACCTAGAGTTTGTCATACAGAGTGAAGTAAGTCAGAAAGAGAAAAACAAATATCATATGCTAGCACATATATATGGAATCTAAGGGAAAAAAAAGGTTATGAAGAACGTAGGGGTAAGATGGGAATAAAGACACAGACCTACTAGAGAATGGACTTGAGGATATGGGGAAGGGGAATGGGAAGCTGTGACAAAGTGAGAATGTGGCATGGACATATATACACTACCAAATGTAAAATAGCTAGTTGGAAGCAGCCACATAGCACAGGGAGATCTGCTTGGTGGTTTGTGACCACCCAGAGGGGTGGGATAGGGAGGGTGGGAGGGAGGGAGATGCAAGAGGGAAGAGATATGGGAACATATGTATATGTATAACTGATTCACTTTGTTATAAAGCAGAAATTAACACACCATTGTAAAGCAATTATACTCCAATAAAGATGTTAAAAAAAAAAGACATGGCACATATATACAATGGAATATTACTCAGCCATAAAAAGAAATGAAATTGAGTTATTTGTAGTGAGGTGGGTTGACCTTGAGTCTGTCATACAGAGTAAAGTAATTCAGAAAGAGAAAAACAAATACCGTATGCTAACACATATATATGGAATCTAAAAAATATAAAATGGTTCTGAAGAATCTAGGGGCAGGACAGGAATAAAGACACAGATAGAGAGAATGGACTTGAGGACACGGGGAGGGCAAAGGGTAAGCTGAGACGAAGTGAGAGAGTGGCATGGACGCATATACACTACCAAGTATAATATAGATAGCTAGTTGGAAGCAGCTGCATAGCATAGGTAGATCAGCTCAGCTCAGTGCTTTGTGACCACCTAGAAGGGTGGGATAGGGATGGTGGGAGGGAGACGCAAGAGGGAGGGGATATGGGGATATATATATACGTATAGCTGATTCACTTTGTTATACAGCAGAAACTAACACAAAAAAGTAAGGCAATTATACTCCAGTAAAGAAGTTTTAAAAAAAATATACAAACAATAAATGCTGGAGAGGGTGTGGAGAAAAGGGAACCCTCTTGCACCATTGGTGGGAATGTAAATTAGCAATACCTTTTAAAATTGCACCCCCAAAATTAAAATGCGTAGGAATAAAACTGACCAAGGAGGTGAAAGCCTTATAAACTAAGAACTATAAAACATTAATAAAGGAAATAAAACAGAATTCAAGGAAATGGAAAGGTATCCCATGTTCTTGTATTGGAAGAATTAATATTGTTAAAATGGCTATAATTCCCAAAGAAATCTACAAATTTAATGTGATTCCTATCAAATTACCCATGAAATTTTTCACAGAAGTAGAACAAATAATCCAAAAATTTATATGGAACCATAAAAGACCCAGAATTGCTAGAGCAATACTGAGGGAAAAAAGAAAAAAAGCAGTAGGCATAACTCACCCAGACTTCAGACAATAGTGCAGAGCTACAGTAATCAACAGTGTGATATTTGTACAAAAACAGACATATAGATAAATGGAACACAATAGAGAGCCCAAAAATAAACCCACACACCTATGGTCAATTAATCTTTGACAAAGGAAGCAAGAATATAAAATGGGAAAAAGATAATCTCTTCAGCAAGTCGTGCTGGGAAAGTTTGACAGCTGTATGTAAATCAATGAAGTTAGAACAGAGCCTCACACCATGCATAAAAATAAACTCAAATTGCTTAAAGACTTAAACATAAGCCAAGACACCATAAAACTCCTAGAAGAAAACATAGGCAAAATATTCTCTGACATAGATAGTACCAATGTTTTCTTAGGTCAGTCTCCCAAGGGAATAAAAAGAAAACAAAAGTCAACAAAGGGGACCTGCTCAAATTTACCAGCTTCTGCACAGCAAAGGAAACAATTTTAAAATATTAAGACAACCTATCTAATGGGAGAAAATATTTGCAAATATGGTGACACACAAGGGCTTAATCTCCAAAATATACAAATAACTCATACAACTCAACAACAAAAAAACAAATAACCCAATCGAAAAATAGGCAGAAGACCTTAATACATGTCTCCAAAGAAAACATACAGATGGCCAGTAGGCACATGAAAAGATGCTCAACATCACTAATTATTAAAGAAATGTAAATCAAATCTACAATGAGGTACCACCTCACACGGGTCAGAATGGCCATTATTAAAAAGTCTACAAATAGAAAATGCTGGAGAGGATATGAAGGAAAGGGAACTCTCCTACACTGTTGGTGGGAATGTAAGTTGGTACAGCCACTATGGAAAACAGTATAGAGTTTCCTCAGAAAACTAAAAAGGGAATTACTATATGTTCTAGCAATCCCATTCCTGGGAATATACATAGAAAAAAACTATAATTCAAAAAGATATATGCAATCCTATTTTTATAGCAGCACTGTTCACAATAGCCAAAACATTGAAATAACCTTAATGTCCATTGACAGATGAATGGATAAAGAAGATGTGGTACATATATATGATGGAATACTACTCAGCCATAATAAAGAATGAAATAATGCCATTTACAGCAACATGGATGCAAAAGTCAGAAAGAGGACAAATATCATATGATACCACTTATATATGGTATCTAAAATATGACACAAATGAACCTATCTACAAAACAGAAACAGACTCATAGACATAGAGAACAAACTTGTGGTTGCCAAGGGGGAGAGGAGGTGGGGGAGGGATGGTTTGAGAATTTGGTATTGGTTGATGCAAATTTTTACATTTAGAATGGATAAACAACAAGGTCCTAATGTATAGCACAGGGAACTATATTGAATAGCCTGTGATAAACCATAACGGAAAAGAATATTAAAAAATGAATGTATACAAATACTACTACTATTACATACTACATCTTACCTACTACTACTACTATTTAAATAATTATTTGTAATTTATCAAGTACATTTATATATCACCCAAGGACACACCATGAGTTAGGATAACAGCTGTGTCTAAAGTTCATGTCTCCAAGGCTAAATATTATAACAGCGTAATAACAATACCAGTAATAACTACCATTTATTGAACACCTTATATGTGGCACCACTGTATTAATACTTTCACATTGGTTACCTCCCATCCTTTCAACAAACCTGTGGGGTAGGATTTATTGCCTTTGTTTACTAAATGAGAAATTTGGGGCTTACGAAACAAAAGTAAGTGTCAGAGCTTGAGGATGTGTCTGTTGGACTAAAGAAAAATCTATCTTCTATACTGCCACACTTACTCACTAATGCCTCAGTATTAATGAGCTTTGTTCTGCTTTTTCCTCGTAGAAGCAAGGAGGATTACTATAAATAGGACTAGAAAGAAGGAGGGTGGGGAACTGAAGGTAATGTTCCTTTTTTCTATTTTTCCTAAGCCTGATTCTACCTGTTATATATAAAGTTTGTGCAGAATATTGAAAAACTAATCAATAATCATATATTTCTGACACAAAAATATTTATGTCCCTACAATTTTAAGTACTTAATGGTAGGTATTGATAGGTATTTTTATCTTTATTTTACCAGTGAAGAAGGAAATTTTAAGAGATTGGTAGCTTATCCCAGGTCACATAGTAACTAAGTGGCTTGGGATCAGGTATGAGTTGCTCAAAAGTTCAGATGCTTAACCTTAACTGACACTGCACTGATTCTCCTTGAATTACACACTCAGAATTCTTGGTAGCAGCACTGGTCTATGACAAAGTGGTCATCAACTTTTAAAGCAGGTGGACCTGCATTTAATATACATGTTTTACCTGCATATCAGTTTCTCATCACAAAGTATAACCTGGAACTTAGTGTTGCTCAACATTTTCAAATTCTGAATGGAAAGAGCTTATACTTACAGAGAAGTCCCTAGAAGTCCCTTTGTTTTCCTTGGATGCTTTGCAGTCCATTGTTGGCTTAAGCAAGACCACCAGAGAAACGTGAATATGGACTACAGGGTTACTTTATTTTGACCAAGTATAGCTCAATAATAATTTAGAGGGAAGATCACTTTGGCTTTATGGCATCAATTTACAGTAAGCAATATTAATAGAAATAGGCCTTAAGAAACATGTTACTGTGTTTACTATGGAGGTGCTGTTGATGATATCGCTCACAACATACTCTTCAAGACTGCTCATAAAAAGACTAGTTTTCTGATCTTCATAGCAATAGTTTCCTGATCTCAGTAGCAATAACTCTGCTTCTATATTTTCCATTTAGATAATGTGAATCATGCAACTGATAAGGTTTCCTTCTTTGCATTGAAAGTTTAAAAGTTCAGAATCAAATTTGTAGCTCATGTTAAGCAAATGTGAAGAACTTTTCAAGCATGCAGTTTGCATGCTAACTGCATTCAGACATTCTTTATTCAGTCACTGCTATCTCTTCATTTCCAAAGCCATATACTCTTTCCAAGCTTCATAGAGTCAGTATGTGTAGTGGTTAAAACCATGGATTCTACAATTAGATTGTCTGAGTTTGAATCTACTTTCTGTCACTTACTATGTGACCATGAACAAAGTATTTATGTACTCTGTACCTCAGTTTCTGCATTTGTTGAGTCGACATAATAGTACTTAGCTCTTAGAGCTGTTATGAGTATTATATTGTGGTAATATATGTAAAGTGCTTAGAACAGAGCCTAAAATTCAGTACCTCCGCATTGTATAACTCCAGTGGATGCCATTTACATAGAATGCAGTGTGAATGGTAATTCCTTGATTTGGACAGTATGGTGGCTCTGCTGACACATAGTGAGTGCCATATACATGTTAGCTATTGTTATTGCTAACACATGCTCATAAAGCAGAGTTTTACTGGAAAAAATAAATGGGATTTTGCCTATTTCCCTGTCTCTGTGTTTCCACAGAAGAATGTGGGTGCATAAAAATTCAGGCTGTCAGACAAGTTTCTAAAACTTTCATGCAAGGCTGCCTTTCCACCTCTAAATAGAGCCAGGTGCAATCCCATTTTGTACTAGGTTAGTGAGGTGGGAGCAGCATGTATTATATATAAATATGCTAGGTAGGCCATTTCATCAGACTTGTTATTCTAACTTTAAGCAGCAAATACAGCATAAGGAAAATTTTAATTTGGCCTGTACCCACAAACTTTCTTAAGAGTTTTAAGGGATTTTAATGAAAGGGTCATATTGAGTTAGACCTAATATTTTTGGTTCTTTGTTTTAAAGTCTCATTTCAAATCGAGAAGATATTTAAACGTTTAATGTCAAATAAGCATGTTCTTCTAACATGCATGTACCACCACCACCAATACTACTTTCTTTAATTTGCTTAGTCTAAAAAACTGCCTGACAATAATCATCTTGAATGACAGAAACATGAGAATGCAGAGGAAGATTTGGAGGGTTTTGGAAAACACATGAATGTCTAAATATTAAAATAAAAATATAGGGCTTCCCTGGTGGTGCAGTTGTTAAGAATCTGCCTACAAATGCAGGAGACACAGGTTCGATCTCTGGTCCGGGAAGATCCCACATGCCACGGAACAACTAAGGCCATGCACCATAACTACTAAGCCTTCACTCTAGAGCCTGTGAACCACAACTGCTGAGCCCAATGCCACAACTACTGAAGCCCGTGCACCTAGAGCCTGTGCTCTGCAACAAGAGAAGCCACCACAATGAGAAGTCCATACACCACAACGAAGAGTAGTCCCCACTCGCTGCAACTAGAGAAAGCTCGCACACAGCAGCAAAGACCCAACATGGCCAAAAATAAATAAATTAAATTAATTAATTAATAAAAATATAAAATAAATATGTATATATATATTAATGTTAGTGATATAATAGTTCCACTTCAGATGAAAGCAGATCTTAGAGAAGAGGGTTTTCTCTTTAGAAGACATAGACTAGATCTGCAGGCAAACACACAACCCTCATACTTTCCAAAGGATATTCCATATTTTAGCAAGCAGGCAAGGAGAGGCTATAGTAGAAGGGATCACTGTACTCCCATTCCCTTTGGATTGATTGAGTAACTTTAAAGTATTTCATAGGGAAGAGTGAATGACCACTTGGCTTTGCTCTCAGTCAAAATTAAACTTTAATTGGTTGAATGTGAGCTTCTATCTTCAAATTGTTCCTGGCTCATAAATATTAGAGCAGTGCCTCCGTCTACTATTTGCAAAATCAGGAATCAAAAATTGGCTGCCTCAGTTTTTCAGCCAAATTTCCAACCTTTTCTCCATAAGTCTCAAGACCCTCCTACATTGACTTTCAGTCAAAGACAACCAAGAAAGACGCTAAAATAAAGCATTTCAAAACCCAATTTACCCATAAGTCCAGGGAAACTGTTGAGCTTCTTGTTCTAAGCCTTACACTAGGAAACTCTGTGGAAAAATGATTCCAAATAGGAGTTTTGGTAATTGAATATGATTCCTATCTTAAACCCCCATAGCAGACTATCAACAACCCATACCCTCAGGTTCAAAAAAAAATAAAGCAAATCAAGGAAGCTTATGATGTCACCTTTTACCTCTCCTGGACTATGATGCTTTCATTCCTTCTCCAAATATTTATTGAATATTTATTGTATTCAAAATACTGATCAGGCGACTGAGCTCATAATCTCTACCTCCTAAAAGTAAAAATGGAACTCATACTTAAATAATCTGGCTAAATGTTTTTTCAATTTTGCTTAAAGACATTGAAATAATCTTTGAAAAGAAGATCTCATTCAATGTTATGGGCCAAACTGTATTCCACTAAAATTTATATGTTCAAGTTCTAACCTGCAGTTCCTCATAATATAACTTTATTCAGAGATAGGTCTTTACCATGTTAAAATGAGGCCATTGCAGTTGACCCCAATCTAATATAACTTGTGTCCTTATAAAAAGGTGAAATTTGGAGACAGGATTAAATACACAGGGAGAACATTATGTGGACATATAAACATCCACCTATAAGCCAAAGAGAGAGGCATGGAACAGATTCTTCCCTCACATCCTTCAGAAGGAACCAACCCTGCTGATACCTTGTGTTCAGACTTCTAATCTCCAGAACTGTTGATACAATCAATTGTTGTTTAAGCCACCCAATTTATGGTACTTTGTTACAGAAACCCTAGTAAACTAATACAGTCAGTTTAACAATTCATAATTATATGGAAGCCTAAGTTTTCAACCTATCTAGAAGTATGTACACAACATGTGTATATGCACACACACACATAAGTACACCTTGAGGTAACTCAAGGCAGAACTAATTAGTATGTTTCTAAAAATTAACACTACCATTTTATTTTTCAGCAAAAATTAACAATGAATCTAATTCTATAAAGGGATAAAAAAAATAACTATATTAAAGCAGGTCGAGAAATGGTTTGTATTATCAATGCCAAATCACTCTGGACAGTTACTTAAGTTGTATGTGAATGACAAAAAACATAGCATTATGAAGAACAAATGAAAATGGACAAATGCTACAACAGACCCAAGGTGCTGCCTGTTTTGGGAATGGCATTCTCATGGCTATGTTCTTCTCCGGCCCATGTGTAATCCATGCATGGGGGCATGAAATTTTTTAACAGCAAAATTCCAGTCAGCCAGCAAGTGTGCAATTTGAGCCCCAGCTGCTCCTTAAGGATAAGGAGAGGGGGAAGGGATACATTTGACAGCAAAACATTGACATTACTATAGATTAAATGACTTCTGAGTTATTCAGGGGAGATTCTTTGAGACAGCACTCAAGTTAGAAATTTTTTTTCTATCAAAATTCAGGTACATTTCTAAGCAATAATGCAAATATCAGGTATATTTATAAAGCAGAAATGCAAGTAGACATATCTATAAAATTTCATATACCCATACATATTATATGCCATTTCATTAGTATAATATCATTCTGTTAAATGTTGAAATTTTGTAGGTGTGTATGTTTGTGTGTGTGTGTGTGTGTGTGTGTGTGTAAGAGGGTCTTATATTGTCCACTGTAGAAATGCAAATACTTCAAGGAGGTCACACTTTACGTTCCTAATCAGCAACCACCGAAATTGTTAGTAAACCTTTAAGCTGAATAGACTTGGGAAGGAGAAGTTTGGAGTGGGTTGAAGGCAATTTAGGGTGTAGGACAAAGTTTGATGACAAACTATTTATCTAAGAACATTCCTGAAAGGGAGAATACAGGTCAAAGGATATTGAGCAAGTTGGTGAATTCCAGACAATCTATCACTCAATAGTCAGAACACACATTGACTTCTCTTGCTTCTCTCTAGGTACACTCCTGCAGAAAGCACCAGAAAGAACATTGTTGGAGTTGATTTGTCTGGCTTCTTGGTGCTGGGTAGGGAGGACAGCAAATAATTGAAGTAGTTTAAAGTTGTTTAGAGTTTTCTGGACTTAATCTTAAGCTTCACATTGCAATGTTGCCCTCTGATAAGTTTCCTTGCAAATATGCTCTAGCCAAGACCAGAAAGTTCATTTGACAATTGTGGATGTGTCTGTTTGTATATGGAATTTTCTGTACTTTACCTGGTTGAATTAACAACTTAATCTTTTCATCTTCTAGTAATATTAATAATTGCCATATATAGAGTACCAGGTAATATTATAAGCACTTCATATTTAATCTTCAAAACAGCTCTACAAGGTAGATGTTATTGTTTTCATTTTACAAAGACACTGTGGGTATAAGGGTAAAGTTATATGTAGCTTGGATTCAAACCCAACCACTTTGGATTCAAAGCTGGGCTATTTCATTTCCAGTATATTATAAGTGATTGGATTTGAATTTGTGACCTATTTTTTAAAATGTTCCGTGTTTATTTTTTAACAATTTATATATAATCCCTTGCAGTATTCTGTGTTTCAGCAGACTTCACTGACAAATGGTTTTCCTTTAAGTTCTTAAATGGAGTACGTATTGTCAGCATAAATTTGGGGACATTATCCATTTTAAAAACTCAGGAGTCTTGTTTCCCAGATCGTTCCCAGCACTAGGCCCTGGTTGTTCAGCAACCCTCACCCACACCCAGCGGATCACTGCTCATCCTTAATCTCTCTTAGGCTCAGAGAGACTCTACAGTGCGTGCCCTGAGTTGGTGCAGACCCGACCCTAGTCTCTCCACAGCTCTGTAGAGGCAACCACCACAGCATCTCCAGATGCCGCGGATGGTGTCAGCGCAGAGCTGGGCAGACGCCGCAGGTCACTGGGCCACTGCTGCTAATGGTGCCCACCTGGTGGCACTGAGATCAGATTCAAACTGCCCAACTATGCCTAGCAGTGCTTCTACTAGGACATTACGCCTGTCACCAAGTACACCCTCGAGTTCCAGGCGACTACTGGCAGTCACTATGATGTAGATTGTCGATCTGACGGCCCTGATGGCAATATGTTATACAAAAAGATGAAGAAACAGCCTTCAAAACTGGGACATACAAATTTTGTGTCAGCAATGAATATTCTGCTTTCACACATAAAATACATAAAATCGTATATTTTAATTTTGAAGTTGGAGAAGGCCCACCTTTGTTTCCTAGTGAGAACTGAGTCAGGGCTCTTACCCAGATGGAATCTGCCTGTGTTTCAATTCATGTAACTCTGAAGTCTGTCATCAACTTTCAGACTCATTTCCGTTTGAGAGAAGCTCAAGGCCTAAGCCAGCCAAGGATCTAAATATAAGAGTGGCTTGGTCAGTAGAAGCCCGCATTCTTCTGGTGGTTAGCATAGGGCTGGTATTTCTTCTGAAAAGTCTTTTTCAGTTAAAATAACCACCATAACTAATGTTGGATCATAACTACGTTTTGAGAATTCATGCACCCTAATCACTATACTATTGCTGTCCTCTAATTTTAGGTACAGAAGAACTTAATACTGGCAACATTTTTAAAACCTTATTCATACACTTGTTGGGGGGTGATGTGCAGTGCATAGCCTCAAACTTTGGAAAGGACACCTTTTTTTATTTGTACAGGTAGAAAAACTTTGGAACTTATTGTGATCTATTCAAAATTCAACACCAATGATGTTGGTGTTGTTTATATCTACTCTTCTGTACACTAAACTTTGTTATTTTGATTCCTTTTAGCCATTTAAAAGTATTTTTCTTTTAGGTTGTGGATATTTTTAAAACCTTACATTTAATGTCCACGTGCGTTGTGAAGGAAGATAATTGCCTTTTAACTGTTTATAGCAAATAAAATTTTGTTTTTAAGAAAATCAAAAGTGATTAATTGTAGCCCAAGCCCTATTCTGCACTGTTTAATTTTATGGGAAAAAATAGAACATAGAAATGTCATTTAATATTGATATAATTTTAAACTGATACATCATGGTTTAATTTATTTCTCACTAGCTTAGAAAATGTCACATTTTTCTTTTGGGGGCTTTATTCTATGGTTTATAACCAGATATGTTTTTTATTCACAAAGACAATCTTATCAAACAAAAAATAGTATGTTTCAATAACAAATTAGCATTTACACAAGCCTTAATATCAGACTGTTATAACAGGTATAATATTTACAGGAAAAAAGTTAAGGCACTTCTATTAGGGGGCAAATAAATGAGAAAAAATTTAGTGAGTTACCTGCACACATTACATTGTCAGTGTTTTTTCCAAAGAAAGCAGGTGATCTGTTTTATTTTAGCATTTTAATTGGCTGGTTCTTGCTCTTATACGAATTTCACTTCTTTGTCATTCCCAGTTAAAATTGACGGTTGTAATGTAATATTAGTATCATAAAAATGCCATACATTTTATCCTGATTGGTGTGATGCACTGAGAAGTTTGTTTCTTTGTTTTTTTCTTTGGTTTTTCTTTTTGTTTTTTCTTTTTTTTTGTCTTGCACATGCTATTTGTATAATCTCCGGTTAGTGACCCTAAGGTGATTTAAAAATTTAGAATGCTGTGTGTGCTTCTTATTTGATAATCTTCATTGACTGTACTTCATTTAATGAGTGTTAAATAGTGCATATTCTGTACACTATAGGGTTTGGACTGTTTTTGCATTTTATAGCTTGTATAGATTGAGCTGATTGAAATAAGACTTTGTTCCAAGTATTCTGGAATAGAATATGAGATGATGACAAACTGTATAGGTCTTTAAAGCTTTTCTGCTGTTAAAAAATAATTTGCAACTGCTTTTTGCCATGCCTCTCTCCCTCACCCTAAAATGCTGAGTGCTAAATAAGACTGTTATATTGTAGAGACTTTGATATGTGGTACCATAGAAAACTGGTTGGATAGCTCTTACCACTACTTATTAGAAGTTAACTCTTAATTCTAAGCTGTCTTTAAAAGTGTATACACTTCAGCATGTATAAGCAAAACAAATTCAAGTTGCTCTGCTTCCTAATTTCAAACAATACAATGTATCAAGGGATGAACATGTTTTCAACCCTTTAATTCTAAAATTTTTGAAGACCAAATAGCTATTCCTTAAACAATACTTACCAATGGATTAGAAGTGAATTTTAAAGTTGTGCAGATTTATCTATTAGGGTTCTTATATCGGCTTGCTTTGTGTCAAGTGCCTGGTGTGATGGATACTGCAGAAGTTAGAATTTGAAGTTAAAAGATTGGAGGGCAAGTAGCAATATAGGCACTGTGACCTTGAGCCCCTATCAATTTCCTGTTGAAGCTATAAAAAATTACCATAAACTTAGTGACTTAAAACAATACAAGTTTATTCTCTTATAGTTCTAAAGGGAAGAAGTAAATAAATGAGTGTTAATGAGGGTAAAGTAAGGTGTCATCTGGGTCAGCTGTCTGGCAGCTTTAGGGTGAGTCTGTTCCTTGCCTCTTTTACTGGCTGCATTATCCCAATCTCTGTTTCTGTGGTCACATTGCTTTCTCCTCTCTTGTACTCAAACCTCCTTCTGAATCCTTCTCATAGACTCTTGGGATTATCTCGGACCCACCCAGATAGTCCACGATAATCCCCTCAACTCATGATCCTTAATCACATCTATATGTCCTTTTTGCTATATAAAGTAATATTCACAGGTTCCAGAGATTAGGAAGTGGATAACGTTTGGGGACCATTATTTAGCCTACCACAAGCACTTCAGTCTTGCTGAAGATGTGTGTGTGTGTGTGTGTGTGTGTGTGTGTGTGTGTGTGTTTACAGCAATAAAGATGAACAAATGTTTACCTGCTGTTTTCCATAACTCATACTGTAAAGACTATTAAAACACACAGTTTATTTTCATTGTTACCATTATTAATATTCCACTGAAAATCCCACTACATATGCCAGCTAAAGCAAGTTGTCCACAAACAGGATTGTATATAATTATAATTCTTATATTGTATTCTGCAACTTTATAAATGCCCCTCTATATTTAGATTTGAAAATTTTAAACACTTATGTTAACAGGATTGATAAGCATGGGCATATATTAAATGTCCTTTGCTGGTTGCCTGTCTGCTCCACTGTTTTGAGATACTTACACCTTAATTAAGCAGAGTTGGGTATCATCACTGTGCTGAGATTGGTATAGATAATGCACTTATTTAATCTGTTTTTATCAAAACATCATGATATTAAGTTATTACCAAAAATAATTTTCTTTTTCAAATTTATTAGTAATTTATTATATTATAGAGTAAATGTTCCAAGTAAAAGAAAATAATTTTAAGATTGGATAGCAAAAACGTAGGTATTTAAAAACTCCACATAATGTCCACTGTGTATAAAGTGACATTAAAAAAGTAAGTGTTGTATAAGGTTGAGAAATTAAGGAAAAGCAAACTGACATAACTACTGATACACTTACTGATGAGCCTTAAGACAGCCTCTTCAATAAGTGGTGCTGGTAAAACTGGGCAGCTACATGTAAAACAATGAAATTAGAACACTCTCTAACACCATACACAAAAACAAACTCAAAATGGATTAAAGACCTAAATGTAAGGCTAGACACCATCAAACTCTTAGAGGAAAACATAGGCAGAACTCTTTATGACATAAATCACAGCAAGATCCTTTTTGACCCACCTCCTAGAGAAATGGAAATAAAAACAAAAATAAACAAATGGGACCTAATGAAGCTTAAAAGCTTTTGCACAGCAAAGGAAACAATAAACAAGACAAAAAGACAACCCTCAGAATGGGAGAAAATATTTGCAAATGGAGCAACTGACAAAGGACTAATCTCCAAAATTTACAAGCAGCTCACACAGCTCAACATTTAAAAAGCAAACAACGCAATCCAAAAATGAGCAGAAGACCTAAATAGACATTTATCCAAAGAAGATATACAGATTGCCAACAGACACATGAAAGAATGCTCAACATCATTAATCATTAGAGAAATGCAAATCAAAACTACTCTGAGATATCATCTCACACCAGTCAGAATGGCCATCATCAAAAAATGTACAAACAATAAATCCTGGAGAGGGTATGGGAAAAGGGAACTCTCTTGCCCTGTTGGTGGGAATGTAAATTGATACAGCCACTATGGAGAACAGTATGGAGGCTCCTTAAAAAACTAAAACTACCATGTGACCCAGCAAACCCACTACTGGGCATATACCCTGAGAAAACCGTAATTCAAAAAGAATCATGTACAAAATATTCATTGCAGTTCTATTTACAATAGCCATGACATGGAAGCAACCTAAATGTCCATCAACAGATGAATGGATAAAGAAGATGTGGCACATATATACATTGGAATATTACTCAGCCATAAAAAGGAACAAAACTGAGTTATTTGTAGTGAGGTGGATGGACCTAGAGACTGTCATACAAAATGAAGTAAGTCAGAAAGAGAAAAACAAATACCGTATGCTAACACATATATGTGGAATTTTTAAAAAATGGTCATGAAGAACCTAGGCACAAGATGGAAATAAAGATGCAGACCTTCTAGAGAATGGACTTGAGGACATGGGGAGGGGGAAGGGTAAGCTGGGACAAAGTGAGAGAGTGGCATGGACATATATACAATACCAAATGTAAAATATTTAGCTAGTGGGAAGCAGCTGCATAGCACAGGGAGATCAGCTCGGTGCTTTGTGACCACCTAGAGGGGTGGGATAGGGAGGGTGGGAGGGAGGGAGATGCCAGAAGGAAGAGATATGTATATGTATAACTGATTCACTTTGTTATAAAGCAGAAACTAACACACCATTGTAAAGCAATTATACTCCAATAAAGATGTTAAAAAAAAAAGAAGTAGGACAGCAGGGATCCTTGTTCCCTCTTCTTGCAAATGTCTAGGGGAAGAGTTTTCATTGCTGTATCCAGATGCTTTTCTGTCTTTCCACCCAGCCTGGCCACTACTGTTCTACCTCTTCCAGAAAGCCACTTTTCCATCACCAAAACTGTTAGACCTGTGTCTTGATTACTCTCTTCAAGGAAAGTTAGCCTGTTTGTATTGGTTCCCTTTGCCCCTGAGGCTCTCGGGGAGACACAGAGGGCCCATTGGAGTCTGCACATACACTGGGTTGTCTTACAGGAGAGGAATGCTGAGGTTGTGAAATTTATTTCAGTTTCTTTGAAGTACGAACCAAGCCTGTTTGTTGTCTCAATGGGAGAGATGGTCTCGTTTTCCAAGTTCCTCACTGCATTTTTCAATTCTGAGAAAAAAAAGGGGTCAGAGCCTTGTATTCACATGTACAATGTGATGAGCAAGAGAAGAGAGATGCACGAAGGAGGGTTTTCAGATAGCTACTCCTGGTTCACATGTCAACTTGACTTTTAGAGAATTTTCACATGAAAATGACACCTTGTCAGCCATTGAAGAACACCTGGGATGAAATCTTCTTCATGGATGTCAGTGACCACTTGTTAATGACAGTATCACTAGGAATACAAGCAGCAGAATGAGACCAACTTGCATATAAACCTCTAACACCACCCACGAATAACTTTTGATGAAATTATTGAGGTATATTAAAGTTTTTGAAATCACCACTCTTACCTGTTGTAAAAATAATACAGGCTTTTTATAGTCTGTATGCAACTGGTTAAAGTTTGATAGTTGTTTATATTCAGCTGGGTATGCATATATAAGTAGAAAATGCATATCTATTCAGACATTAAAAAAAAAAACAACTCAGGAGTATTGAGTTTTATCAACTTTGCAAAGACCCTTCTAGGAGTTACAAAACAGAGCTCCCATTCCAGTCCCAGAAGAAAGTTTTGCTATTCATGTCAGCTCACTAGAAAAGGCTATCAGCTTTCCACTATAACCCACCAAGCTGGGTAATTTTGGGAGAATGATGGGCCAAGCCTAGTTCTCAATAAACTATTGTCTTCCTCAGTAACCACTCCAGATAACTTCTGGAACCATGTGGTTATTTCGATTTTTAGGAGCAATCAGTCTCCAGATGAAGTTATCTGTGCACAAATTCTTTTTATCCAACATCTAGATGTTACTCAGGGGAAAAAATGTCTCAGCTTGTTGCAGGAGAAGGAAGTCAGTGGGAGGCTACTTCAGAAAGTCAGTGGGAAGGTCCCTTTAGTGATATTAATTTAACTGTAAGGAAGAATCAAAGTAACCTGGATTCAACGATCTCTCCTCCCCGCAAGACAAACTTCAAAGGACTCGGTTTTCCTCATAGGCAGGTCTTTCTAGCTCCCTTGCTTTCCTAATTATCAGAACTAAGAGGGTTTCTGGGAGAGAAGTGGTTCCCCTGTTGTCTCTCTTTATAACAGACTTGGAGCTTGTAACTGACACCTCCCAAAGGCAGGGGGCCTGTTTGCTGAAAGCCTTACTCTCCCTGGCACACCATTCATGCCACGAATAAATAGGAGACCAATGCTTCAAGGCTCTAGTGGACCTGGCAGAACAAACTGACCAGCATTCCCAGCCTGGGTCCCAGCTGTATACACATGATACTCAACCTGACAAACCGAACTTCCCAATTCAACTGTTTTTCTGCCTAATACACACTCATGTGCAGATCTGATTTCACCCATTAAAACTGCTTTTATCAATGATCAATGCAAAAAAAATAGTTACTTGAAAAATTTTGCAACTCAATTGAAAATCTCCATTACATGAGCTATTTATTGTAACACTCTATGATCCTAATATAAGGATCCATTATTTGTCTTAGGAGGACCCAGGAGATATTTTCTCACTTTTAATGAGTGGTATGATTCTTTGTATTGAATATAATAACTATAATAGCCTTTAATATTTCCCTTTGTGTCTTGGTTGCTAGAAATCTCAGAACTCAAACCGATGCAAAATTGCCCAAAATTCCCATTCTTCTTTATGTTTTCAGTCCCTTAAATTTAGTCTTAAATGTTCATTATAATATGTGTCATTATTGTAAATCATTTCAAACTTTCTATGAAATATGAAAGTAGATAAGGGCATAAATTATAAATAAATATATATATATATACCCTTTGGGAAGAGATATTAAAGGCTTTCTTGTTTTGATTATAATATAATAATGGCTCTTAAGCATAAGCTGACACTTGTTTCCAACACATGTACTTTTTTTTACTATTGAGGCATAATTCACATACCATAAAATCTACACTTTAAAGCATACAATTCACAAAATTGTACAATTACTACTATATAATTCCAGACATTTTCATCACCCCCAAAGAAACTCTGTACGCATTATCAGTAGCTCTCCATTCTTTATTTCTCTATCCCCTGGCAACTAATAATCTACTTTCTGTCTCAATGAATTTGCCTATTCTGGACATTGCATACAAATGGAATACTAAAATATAGTCTTTTGTGCCTAGGTTCTTTTACTTAGCATAATGTTTTCAAGGTTCAACTATGTTGTAGCATGCATCTGTACTTCATTCCTTTTTATGGCTATGTAATATTCATTTGTATGGATATACCACATTTTATTTATCTATTCATTTGTTGATAGATATTTGGGTTATTTCACTTGCTGACTATTGTGAATAATAATGCTATGTACATTCATGTATAAGTTTTGGTGTGGACGTAAGTGTTCAATTCTCTTGTGTATATCCCTACAGATGAAATTGCTGGGCCATATTGTAACTCTATTTGACTTTTGAAGGAAACACTAAAGTGGTTTTCACAGTGGCTACATCACTGTACATTCCCACCAACAATATATGAGAGCTCCTATTCTTCTGAATCCTTGCCAAAACGTATTTTCTGTTCTAATTTTTCTGTTTTCATTTCAGCCATCCTAGTAGGTTTGAAGTATTTTATTGTGGTATTGATTTGTGTTTTCCTAATGACTTATGATATTTGGTATCTTTTCATGTGCTTCCTGGACATTTGCAGATCTTATTTGGAAAAATGTTTGTTCAGACCCTTCATGTTTAAATTATGCTGTCTTTTTACTGCTGAGTTGTAAGAGTTTGTTATATAGTCTGTATACCAGACGCTTATCAGATATATGATTTACAAATATTTTCTCCCATACTGTAGGCTGTCTTTTCACTTTCATCAAAATGTCATTTTAAGCAAAAACATATTTGAATTTTATGTAGTCATTTATTTATATCTTTCTTCATTGTTTTAACTTTTGTTGTCATATCTAAAATATCATTGTATAACCCACTGTCACAAATAATTAGGCCAACTTTTTTCTAAGAGTTTTACAGTTTTCCTAAGCATTTTATTCTTTTGTTCGTATTATAAATGTAATAGTTTCCTCAATTTAAATTTCATATTGTTTATTGCAAATGTTATAGAAATACAATTGCTTCTTTTATATTGATCTTGTATCCTGAAAACTTGCTGAAATACTTTCATTATAATAGGTTTGTGTGTATGTGATCTACATAAAGATCATGCCATATGAAAATAAAGATACTTCTACTTCTTAATTTACAATTTGGATGCAAATTTTAAAATTTATTTTAATCAATTTATTTTTTGCTTGCCTAACTGCAATGGCTAGAATCTCCAGTTCAATGTTTAATAAAATTGGCAAGAGGGGACATATGTGCCTTTTCCTAATCTTAGGGGGAAAGTTTTCACTCTTTCACATTAAGTATTATGTTAGCTGTGGGTTTTTCATAGATGCCTTTTTTCCTTTATCAATAATTCCCTTCTATTACTGGTTTGATGAGTGTTTACCATAATAGGTGTTGAATTTTTGACAAGTGTATTTTATGTATCTATTGAGATGATCATTGTGTCCTTTATTCTATGATTATTGTATATTACATTGATTGATTTTCATATATTTACTCAACCTTGCATACCTGTGATAAATCTCATTTTGTTATGGTATATGTTCTTTTTTTATATGTTGCTGGATTTGACTTGTTAACATTTTGTTGAGGAATTTTTTCATCTCTATTCATAAGAGATATGATCTGTATTTTTTTCCTTATGATGTCTTTGTCTGGATTTGGTATCAGGGTAATATTATTCTCATAAAATGCATTGGAAGCTAGTCTCTATTCTAGTTTTTGGAAGATTTTGTGAATGATTGTTGTTAATTCTTTAACTGCTTGGTAGAATTCACTAGTGAGCCATCTTCTTCTGCAGTTTTTTAATGGAAAGTTTTTTATTACTTATTCAATCTCTATTTGGTATAGATATATTCATATTTTTATTTCCTCCTGAGTCAGTTTCAGTAGTTTGTGACCTTCTAGAAATTTTCGCATTTCATCTTGTTTATTTAACTTGTTGACTTTCAAATGCTCATAGTATTTTCTTTCTATTTTTGTAAGGCTAGTAGTAATGTCATCTCTTTCATTCCTAATGTTAGAAATTTGAGTCTTCTGTAATATTTTTCTGTCACATGAGCTAAACTGTTAATTTTATTGATTGATCAAAGAACCAATTTTTTATTTCATTGATTTTATCCATTTTCTATTCTCTATTGTACTTGCTTCCTCTCTACTCTTATTATTTCCTTCTTTCTGCTAAATTTAGGTACAGCTTGCTCATCTTTTTCCAATTCCTTGAGATGTGAAGTTAGGTTTTTAATTTTGGATACTTCTTTTTTAATGTAAGCATTCAAAACTGGAGGAAAGATGAAGCAAGGTAAGGTGGTGGGGGAAGCACAAGCCACACAGCCACTACCACATCTTCCCAGCAGTAGTAGCAACAGTGGCTGTGGTGCACAAGGAGCCTAGAGTAGATGCTCAGTTAGATTGATCTTGGTGCAGCCTTATTCAAAGAACATCCCCAGGATCTCTCATTGCCATATTACTATAGATTTCCTTCTGTCTGACTGATGTTGTGATCCTTGTACCACCATACTTCTGTCATCTTTTCTATTCTAGTCTGAGCCAGAATCGGCTCACCACTGTTGCATCTGGCACTTCTGAACTTCCCAGGTTTCTTTTCAAGAATAAGCCGAGTCATCTTTACTGGAAATCAGCTTGCTGAAACCATTTTTTTCTGGGGCTGATAGCCTTCCTGTTAGCAGCCTTTTGCAGGGAGTGGTGGTGCACTTGTATAAAGAGTATCTGTCAGGAGAGACTGGAGCACTCCAAAAGGAGACTACCTTGAGCAAGTGGAGTTTGCTAAAACTATTGAAACAGCAGTTCTTGAAGTTGAAGAAAAGTATATGGGAGATTGTGAGACAAGATGGCAGAGTAAAAAGTCTTTGAGCTCCCCTCCTCTCACAAGCATACCAAACTGCTGAACAACCATCAAAAACAAATACTGGAATCTACAAAAAAAAAAAGATATTCTACATGCAAAGACATGAAGAAGAAACCATGAGACTGCAAGAGGGGCACAATTGTGACATAATCAAATCCCATACTAACTGGGTGGGTGACCCATAGACTAGAAATAATAATATTGCAGAGGTTCTGCCAGAGGAGTGAGAGCTCTGAGCCCCACACCAGGCTCCCCAGCCTAGGGGTCTGGCATCAGGAGGTGGAATCCTCAGAGCATTTGGCATTGAAGGCCAATGGGGCTTTTTGCAGGAGCTCCACAAGACTCAGGGAAGCAGACTCCAATCATGGAGAGTGTACACAGGTTCTCATGCACACAGGGACCAAGAGCAAATGCAGGGCCAGACTTAGGGCCAGACTTACCTGCTGGTCTTGTGGGGAATCCTGAAGAGGCAGGGGGAGGCTGTAGCTCTGGTTGGGGTCAAAAAACTGGTGGCAGACATAACAGAGACATATGTGAACTCTGGCTAGAGGCAGACATTTTGGGTCCTTGGCCCTGAGACATGGTCCCGCCCAACATCCTGTAAGCTCCAGTCCTGGGACACCTGAGGCTAAACAACCAACAGGGCAAGAACATAGCCCCACCCATCAGCAGACAGACTGCCTAAACACGTCGTGATCCCACAGACATCTCTAGACACACCCCTTGACATGGCACTGCCCAACAGAAGGCCAGAACACAGGTCCACACACCAGTGCATAGGCACTGGACCCTCCCATCAGGAAGCCTGCACAAACATCTAGACCAGCCTCACCTACCAGAGGAAGACACCAGAAGCAAGAAAACTATAATTTGCAGCCTGCAGAACTGAATTCACAAATATAGGACAGAAACTACACTGGGATCAGGTGGTCCCTGGCACTTGGGTGACAGAGGGGAGTAGAGTGCTAGGACACATAGAACATCCCCTACAGAGGGTCACTTCTGCCATGTTGAGAAATGTAAATAAGTTACTACATACATAAAACTACAAATAGAAATTTAAACAAAATGAGATAACAAAGGAATATGTTCCTGACAAAGAAATAAAATAAAACTCCAGAAAAACAACTAAATGAAGTGGAAATAGGCAATCTACCCAATAGAATTCAAAGTAATGATCATAAAGATGATCAAAGATCTCAGGAAAACAATGGATGCATAGAGTGAGAAGTTACAAGAAGTTTTTAGAAAAGAGTTAGAAAATATAAAGAACAACCAAACAGAGTTGAAGAATAAAATAACTGAAATGAAAAATACACTTGAAGGAATCAAGAGCAGAATAAATGAGGCAGAAGAACAGGCAAGTGAGCTGGAAGACACTGGTGGAAATCACTGCCATGGAATAGGATAAAGAAAAAAATGAAAAGAAATGAAGACAGCCTAAGAGACCTCTGGAACAACATTAAATGCACCAACATTCACTTTATAGGGGTCCCAGAAGAACAGGGAGAGGAAGGGTCTGAGAAACAATTTGAAAATATAATAGCTGAAAATTTCCCTAACATAGGAAACAGTCACCCAAGTTCAGGAAGAGCTGAGTGTCCCATATAGGACTAACACAAGGAGGAACACACTGAGACACATAGGAATCAAATTGACAAAAACTAAAGGCAAAAAATAATAATAAAAGCAAACAAGGGAAAACCAACAAATAACATACAAGGGAAACACCATAAGACTAACAGCAGGTTTTTCAGCAGAAACACTGCAGGTCAAATGGGAGTGACACTATATTTTTAAAGTGATGAAAGGGAAAATCCTACAACAAAGAATACTCAACAAGGCTATCATTCAGATTTGAGGGAGAAATCCAAAGTTGTATAGGCACACAAAAACTAAGTAATTCAGCAAAACCAAACCAGATTGATAAAAAATGCTAAAGGAACTTCTCTAAGTGGAAAAGAAGAGGCCACAACTAGTTACAAGAAAATTATGAAATGGAAAATCTCACAGCTTAACGTTAGATCTGGGGCAGATAAGTCCTGGGTGAAGTCTGTCACAGAGGCAGTCCAGACCTCAGGAAACAACACAGCCACCTTAATTCCTGCAGCCACAATGCCCAACACCCAGACCTAGCCTACTCCACACCACAGCCTCGCACTCAATCTGGGATGAGCACAACAGAGAAAGGAAGACGACTTCGGACTTCTGAATGGAACTGAGGGTGCCTACACAGGAGGCACACAGGCACCCTGTTACAGCATGACCTCACTTGCTTCATCAATCATCTCTTCTGGGACAGGACATACACTCAAGGCAACAGAGCCTGATCAAACCTGACCCTCAGGGCTTCTACTCCAACAATTCGGGATCAAACTGCCCCTGACAAGGCAGTGACAGCCATGGAGAAAAAGGAATCCCCACCTCACATCCAGCACAATCTAGAGATACTACAACACAAACCACATTGTTGGTGTTTACTCAAACAGTGCCCCAGTAGCAGACCAGACTTCTAAAGGCAGCACAGCCACCAGAATTCCCAAGACCACCTCACAGCACACAACAGACCCAGCTGAACCATTTGGTCCTGACCACTGTCACAGCTTATTACTGGATCTGAGAGAAACCACAACAGGAGAAAAGACAAAAATTTTGGCAGCATCAGAGCAGAGCTGTAGATGCCTACACCGGCAGCACATAAGACCTCTGTACACACACAAGTCC
Organism: Orcinus orca; assembly: GCF_937001465.1. Lineage (NCBI taxonomy): Eukaryota > Metazoa > Chordata > Mammalia > Artiodactyla > Delphinidae > Orcinus > Orcinus orca. Next base: position 72,595,462 of record NC_064580.1, read on the forward strand.
CACTTGCTTCAGAACTCCCCTCCTTTGGAGAAAAGACCCCAGTGTGGAGAGAATAAATAACACACACTTAAAGGAAACAGAGCCAGTTCAAGCCCAAACCTCAGGACTTCCACTCCAGCAACTTAGGAACAGACCCTGACCCTGATATGGGGTTATGGCTGCTGAGCAGAAAGGAAGTCTCATGTCACACAGGCACAGTCTCCAGCTCCTCCATCACCAGCTACACCTATTACCAAGCTGCTAGAACATCCTGGGGAAAGACGTGAATGGAGTTTATATCAAAACCAGCCCTTCCACCAAAGGAATAGGGCAAACACAGTCTACATAGGGAGGCTCACACATAAGAACACCCTTTCAAGACCATAATAGGTAACTATTTCCTGCTTTAATTTTTATTTTATATTGGACTATAGTTGATTTACAGTGTTGTGTTAGTTTCGGGTGTACAGTGAAGTGATTCAGTTTATATATATATATATATATATATATATATATATATATTCTTTTTCAAATTCTTTTCCCATTTAGGTTATTACAGAATATTAAACAGAGTTTCTTGTGCTATATGGTAGGTCCTTGTTAGTTACCTATTGTAAATATAGTATAGTGTGTATATGTCAATCTCAAACTCACAATTTATTTCTACCTCCAACCCTTATCCCCCCCGTAACCATAAGTTTGTATTCTATGTCTGTCAGTCTGTTTACGTTTTGTAAATAAGTTCATTTATATCATTTTTAAAAATTAGATTCCACCTATGAGTGATATCATATGATATTTGTCTTTGTCTGACTTACTTCACTAGGTATAATAATCTGTAGGTCCATCCATGTTGCTGCAAATGGCATTATTTCATTCTTCTCAATGGTGGAGAAATATTCCATTGTATATATATACAACATCTTCTTTCTCCATTCATCTGTCAGTGGACATTTAGGTCGCTTCCATGTCTTGACTATTGCAAAGAGTGAACATTGTGAATGTATCCTTATTATTATTTTTTTGCAGTACACGGGCCTCTCACTGTTGTGACCTCGCCCATTGTGGAGCACAGGCTCCGGACGCGCAGGCTCAGTGGCCATGGCTCACAGGCACAGCCGCTCCACGGCATGTGGGACCTTCCCGGGTCGGGGTACGAACCCGTGTCCCCTGCATTGGCAGGCAGACTCTCAACCACTGCACCACCAGGGAAGCCCGAATGTATCCTTTAGAACTGTGGTTTTCTCCAGATATATGACCAGGATTGCTGAATCATAAGGTATTTCTATTTTTAGTTTTTGCAAGAAACTTCCATATAGTTCTTCATAGTGGCTATATCAATTACGTTCCTGCCAACACTGTAGAAGGATTCCATTTTATCCACACCCTATACAGGTTTTATTGTTTGTAGACTTTTTGATGATGGCCCTTCGGATTGGGGTGAGATGATATCTAATTGTAGTTTTGATTTGCATTTCTCCAATAATAAGCAATTCTCAGCATATTTTCAACTGCTATTGCCCATAAGTATGTCTTTTTAATTTTTTTAAACATCTTTACTGGAGTATAATTGCTTTATAATGGTGTGTTATTTTCTGCTTTATGACAAACTGAATCATTTATACATATACATATGTTCCCATATCTCTTCCCTCTTGCATCTCCCTCCCTCCCACCCTCCCTATCCAACCCCTCTAGTTGGTCACAAAGCACTGAGCTGACCTCCCTGTGCTATGCAGCTTCTTCCCACTAGCTATCTATTTTATGTTTGGTAGTGTATATATGTCCATTACACTCTCTCACTTTGCCACAGCTTACACTTCCCCCTCCCCATATCCACAAGTCCATTCTCTAGTAGGTCTGTGTCTTTATTCCCATCTTACCCCTAGGTCCTTCACGAACTTTTTTTTCCCTTAGATTCCATATATATGTGTTAGCATACTGTATTTGTTTTTCTCTTTCTGAATTACTTCACTCTGTATAACAGACTCAAGGTCCATCCACCTCACTACAAATAACTCAATTTAGTTTATTGAGTTGGGAATCTTGAGAACGAAAAAGGGAGAAATATTCTCTGGCTGAGAAATATTCCATTGTATATATGTGCCACATCTTCTTTATCCATTCATCCGATGATGGACACTTAGGTTGCCTCCATGTCCTGGCTATTGTAAATAGAGCTGCAATGAAGATTTTGGTACATGACCATTTTTAAATTATGGTTTTCACAGGGTATATGCCCAGTAGTGGGATTGCTGGGTCATGTGGTAGTTCTATTTGTACTTTTTTAAGGAACCTCCATACTGTTCTCCATAGTGGCTGTATCAATTTACATTCCCACCAACAGTGCAAGAGGGTTACCTTTTCTCCACACCCTATCCAGCATTTATTGTTTCTAGATTTTTTTGATGATGGCCATTCTGACCAGTGTGAGATGATATCTCACTGTAGTTTGATTTGCATTTCTCTAATGATTAATGATGTTGAACATTCTTTCATGTGTTTGTTGGCAATCTGTATATCTTCTTTGAAGAAATGTCTATTTACGTGTTCTGCCCATTTTTAGATTGGGTTGTTTGTTTTTTTGATATTGAGCTGCATGTGCTGCTTTTAAATTTTGGAGATTAATCCTTTGTCAGTTGCTTCATTTGCATATATATCCTCCCAATCTGAGGGTTGTCTTTTTGTCTTGTTTATGGTTTCCTTTGCTGTGCAAAAGATTTTAAGCTTCATTAAGTCCCATTTGTTTATTTTTGTTTTCATTTCCATTTCTCTAGGAGGTGGGTGAAAAACGATCTTGCTGTGGTTTATGTCATAGAGTGCTCTGCCTCTTTTCCTCTAAGACTTTGATAGTGTCTGGCCTTACGTTTAGGTCTTTAATCCATTTTGAGTTTATTTTTGTGTATGGTGTTAGGGAGTGTTCGAATTTCATACTTTTACATGTACCTGTCCAGTTTTCCCAGCACCACTTATTGAAGAGGCTGTCTTTTCTTCACTGTATATTTTTGCCTCCTTTATCAAAGATGAGGTGACCAAATGTGCGTGAGTTTATCTCTGGGATTTCTATCCTGTTCCATTTGTCTATATTTTTGTTTTTGTGCCAGTACCATAGTGTCTTTGTTACTGTAGCTTTGTAGTATAGTCTGAAGTCAGGGAGCCTGATTCCTCCAGCTCCCTTTTTCGTTCTCAAGATTCCTTTGGCTATTCGGCGTCTTTTGTGTTTCCATACAAATTGTGAAATTTTTTGTTCTAGTTTTGTGAAAAATGCCAGTGGCAGTTTGATAGGGATTGGATTGAATCTGTAGATTGCTTTGGGTAGTAGAGTCATTTTCACAATGTTGATTCTTCCAATCCAACAACATTGTATATCTCTCCATCTATTTATACCATCTTTAATTTCTTTCATCAGTGTCTTATAATTTTCTGCATACAAGTCTTTTTTCTCCACAAGTAGGTTTATTCCTCGATATTTTATTCTTTCTGTTGCAATGGTAAATGTGAGTGTTTTCTTGACTTCACTTTCAGATTTTTCATCATTAGTGTATAGGAATGCCAGAAATTTCTGTGCATTACTTTTGTATCCTGCTACTTTACCAAATTCATTGACTAGGTCTGTAGTTTTCTGGTAGCATCTTTAGGATTCTCTATGTACAGTATCATGTCATCTGCAAACAGTGGCAGCTTTACTTCTTCTTTTCTGATTTGGATTCCTTTTATTTCTTTTTCTTTTCTGATTGCTGTGGCTAAAACTTCCAAAACTATGTTGAATAAGAGTGGTGAGACTGGGCAAACTTCTGTTGCTCTTTATCGTGGTGGAAATGGTTTCAGTTTTTCACCATTGAGGACAATGTTGGCTGTGGGTTTCTCATATATGGCCTTTATATGTTGAGGAAAGTTCCCTCTATGCCTACTTTCTGCAGGGTTTTTTTATCATAAATTGATGTTGAAGTTTGTCAAAAGCTTTCTCTGCTTCTATTGAGATGATCATGGGTTTTTTCTCCTTCAATTTGTTAATATGGTGAATCACGTTGATTGATTTGCATATATTGAAGAATCCTTGCATTCCCGGAATAAACCCCTCTTGATCATGGTGTATGATCCTTTTAATATGCTGTTGGATTCTGTTTGCTAGTTCTTTGTTGAGGAATTTTTTTTTTTTTTTTTTTTTTTTTTTTTTTTTGCTGTATGAGGGCCTCTCACCACTGTAGCCTCTCCCGCCATGGAGCACAGGCTCCAGACGCGCAGGCTCACATGCCCAGCTGCTCTGCGGCACGCGGTATCCTCCTGGACTGGGACACGAACCTGTGTCCCCTGCATTGGCAGGCGGACTCTCAACCACTGTGCCACCAGGCACGTCCTTTGTTGAGGATTTTTGCATCTATGTTCATCAGTGATATTGGCCTGCAGTTTTCTTTATTTGTGATATCCTTGTCTGGTTTTGTTATCAGGGTGATGGTGGCCTCGTAGAATGAGTTGGGGAGTGTTACTCCCTCTGCTATATTCTGGAAGAGTTTGAGAATAATAGGCGTCAGCTCTTCTATAAATGTTTGATAAATTTCCCCTGTGAAGCCATCTGGTCCTGGGCTTTTGTTTGTTGGAAGATTTTTAATCACAGTTTCAATTTCAGTGCTTGTGATTGGTCTGGTCATATTTTCTATTTCTTCCTAGTTCAGTCTCGGCACATTGTGCATTTCTAAGAATTTGTGCATTTATTCCAGGTTGTTCATTTTATTGGCATAGAGTTGCTTATAGTAATCTCTCATGATATTTTGTATTTCTGCAGTGTCAGTTTTTACTTCTCCTTTTTCATTTCTAATTCTACTGATTTGAGACTTCTCCTTTTCTCCTTGATGTGTCTGGCTAGTGGTCTATCAATTTTCTTTATCTTCTCAAAGAATTAGCTTTTAGTTTTATTGATCTTTGTTATTGTTTCCTTCATTTCTTTTTCATTTATTTCTGATCTGATCTTTATTTCTTTCCTTCTGCTAACTTTGGGATTTTTTTGTTCTTCTTTCTCTAATTGCTTTACGTGCGATATTAGTATGTTTATTACAGATGTTTCCTGTGTTTTAAGGTAGGAGTTTATTGCTATAAACTTCCCTCTTAGAACTGCCTTTGCTGCATCCCAAAGGTTTCAGGTATTGTGTCTCCACTGTCATTTGTTTTTACATATTTTTTGATTTCCCCTTTGATTTCTTCAGTGATCACTTGGTTATTAAGTAGTGTATAGTTTAGCCTCCATGTGTTTCTACTTTTTACAGGGCTTTTCCTGTAGTTGATATCTAGTCTCATAGTATTGTGGTCGGAAAAGATACTTGATATGATTTCAATTTTTTTCAATTTACCAAGGCTTGATTTGTGACCCAAGATATGATCTATCCTGGAAAATGTTCCATGAGCACTTGAGAAAATGTGTATTTTGTTGTTTTTGTGTGGAATGTCCTATAAATAAGAATTAAGTCCATCTTGTTTAGTGTATCATTTAAAGCTTGTGTTTCCTTATTTATTTTCATTTTGGATTATCTGTCCATTGGTGAATGTGGGTGTTAAATTCCCCTACTATGATTGTGTTACTGTCGACTTCCCCTTTTGGGGCTGTTAGTATTTGCCTTATGTATGGATGTGCTCCTATGTTGGGTGCATAAATAATTGCAATTGTTATATCTTCTTCTTGGATCGATCCCTTGATCATTATGTAGTGTCCTTCTTTGTCTCTTGTAGTAGTCTTTATTTTAAAGTCTATTTTTTCTGATATGAGAATTGCTCCTCCAGCTTTATTTTGATTTCCATTTGCAAGGAATATCTTTTTCCATCCCATCACTTTCAGTCTGTATGTGTCCCTAGGTCTGAAGTGGGTCTCTTGTAGGCAGCATATGTACGGGTCCTGTTTTTATATCCATTCAGCCAGTCTGGGTCTTTTGATGGGAGCATTTAGTTCATTTACATTTAAGGTAATTATCAATATATATGTTCCTATTCCCATTTTCTTAATTGTTTTTTGTTTGTTATTGTAGCTGTTTCCTTCTCTTCTGTTTCTTGCCTAGAGAAGTTTCTTTAGCATTTGTTGTAAAGCTTGTTTGGTGGTGCTGAACTCTCTCAGCTTTTGCTTGTCTGTAAAGGTTTTAATTTCCCCGTCAAATCTGAATGAGATCCTTGCTGGGTATAGCAATCTTGGTTGTAGGTTTTTCTCCTTCATTACTTTAAATATGTCCTGCCACTCCCTTCTGGTTTGCAGAGTTTCTGCTGAAAGATCAGCTGTTAACCTTATGGGAATTCCTTTGTGTGTTATTTTTTGTTTTTTCCTTGCTGCTTTTAATATTTTTTTATATTTAATTTTTGATAATTTGATTAATATGTGTCTTGGCATGTTTATCCTTGGATTTATCCTGTATGGGACTCTCTGTGCTTCCAGGACTTGATTAACTATTTCCTTTCACATATTAGGGAAATTTTCGACTATAATCTCTTCAAATATTTTCTCAGTCCCTTTCTTTTTCTCTTCTACTTCTGGAACCCATATAATTCAAATATTGGTGTGTTTAGTGTTGTCCCAGAGGTCTCTGAGACTGTCCTCGGTTCTTTTAATTCTTTATTCTTTTTTCTGCTCTGCAGTAGTTATGTCCAATATTTTATCCTCCAGGTCACTTATCCATTCTTCTGCCTCAGTTATTCTGCTATTCGTCCCTTCTAGAGTATTTTTAATTTCATTTACTGTGTTGTTCATCATTGCTTGTTTCCTCTTTAGTTCTTCTAGGTCTTTGTTAAATGTTTCTTGCATTTTCTATTTCCAAGATTTTGGATCATCTTTACTATCATTATTCTGAATTCTTTTTCAGGTAGACTGCCTATTTCCTCTTCATTTGTTAGGTCTGGTGTGGTTTTACCTTGCTCCTTCATCTGCTGTGTGTTTTTCTGTCTTCTTATTTTGCTTATCTTACTGTGTTTGGGTTCTCCTTTTTGCAGGTTGCAGGTTCGTAGTTCCCGTTGCTTTCAGTGTCTGTCCTCAGTGACTAAGCTTGGTTCAATGAGTTTTTTAGGCTTCCTGGTGGAGGGGACTAGTGCCTGTGTTCTAGTGGGTGAGGCTGGATCTTGTCTTTCTGGTGGGCAGGTCCACGTCTGTTGGTGTGTTTTGGGGTGTCTTTGGACTTATTATGGTTTTAGGCAGCCTCTCTGCTAATGGATTGGGCTGTGTTCCTACCTTGCTAGTTGTTTGGCATAAGGTGTCTAGCACTGTAGCTTGCTGGTTGTTGAGTGAAACTTGGTCTTGGTGTTGAGATGGAGATCTCTGGAAGATTTTCGCCATTTGGTATTACATGGAGATGGGAGGTCTCTTGTGGACCAGTGTCCTGAAGTTGGATCTCCCACCTCAGAGGCACAGCCCTGATGCCTGGCTGGAGCACCAAGAGCCTTCCATCCACACAGCTCAGAATAAAAGGGAGAAAAAGTATAAAGAAAGAAAGAAAGAGTGTAAAATAAAATAAAAGATAAAATAGAGTTATTACAATAAAATTAATTGTTAAGAAAAAATATTTTTAAAGTAGAAAAAAAGGGAAAAAAACGGATGGACAGGACCCTGGACAAATGGTGAAAGCAAAGTTATACAGACAAAATATCTCACAGAAGCGTCAACATACACTCCCACAAAAAGAGGAAGAGGGGATAAATAATGTATCTTGCTACCAAAGTCACCTCCTCAATTCGGGATTATTCGTTGTCTATTCAGGTATTCCACAGATGCAGTGTACATCAAGTTGATTGTGTAGCTTTAATCCACTGCTTCTAAGGCTGCTGGGAGAAATATCTCTTTGTCTTCTTTGTTCGCACAGCTCCTGCATTTCAGCTTTGGATTTGGCCCAACATCGGCATGCAGGTAGCTGGAGGGCATCTCTTCTTCGCTCAGACAGGATGGTGTTAAAGGAGCACCTGATTTTTTGGCTCTGGCTCAGTCAGGACAGGGGGGAGGGAGAGGAAGTGATGAGGGGCAAGCCTGTGGTGGCAGAGGTCAGCGTGATGTTGCACCAGACTGATGCACACTGTGCGCTCTCCTGGGGAAGTTGTGCATGGATCATGGGACTCTGGTAGTGGCAGGCGGCACAGGCTCCAGGGAGGGGAGGTGCGGATAGTGACCTGTGTTTGCACACAGGCTTTATGGTGGCTGCAGCAGCAGCCTTAGCGTATCATAGCTGTCTCTGTGGTCTGCACTGATAACCGCAGGTCAAGCCCCTCTCTGGAGCTCCTTTAAGCAGCACTCTTTCTTTTTTTTTTTAAAGTAAACACAAAAATTTTAAAAATTTAGCCTAAGAGAAAACAAATTTTATTGAGAATAATATTTTCAATTCATCATGAACTTTTTTTTTACATCATTGAGTATAGCTGCTCCACAATGGAAATTAACACAATGGTGTGTTAGTTTCCACTCTACAACAAAGTGAATCAGCCACACATACACACACACTCCCACATCTCCTCCCTCTTCCATCTCCCTCCCTCCCACCCTCCTTATTCCACCCCTACAGGCAGTCACAAAGCACCAAGCTGATCTCCCTGTGCTATGCGGCTGCTTCCCACTAGGTATCTATTTTACATTTGGTAGGGTATATATGTCCATGCCACTCTCTCACTTTGGCACAGCTTACAATTCCCCATCCCCATATCCTTAAGTCCATTCTCTAGTAGATCTGTGTCTTTATTCCCGTCTTACCCCTAGGTTCTTCATGACAATTTTTTTTCTTAGATTCCATATATATGTGTTAGCATATGGTATTTGTTTTTCTCTTTCTGACTTACTTCACTCTGTATGACAGACTCTAGGTCCATCCACCTCACTACAAATAACAGAATTTCATTTCTTTTTATGGCTGAGTAATATTTCATTGTATATATGTGCCACATCTTCTTTATCCATTCATCTGTTGGACACTTAGGTTGCTTCCATCTCCTGGCTATTGTAAATAGAGCTGCAATGAACAATTTGGTACATGACTCTTCTTGAATTATGGTTTTCTCAGGGTATATGCCCAGTAGTGGGTTTCATGGGTTATATGGTAATTCTATTTGTAGTTCTTTAAGGGACCTCCGTACTGTTCTCCATAGTGGCTGTACCAATTCACATTCACACCAGCAGTGCAAGAGCTCTTAATCCCCTCTCCTTGTGCACCAGGAAACAAAAATTTAAGAAAAAGTCTCTTGCCTCTTCGGCAGGTCCAGACTTTTTCCCAGACTCCCTCCCAGCTAGCCGTGGTTCACTAGCTGCCTTCAGGCTGTGTTCATGCCACCAACCCCAGTCCTCTCCCTGTGATCCAACTGAAGCCTGAGCCTTAGCTCCCAGTCCCAGCCAAACTCATGGGATGAGCAGACAAGCCTCTCGTGCTGGTGAATGCTGATTGGCACCACTCCTCTGTGCGGGAATCTCTCCACTTTACCCTCCGCACCCCTGTTGCTGTGCTCTCCTCTGTGGCTCCAAAACTTCCCCCCTTCACCACCCACAGTCTCGGCTGCGAAGGGTCTTCATAGTGTGTGGAAACCTTTCCTCCTTCACAGCTCCCTACCAGTGGTGCACGTCCTGTCCCTATTCTTTTGTCTCTGTTTTTTCTTTTTTCTTTTTCCCTACCCTGGTATGTGGGGAGTTTCTTGTCTTTTGGAAGATCTGAGGTGTTCTGCCAGCGTTCAGTGGGTATTCTATAGGAGCAGTTCAACGTGTATATGTATTTCTGATGTATGTGTGTGGAGGAAGGTGATCTCCACGTCTTACTCTTCTGCCATCTTCTCTCCCTGTATGTCTTTTTGTAGTAATGTCTATTTAGGTCTTCTGTCCATTTTTGATTGGGTTGTTTGTTTTTTTTGATATTGAGCTACATCAGCTGTTTATAAATTTTGGAAATTAATCCCTGTCAGTCACATCAGTTGCAAATATTTTTTCCCATTCTGTGGGTTTTCATTTTGTTTATGGTTTCCATAAACCATAAACAAACCATCTGTGCAGAAGATTTTGACTTTAATTAAGTCTCATTTGTTTATTTTTGTTTTTATTTTCATTACTCTAAGGAGGTAGGTCACAAAAGATCTTGCTGTGGTTTATGTCAAAGAGTGTTCAGCCTAAGTCTTCCTCTAAGAATTTTATAGTATCCTGTCTTATATTTAGGTCTTTAATTCATTGTGAGTTTATTTTTGTGTATGTTGTTAGAGAATGTTCTAATTTCACTCTTTTACATGTAGCTGTCCAGTTTTCCCAGCAACATTTATTCTCCTCATTTACTGAAGAGACCGTGTTTTCTCCATTGTAAATAGGTAACTATTTCACCTAAATTCCTAGAGACAGAGAGTTAAGTAAAATGAAAAAAGACAGAGGAATTATTCACAATTAAAAGAAAAATCCCCTGAAAAACAAATAACAAAACAGACCTAAACAATCTACTAAAACCTGAGTTCAAAAAGGAGGTAATAAAAATGTCACAGAAATTAAGAAAAATTATCAATAGAAATGCAGATCAATTTAACAAGAAGGTAGAAACTATTAAGAGGGGCCAGTCAAAAGTAGACATTAAATTTCTGAGATAAAAAGCAATCTAGAAACAAAAAACAGCAGACTAAACAGCACAGAATAAGAATTAAGTGATAAGTAGATAGAAAAATGGAAATCACCCAAGCAGAAAGGCAGACATAAAAATAAACAGAAAAAAAAAAAAAAATTAAAGCAACATACAAAATCTATGGGGTAATATAAAGTGTGCCAACTTATGCATAAAAGGGATTCCAGAAGTAGAATAGAGAGAGAAGGAGATCAAGAATGCCTCTTAATGAATTATGGCTGAAATTTTCTCCAAACTAAAAAAGGAAACAGATATCCACATACAGGAAGGACAGAGGGTCCCAAACAAGAATCACTCAAACAGACCCACACCAAGACACATCATAATACAAATGGAAAAACTTGATAAAGAGAAGATTCTAAAGACAGCAAGGGAAAACTCTCACTTACAAGGGTCCCCATAAGGTATATCAGCTGATTTACCTGCAGTAACTTCGCAGGTTAGAAGGAAATGGCATGATATATTCAAAGTCCAGAGAGAGAAAAACCTGCAACCTAGGATACTCTACCCAGGAAGATTATAATTTAGAATAAAAGGAGAGATAAAGAATTTCTTAAACAAGCAAAAACTAAAAGAATACAACAATACTAAAGGTACCCTAAAATAAATATTGAAGGGTTTCCCCTAAATATAAAAGAAGCAACAATCTATAGAAAAGGGAAAATCACAGTAAGAAATTTATAAAAGGATTGAAGGTCACCTAAATAAACAAGTATATAGATTTAAAAATAGTAAAAAGATTTTAAAAGTGATTACAATTGCAATTAACAGTAAAAAGATAAACATGAAGATAAAAAATAGGAAAAGAAAATTACAAATTCTCAATGGACTAAATATTTTCATCAAAAGACATAGGATGGCACATTAGATTAAAAACAAAAACAAGAACCTATAATATGCTACCTACATTAGACTCACTTCAGGGTGAAAGACATACACAGACTGAAAGTGAGGGGATGGAGAAAGATATTTCATGCAAATGGAAATGACCAGAAAGTGGAGGTAGAAAAACTCATATCACACAAAATAAACTTTAAAACAAAGCCTAGAAAGAAAGACATTATGTAATGAAAAAGAGATGAATACAAAAAGAGGATATTACACTCATTAACATATGTGCACTCAATAGAGGAGCTCCTAAGTATATAAAGCTAGTATTAACAGACATAAAGGGAGAAATGGACAATAATACAATAGAATTAGGAGACTTTAAAACCCTACTGAAATCAAAGGGCAGATCACCTGGACAGAAAATCAGTAAGGCAACAGAGGTCCTAAATGGAACAATAGACCAGTTGGACTTAATTGATGTCTACAGGACACTACATTCCACCCCCAAAACAGAGTACACATTCTTTTCAAGCATGCATGGAATGTTCTCTAGGATAGACCACACACTAGGTCACAAAACAAGCCTCAACAAATTTAAGAGGATAGAAATTATTTCAATCATCTTTTCTGACCACAACAGAATGAAATTAGAAATCAAGCACAGAAAGAAAAAAATGGGAAAAAAACAAACACATGGAGACTAGACAATGTGCTATTGAAAAACCAATGGGTCAAAGTTGAGATCAAACAAGAAATCAGAAAATACCTAAACAGAAATGAAAGTAAGAACACAACCTAACAAAATCCATGGGATAAAGCAAAATCAGTTCTAAGATGGAAGTTCATAGCAATAAGGCCTTCCTCAAGAAACAAATAAACAACCTGACCTACTATCTAAAATAAACAGAAAAAAACCCCAAAAGTCAGCAGAAGGAATGAAATAATGAAGATCAGAGAGAAAATAAATCAAGTAGAGATAAAAGACAATAAAAATTATCAATAAAACCAAGAGCTGGATTTTGAAAAGATAAAAAAATTCAGCAAACCTCTAACAAGCTCACCAAGAAGAAAAGCGGGAAGACCCAAATAAAGAAAATAAAAAATGAAAAAGGAGAAATAAAAACTGATACTACATAAGTTAAAAAATATCATAAGAGAATACCATGAACAGTTATATGCCAACAAATTGGATAACCTAGAAAAAATGGACAAGTTTGAATATATACAGCCTGCAAAAACTGAGTCAAGAAGAAAGAGATAATTTAAATAGATCAATCACCAGGAGTGAAACAGAATCTGTAATAATAATAATAATAAAACTTCCTGCAAACAAAAGTACAGTACCAGACAGCTTCACTGGAGAATTATAGCAAACATACAAAGAAGAACTTATACCCATCCTTCTTAAATGATTCTAAAAAATTAAAGAGGAGAGAATTCCATATTCATTCTATGAAGCCACCACCACACTAGTAACAAAACTAGACAAAGAGACTGCAAAAAATGTAAGTTACAGGTCAATCTTTGATGAATATAGATCCAAAAATCCTCAACAAAGTATTAGCAAAGTGAGTCCAACAATACATAAAAAGGATCATACGGAGAAAAGGGAACACTCTTGCACTGCTGGTGGGAATGTGAATTGGTTCAGCCACTATGGAGAATAGTATGGAGGTTCCTTAAAAAACTACAAATAGATCTACCATATGACCCAGCAATCCCACTACTGGGCATATACCCTGAGAAAACCAAAATTCAAAAAGAGTCATGTACCAAAATGTTCATTGCAGCTCTATTTACAATAGCCCGGAGATGGAAACAACCTAAGTGCCCATCATCGGATGAATGGATAAAGAAGATGTGGCACATATATACAATGGAATATTACTCAGCCATAAAAAGAAATGAAATTGAGCTATTTGTAATGAGGTGGATAGACCTAGAGTCTGTCATACAGAGTGAAGTAAGTCAGAAAGAAAAAGACAAATACCGTATGCTAACACATATATATGGAATTTAAGAAAAAAAAAGGTCATGAAGAACCTAGGGGTAAGGCAGGAATAAAGGTGCAGACCTACTAGAGAATGGACTTGAGGTTATGGGGAGGGGGAAGGGTGAGTTGTGACAGGGCGAGAGAGAGTCATGGACATATACACACTAACAAATGTAGTAAGGTAAATAGCTAGTGGGAAGCGGCTGCATGGCACAGGCATATTGTCTCGGTGCTTTGTGACAGCCTGGAGGGGTGGGATAGGGAGGGTGGGAGGGAGGGAGATGCAAGAGGGAAGACATATGAGAACATATGTATATGTATAACTGATTCACTTTGTTATAAAGCAGAAACTAACACACCATTATAAAGCAATTTTACCCCAATAAAGATGTTAAAAAAAAAAAGGATCATACATCATGATCAATGATCAAGTCAGATTCATTCTGGGTTTGCAAGAATGGTTCAATATATGCAAATTAATCAATGTGATACATCACATTAATGAAAAAAAGAAAAACCACATGATCATCTCAATGGACACAGAAAAAGCATTTGACAAAATTAAACATGCATTCATGATAAAAAGTCTCACCAGTGTGGGTATAGAGGGAACATATCTCAACATAATAAAAGCCATTTACAACAAACTCACAAATAATAAATAGTGGTGAAAAGCCAAAAGCCTTCCCACTAAATTCAGGAAAAAGACAAGGAGGCCAACTCTCACGACTTCTATTCAACATAGCATTGGATGTCCTAGCCATAGCAATCAGAAAAGAAAAAGAAATAATATGTATCCAAATTTGAAGGAAAGAGTTAAAAGTTGTATTTGTAGAGGACATGGTACTCTATATAGAGAGCCCTAAAGACTCCAAACAAAAACTATTAGAACTAATAAATGAATTAAGTAAGGTAGCAGGACACATGATTTATATATATATATGTCTGTGACATTTTTTACACAAATAATGAAATATCAGAATGTAAAAAAAAACACAGTTAAAATCACCTCAAAAATATAAAAAAGGTATCACATACTCTTTGGTTGGAAGAATTAATGTTGTTAAAACGGCCATACTACCCAAAGCAAACACAGGTTCATTGCAACCCCATCAAAATGCCCAGGAAATTTTTCACAGAACTAGAACAAATAATCCTAAAATTTATATGGAACAACAAAGTACCCAGAATTGCCAAAGCAATCCGGAAGGGGGAGAAGCAAAACAAAACAAAAACAAAGCTGGAGTCATAACTCTTCCAGACTTCTGAATATACTACAAAGCTATAGTAATCAAAACAATGTGGTATTGACAGAAAAAAAGATATATACATCAATAGAATAGAATAGAGAGATGAGAAATAAACCCACACTCTTACATTCAATTAATCTACTGCAATGGAGGCAAGAATATACAATGGAGAAAAGAGAGACTCTTCAACAAGTGGTGTTGTGAGAGTTGGATAGCTACATGTAAATTAATGAAATTAGAAAAATCTCTCACACCATATACAAAAATAAACTCAAAATGGTTTAAAGACTTAAATATAAGACATGACACCATAAAACTCCTGGAAGAGAACATAGGCAAAACTTTCTCTGACATTAATTATATCAATATTTTCTTACGTCAGTTTCCCAAGGCAAAAGAAATAAAAGAAAATAAACCAACGGGGCCTAATCAATCTTAAAAACCTTTTTACATCAAAGCAAACTGTAAACTAAATGAAAAGATACCTATACAATGGGAGAAAATATTTGCAAATGATGTGACCAGCAAGGGGTTAATATCCAAATATACAAACAGTTCCTACAACTCAATATTGAAAGAACAAACACCCAACCAAAAATTGGACAGAAGGCCTAAATAGACATTTCTCCAAAGAAGATATACAGATTGCCAACAGGCACATAAAAAGATGCTCAGCACTGCTAATTATTAGAGAAATGCAAATCAAAACCAAAATGAGTTATCAACTCACACCATTCAGAATGGCTATCATCAAAAAGTGTAGAAACAATAAATGCTAGAAAGAGTGTGGAGGAAAAGATTCCCTCCTACAGTGTTGGTGGGAATGTAAATTGGTACAGCCACTATGGAGAACAGTATGGAGGTTCCTTAAGAAACTAAAAATAGAGCTACAATATGATCCAGCTATCACACTCCTGGGCATATATCTCAGAAGAAGGAAAACTCTTATTCAAAAATATATGTGCAGCCCAATGTTCACAGCTGCACTAACAATAACCAAAACATGGAAACAACCCAAGTGCCCATCAACAGATGACTGGCTTAAGAAGATATGAGGGATATATATATATATATATATATAACTCATCCATGAAACGAATAAAATATTGCCTTTGCAGCAATATGGATGGACCTAGAGAATATTATATTTAGTGATGTAATTCAGACAATGACAAATGCTATATGATATCACTTATATGTGAAATCTAAAGAATAATACAAATGAATCTACATACAAAATAGAAACAAACTCACAGACATAGAAAACAAACTTATGGTTACCAAAGGGGAGAGAGAGAAGATGGTACAAATTAGTAGTATGGGATTAACAGATACAAACTACTATACATAAAATAGATAAACAACAAGGATTTACTGTGTAGGACAGGGAATTACGTTAAGTACCTTTTAATAACCTATAATGGAATACAATCTGAAAAATATATAGCTGAATTACTTTGCTATATACTTGAAACTAAGACAGTATTATAAGTCAACTATACTTCCAGCCTTTTAAAAAGTGTATGAAAAGTCTAGAGCTTGTTAAGCTGGCAAATGCAGTAACCTAGATTTGAGCAGGCTGTATTGGGAGAGATCAAAAAAAGAAAGAAAAAACACAGCACAAAAGCAGAAGGGAGTTTATACATGCATAAGCTCACAGGGTATCAGAGTTTAAAATGACCTTTACAAGTAGTCTAGTCTCTTGCGCATATGATAGTGAGTCCTCTTGGTCACATCTCCTCAAACTGCCTTCCACAATTTTATATCTTGTACAGGATATATACCTGTATGTGGAATGTTGAATAAATGATTGAAATTTATACATATTTACCATCCATAAGATGAGAGTTGAAAAACATTTTACATTTCATATTTTTATAATAAAATCATATAAAGCTAAAAACTAGGTTCCTTTTCAGAATTTAACTCTATGGCGAGTATTATTTGTTAGCTATTTTTTTTAAGCAAGTATACTTTAACCTTAAGTAGCTCTTTCTTCTAGCAAACCATTGTACCATTTAATGCACCTTAATTACTCCATCAGACCAACACTATCATTTGGTGCACTGAAACATAAATTTTAATAGTGATTTTCTATTGTCCTAAAAGGGAGGTAAAGTGTTATTAGGGAAAGACATTTTGATTGAGAATTCTGCAACTGAATCTGCTACTGACCAGCAGTATGATCTGAAGTAACTTAACATCTCCAAGCCTTAATTACCGTTTCTGTAAAATTGAGATAATAAAACCCTGTGTCCTTGAGGAAAAGATTCAGAATGAATTTATCTTTGCAGTTTCTTTCATTCTGAAAAGGAATGATATTAAATAATTCTTGGTAATGGTACATTGATACCACACTCTGAAGAATACTGTTAACATATCAATTTAAAAATAATCTCCAGTGGGCTTCCCTTGTGGAACAGTGGTTGAGAGTCTGCCTGCTGATGCAGGGGACGGTTCATGCCCCGGTCTGGGAAGATCCCGCATGCCACGGAGCGGCTGGGCCCGTGAGCCATGGCTGCTGAGCCTGCACGTCCCGAGCCTGTGCTCTGCAACGGGAGAGGCTGCAACAGTGAGAGGCCCACATACTGCAAAAAATAAATAAATAAATAAATAAATAAATAAATAATCATCTCCATTAAGAAAGGAATGTAAGGAACGTAACCTTATGAATTTAACCACTAGCAGGAGGAATCTCATAACTACTCTGATCACTTTGTTGGCTTCAAATTGGAAAGAATGTGTTTTGGGGAAGAATAATATAGAGACCATAATAAAATAATTGAAACCACATATTTATGTATCACACTAGATTATACAAAAGAAACAGAGACTCTTGTTTAAATAACATTGATAAGAAAACCCACCCAGTCTCCCTATCTAATCATTGACTTAATTGAATTCAATGTATATTTATTGAATCCCTATTATGTGAGGCACTATATAACTTACAGAAAGGAATGTTTCATTAACTCTTCCATCTAGGGGTTTATGGTTTAGTGGAAGGAGACAGACACTTAGCATATAAAGAATAAAAGGCAGACTAGAATGAGTGTAAGTCAGTAATAAAAAGTGTGATGTCACCAAGATGGCAAAGTAGGGGACCCCAGCCTCTATTCCACTGAAAGATCAACAATTAGACAGCTATCCATGAACAAAACCAGCTCTGTGAGAGCACAGGTGTCCATTTAAGAAACTTCAGCATCACAGTGGAACAAAAAAAATCTGAGAATAAATGCACAAAAGGGGAAGATGGAATGGCTTAATTTTGCCTGCATCACTTCATCTCCCCGGCCAGCATGTCTCAGCAGCTAGGGGGAACTCCTCAGCTAGAAAGAATTACCCTCACTGAGAAAAGGAGAGTGGGGTGAGTGTCTAGCTTTGCTCACCTTTTAGAGAACAGCACGAAGGACCCACTTTGGTTTCACCTCCCCCAGAGAATGGCAAATCTGTGACTTAGAGAGACATATATGAACAAGGAAGAATAGCAGAGACTACCAGTAGTAGCCATGCAGTGGGAGCAAGCACAGTTTCCAGTTGCTTGTTCTGCAGAAGACTCCAGAAATTGTCACCACTGAAGTAAGCAAAGACCAGCACAGCCACCATGGATCCACTGCAGATTTTATTGTTTTGTCTGTTTGTTTGTTTTTATTCAAGAACTACTCCTTACCACAGACACCAGCATCGTGAGACCCTCCCCACTCCCTTTCCCTTTCACCCCTTCTGGAGCACATGATCCATGCAGGCAGTATCTGAAGATGCATGAGTGCAAATCACCAGCCTAGTCCACCCTCGACTGACCCCTACAAACAAGAGTTCACTTGGGGATAAACCCTCCAGCTGTGCACATACATGCTGCTGTCCTACCTCTCATCATCAGCCTCTACTGCCATGTGCTATGCCAGTGGTGAGACCCTATAACTATGGAAGTACATGCTGACAGCCAAGATACTTACCAGCGGCTTCTGGGCCTGGATTTGGCCTATCTCCTGTCACTGGCCAATACCACTGGGTGCACCAACAGAGATCGCCCCCAACTGTTCACTTTAGACTCACAATAACTCCCTCATGCAAATGCATTCCCTAGATAGCAACCACAGAATCACAAGCAAATTTAAGTTTCTGATATGACTTCCCCAACAGCCCTTGTGATCAACAGTCTTCCCTGCTTCCTAGGGCCTGTATGCCTTATACGCTTCTTAAATAGGACCCCTATGGAGCTTATCAAACTCCTCTCTTTTGGCTTTTATTGACCATCTCAGCCTAGCTGGGAAACCACAATGTACTCCACCTATGGAACTTAATAAACATATGAGGCCCAGGTCCCATATTTCTGTCTACATTCTGCCTTGACCTTCTTATGTAGTCCAACAAGGCATGCTATGTATTTCTACCAGGACCTGTAAGTAACAAATTTCTCTATTTCCATTTTTTTGTAGGCTATTGTTGAACCATGGCTCACTGTTCAACATTCTGTGTTCTACTGAACAAATGTTAATTTAACAAAGTCATGACACACACACAGCTGAGAGTCTGAACATCACTGGTCTCAGCCACCAATGCTGCATGCATTGGTGCCTTGCCATTGGACCAGGAGGTGACTCCGAGCACACCAAGAGCCCTAGTCACCATTATGGAACCCTATAGAACTTGCTAAGACCCACACAGTTGGAAATGCTATGGACTTCAGTGGCCTTGCTGATGAGACATTATGTTGCCTCCCAGACCTATAGCCACCATATGTCCTACACTTGGCTCCATTTACTACTAGACATGTGGTCATAGGGTGCTCCAGCATACCTCCATCAACTTCTTTCCTACTGAAATCTGTCCATAAAGTCTGGAAGACGTGATTGCTGCTTCGAATATGCAGATACCTACACAAAGCCACTGGGGACACAAAGTATCCAAAAAAAAAATGACACCAACAGGAATCAAAGTAAACATCCAGTAACTGAATCCAAAGAAATGGAACTACAGGTATTGTGCAACAAATAATTCAAAATAATTATTCTAAAGAGGTTCAAGCACCTATAACAGAACACAGATAAACACTTTAACAAAATTATAAAAACAGTAGAAGAATACAATTAGAAGCCCAACAGAAAGATAGAAAACATAAAGAAAATAAACTTAGAACCGAAGAGTATAATGATTGAGCTGAAGAGTTTAACAAAGAGATTAAATAGCAGCCTGTAACATCAGAAGAAAGAATCAGTGAACACAACCACAGACCATTTGAAGTTATAGAGACAAAGGAAAAGCAACAACAACAAGAGAGTGTAAAAGAATGAATAAGGCCTATGGGTTACTTTAAGAGGAAAATCTACATATTATTGGAATCCCAGAAGAAGAAGAAAGGGTAAAGGGACAGAAAGATTATTTAAGAAAAAGTGACTGAGCACTTCCCAACGTGGGGAGAAATTTGGATACCTGAGTTCATGAAGCTAAGAGGTCACAATATAATTCCAATCCAAAACAATATTCTCCAAGACACACTATAATAAAAATGTCTAATATCAAAGACAAAGGTAAAATTTCGAATGCAGCATGATAAAAAAGAGTTGTATTATACAAGGGAATTCCCATACGTCTATCAGTGGATTTCTCAACAAAAACCTTGCAGGTCAGGAGAAAGTGGGGTGGTATAGTGAAATGCTGAAACAAAAAAAACCCTGCCAATCAAGAACACTTTGCCCAGCAAAGTCGTCCTTCATAAAAGAGATAAAGACTTCCCAAAGAAAAGCCGTGAGAGTTCATCACCACTATATTTGTCTCACAGGAAACTCTGAAAGGAGCTATTTTATAAAACCTTAAAATACCTCATATATTCAGAGCACTCGTGAGAAAGAAGGACAAAGCTGGAGGTACCACAATCCTTGATTTCAAATTAGAGTAATCAAAATATTATGGTATTGCCATAAAAACCGACACATAGATCAATGCAACATAACAGAGACCCCGGAAATAACTCCATCCATATTGGATCAATTAATTTACAACAAAGGAGCCAACAGTACATGATGGGGACAAGGCAGTCTCTTCAATAAATGGTGTTGGGAGAAATGGATAGCCACCTGCAAAAGAATGAAATTGGACCACTATCTTACACCTTACACAAAAACTAACTGAAAAAGGATCGAAGCTTTGAACATAAGACCTGAAACCTTAAAAAAGTATCCTAGAAGAAAACATCAGTGGTAAGCTCCTTCACATCCATATTGGCAATGATTTTTAGATTTGACACCAAACGCAAAAATTAGCAACTGGGACTACATCAAACTAAAATCCATCTGCACAGAAAAGGAAAGCATCAACAAAATGAAAAGGTAAATCAACAGAATGGGAGAAGTGGGTGGAGACTGCGGTTGGCAGAGGGGGGAAGCTTTGGAGCCGTGGAGGAGACCACAGCAACAGGGGTGTGGAGGGCAAATCTAAGAGAGTCCCGCACAGAGGATCCGTGCCGAACGTCACTCACCAATCTGAGAGGCTTGTGTACTCACACACGGGGGCAGGTGGGGGCTGGGAGCTGAGGCTTGGGATTCAGTCAGATTGCAGGGAGAGGGCTGGCAGCGTGAACACAGCTTGAAGGGGCTAGTGTACCACAGCAAGCCGGGAGGCAGTCCGGGAAAAGGTCTGGACCTGCCAAAGAGGCAAGAGACATTTTCTTACCTCTTTGTTTACTGGAGCAAAAGGAGAGGGGATTAAGAGCACCACGTAAAGGAGATCCACAGATGGGCACAAGCCATGGCTATCAGCACGGACCACAGAGATGGGCATGAGACACTAAAGCTGCTCCTGCCACCACCAAGAAGCCTGTGTGCAAGCACAGGTCACACTATACACACCTCCTTTCCCGGGAGTCTGTTCAGCCTCCACTGCCAGGGTTCCGTGACCCAGGGACAGCTTCCCCAGGAGAATGCATGGTGTGGCTCAGGCTGCAGCAATGTCACACCAGCCTCTGCCGCCAAAGGCTCGCCGTGTACCCCTACCTCCCCCTGGCCTGAGTAAGCCAGAGGCCCCAAATCAGTGGCTCTTTAACCCGGTCCAGTCTGAGTAAAGAAAAGACATCCTCAGGCGACCTACACGCAGAGGCAGGGCCAAATCCAAAGATGAACACAGGGAGATGTGCGAAGAAAGAAGAGAAAGGGAAATTTCTCCCAGCAGCCACAGGAGCAGTGGAGTAAATCTCCACAACCAACTTGATATACCCTGCAACTGTGGAATACCTGAATAGACAACAAATCATCCCAAATTGAGGAGGTGGACTTTGAGAGCAAGATATATTATTTTTTACCCTTTTTCCCTTTTGGGAGTGTGTATGTTTCTATGTGAGATTTTATCACTATAACTTTGCTTTCACCATTTGTCTTAGGGTTCTTTTCATCTTTTTTTTTTAACTTTAATAAAATTTTTATTCTTAATAATTATTTTTTATTTTAATAACTTTATTTCATTTTACCTTTATTTTATTTTATTGTATCCTCTTTCTTTCTCTCCTTCTTTCTTTCTTTCTACTTTTTCTTCCTTTAATTCTGAGCTGTGTGGATGAAACGCTATTGGTGGTCCAGCCAGGAGTCAGTGCTGTGCCTCCGAGGTGGGAGGGTCAAGTTCAGGACACTGGTCCACAAGAGAACTCCCATCTCCAAGTAATATCAAATGGCAAAAATCTCCCAGAGATCTCCATCTCACAACAAAGAACCAGCTTCACTCAACAACCAGCAAGCTACAGTGCTGGACACCCTATGCCAAACAACTAGCAAGACAGGAACACAACCCTGCCAATTGGCAGTGAGGCCACCTAAAATCATAATAAGGCCACAGACACCCCAAAACACACAACCATACTTGGACCTGCACACCAGAAAGACAAGATCCAGCCTCATCGACCAGAACACAGGCACTAGTCCTCTCCACCAGGAAGCATACACAACCCACTGAACCAACTTTAGCCACTGTAGACAGACACCAAAAACAACAGGAACTATGAAGATGCAGCCTACGAAAAGGAGATTCCAAAGACAGTAAGAAGGAAAATGAGAAGACAGAAAAACACAGCAGATGACAGAGCAAGGTAAAAACAAAAAGATCTAACAAATTAAGAGGAAACAGTCTACCGGAAAAAGAATTCAGAATAATGATAGTAACGATGATCCAAAATCTTGGAAATGGAATAGACAAAATGCAAGAATCAATTAACAAGGACCTAGAAGAACTAAAGAGGCAACAAGCAATGATGAGCGACATAATAAATGAAATGAAAAATACTCTAGAAGGGATCAATAGCAGAATAACTGAAGCAGAAGAACGGATAAGATAAAATAGTGGACATAACTACTGCAGAGCAGAATAAAGAAAAAAGAATGAAAAGAACTGATGACAGTCTCAGAGACCTCTGGGTCAGCATTAAACACACCCACATTTGAATTATAGGGGTCCCAGAAGAAGAAGAGAAAAATAAAAGGACTGAGAAAATATTTGAAGAGATTATAGTTGAAAACTTCCCTAATATGGGAAAGGAAATAGTTAATCAAGTCCAGGAAGCACAGAGAGTCCCATACAGGATGAATTCAAGGAGAAACACGCGAAGAACCATATTATTCAAAGTATCAAAAATTAAATACAAAGAAAACATATTAAAAGCAGCAAGGAAAAACCACAAAAAACACAGAAGGGAATCCCCATATGGTTAACAGCTGATGTTTCAGCAGAAACTCTGCAAGCCAGAAGGGAGTGGCAGAACATACTTAAAGTGATGAACGAGAACAACCTACAACCAAGATTACTCTATCTAGCAACGATCTCACTCAGATTTCATGGAGAAATTAAAACTTTTACAGATAGGAAAAAGCTGAGAGAGTTCAGCACCACTAAACAAGCTTTACAACAAATGCTAAAGGAACTTCTCTAGGCAAGAAACACAAGAGAAGGAAAAGACTGACAATAACAAACCCAAAATAATTAAGAAAATGGGAATAGGAACATACATATTTTTTGTTACCTTAAATGTAAATGGATTAAATGCTCCAACCAAAAGACACAGATTGGCTGAATGGATACAAAAACAAGACCCATATATATGCTGTCTATAAGAGACCCACTTCAGACCTAGTGACACATACCGACTGAAAGTGAGGGGATGGAAAAAGATATTCCATGCAAATGGAAATCAAAAGAAAGCTAGAGAAGCAATTCTTATGTCAGATAAAATAGACTTTAAAATAAAGACTATTACAAGAGAGAAAGAAAGACACTATATAATGATCAAGGGATCAATCCAAGAAGAAGATATAGCAATTGTAAATATTTATGCACCCATCATAGGAGCATCTCAAAACATAAGGCAAATACTAACAGCCATAAAAGGGGAAATCGACAGTAACACATTCATAATAGGGGGTTTTAACACCCCACTTTCACCAATTGACAGATCATCCAAAATGAAAATAAATAAAGAAACACAAGCTTTAAATGATACATTAAACAAGATGAATTTAATTGATATTTATAGGACATTCCATCCAAAAACAAGAGATTACACATTTTTCTCAAGTGCTCATGCATAATTCTCCAGGATAGATCATATCTTGGGTCACAAATCAAGCCTTGGTAAATTTATGAAAATTGAAATTGTATCAAGTATCTTTTTGGACCACAACACTATGAGACTAGATATCAATTACAGGAAAAGATCTGTAAAAAAATACGAACACATGGAGGATAAACAATACACTACTTAAAAACGAAGTGATCACTGAATTAATAAAAGATGAAATCAAAAAATACCTAAAAATAAATGACAATGGAGACAGGATGACCCAAAACCTATGGGATGAAGCAAAAGCAGTTCTAAGAGGGAAGTTTATAGCAACACAATCCTACCTTAAGAAACAGGAAACAGCTCAAATAAACAACCTAACCTTGGAACTAAAGCAATTAGAGAAAGAAGAACAAAAATAACCCAAAGTTAGCAGAAGGAAAGAAATTATAAAGATCAGATAAGAAATAAATGAAAAATAAATGAAGGAAACGATAGCAAAGATCAATAAAACTAAAAGCTGGTTCTTTGAAAAGATAAAGAAAATTGATGAACCATTACCCAGACTCATCAAGAAAAAAAGGGAGAAGACTAAATCAATAGAATTAGAAAAGAAAAAGGAGAAGAAGCAAGTGACACTGCAGAAATACAAAGGATCAAGAGAGATTACTACAAGCAACACTATGCCAATAAAATGGACAACCTGGAAGAAATGGACAAATTCATAGAAATGCACAACCTGCCAAGACTGAATCAGGAAGAAATAGAACATATGAACAGGCCAATCACAAGTACTGAAATTGAGACTGTGATTAAAAATCTTCCAACAAACAAAAGCCCAGGACCTGATGGCTTCACAGGCAAATTCTATCAAACATGTAGAGAAGAGCTAACATCTATCCTTCTCAAACACTTCCAAAATACAGCACAGGGAGGAACACTCCCAAACACATTCTACGAGGCCACCATCACCCTGATACCAAAACCGGATTATGATGTCATAAAGAAAGAAAACTACAGGCCATTATCACTGATGAACATAGTTGCAAACATCCTCAACAAAATATGAGCAAACAGAATCCAACAGCACTTAAATGGATCATACAACATGATCAAGTGGGGTTTATTCCAGGAATGCAAGGAGTCTTCAATATACACATATCAATCAACGTGATACACCATATTAACAAACTGAAGGAGGAAAATCATATGATCATCTCAATAGATGCAGAGAAAGCTTTTGACACAATTCAACACCCATTTATGATAAAAACCCTGCAGAAAGTAGGCATAGAGGAAAGCTTCCTCAACAAAATAATGGCCAAATATGACAAACCCACAGCAAACATAGTCCTCAATGGTGAAAAACTGAAACCATTTCCACTAAGCTAAGAAACAAGAAAAGGTTGCCCTCTCTCACCACTCTTATTCAACATAGTTATGTAAATTTTAACCACAGCAATCAGAGAAGAAAAAGAAATAAAAGGAATACAAATAGCAAAAGAAGAAGTAAAGCTGTCACTGTTTGCAAATGACATGATACTATACATAGAGAATCCTAAAGATGGTATCAGAAAACTACTAGATTTAATCAATGAATTTGGTAAAGTAGCAAGTTACACAATTATTGCACAGAAATCCCTGGAGACAAAAGACCTGTATGCAGAAAATTATAAGATGCTGATGAAAGAAATTAAAGATGTACAAATAGATGAGGAGATATACCATGTTCTTTTATTGGGCAAATTTATATTGTGAAAATGACTCCAGTACCCAAAGCAATCTACAGATTCAATGCAATCCCTATCAAACTACCACTGGCATTTTTCACAGAACTAGAACAACAAATTTCACAGTTTGTGTGGAAACACAAAAGACCCCTAATAGCCAAAGCAATCTTGAGAACGAAAAATGGAGCTGGAGGAATCAGGCTCCCTGACTTCACACTATACTACAAAGCTACAATAATCAAGACAGTATGGTACTGTCACAAAAACATAAATATAGATCAGTGGAACAGATTAGAAATCCCAGAGATAAACCCACACACATATGGTCACCTTACCTTGATAAAGGAGGCAAGAATATTCAGTGAAGGAAAGACAGCCTCTTCAGTAAGTGGTGCTGGGAAAACTGGACAGGTACATGTAAAAGTATGAGATTAGATCACTCCCTAATACCATACACAAAAATATGCTCAAAATGGATTAAAGACCTAAATGTAAGGCCAGAAACTATCAAACTCTTAGAGGAAAACATAGGCACAACACTCTATGACATAAATCACAGCAGGATCCTTTTTGACCCACCTCCGAGAGAAATGGAAATAAAAACAAGAATAAACAAATGGGACCTAATGAAACTGCAAACCTTTTGCACAGCAAAGGAAACATAAACAAGAGCAAAAGACAACCCTCAGAATGGGAGAAAATATTTGCAAATGATGCAACTGACAAAGGATTAATCTCTAAAATTACAAGCAGCTCATGCAGCTCAATAACAAAAACACAAACAACCCAATCCGAAAATGGGTAGAAAACCTATATAGACATTTCTCCAAAGAAGATATACAGACTGCCAACAAACACATGAAAGAATGCTCCACATCATTAATCATTAGAGAAATGAAAAACAAAACTACAGCGAGATATCATCTCACAGTGGTCAGAACGGCCATCATCAAAAAATGGAGAAACAATAAATGCTGGAGAGGGTGTGGAGAAAATGGAACACTTGCACTTCTGATGGGAATGTAAATTGTTACAGGCACTATGGAGGACAGAATGGGAGTTCCTTAAAAAACTACAAATAGAACTACCATACGACCCAGCAATCCCACTACTGGCATATACCCTGAGAAAACCATAATTCAAAAAGAGTCATGTACCAAAATGTTCATTGCAGCTCTATTTATAATAGCCAGGAGATGGAAACAACCTAAGTGTCCATCATCGGATGAATGGATAAAGAAGATGTGGCACATACATACAATGGAATATTACTCAGCCATAAAAAGCAACGAAATTGAGTTATTTGTAGTGAGGTGCATGGACCTAGAGTCTGTCCTACAGAGTGAAGTAAGTCAGAAAGAGAAAAACAAATACCGTATGCTAACACATATATATGGAATCTAAGAAAAAAAAAAGGTCATGAAGAACCTAAGGGTAAGACAGGAATAATGTCCCCGACCTACTAGAGAATGGACTTGAGGATATGGCAGGGGGAAGTGTAAGCTGTGACAAAGTGAGAGAGTGGCATGGACATATATACACTACCAAACATAAAATAGATGGCTAGTGGGAAGCAGCCACATGGAACAGGGAGATCAGCTCAGTGCTTTGTGACCACCTAGAGCGGTGGGATAGGGAGTGTGTGAGGGAGGGAGATGCAAGAGGGATGAGATATGTGAACATATGTATATGTATAACTGATTCATTTTGTTAAAAAGCAGAAACTAACACACCATTGTAAAGCAATTATACTCCAATAAAGATGTTAAAATATAAAAAAATAAATTATTAAAGTAAAAAGATTAAAAATATAAAGAAAAAGAATAGAGCAACCAAACCAATGCACAAATCCACCAATGATTATATGTGATAAAAACTATAATAATATAAACATAAAAATCAGAAAGAAATCAGCTACAGACAGCAAACTCTAAGTCTACAGTTTATCCCCAAGTCCACTGTCTCAATTTTGGGATGATTCATTGTATGTTCAGGTTTTCCACAGATGGAGGGTACATAAAGTTGATTGTGGGGTTTTAATCCACTGCTCCTGAGGCTGCACAGAGAAATTTCTCTTTCTCTTCTTTATTCACACTTCTCCTTGTGTTCAGCTTTGGTTTTCTCCCCAAATTTGTGTGTCGGTTGCCCTCAGGCATCTGTTCCTGCACAGACAGGATGGGGTTAGTGCAGCGGCTGATTAGGGGCTCTTGCTCATTCAGACCAGACAGGAGCAGGGGTACAATAGTTATAATTGGAATGCGTGATGTTGCAACAGCCTGAGGCATGCTGTGTGTTCTTCCCGGGAAGTTGTCACTGAATCATGGGACACTGGGAGTGGCATGCTGCTGCACAGGCTTGCAGGTGGGTGTGGATTGTGACCTGTACTTGTACACAGGCTCCTTGTTGGCTGTAGCATCAGCGTTAATGTTCATATCATCTCTGAGGTCCAAGCTGATAGCTCTGGCTCACGCCAGTCTCTGGAGCTTGTTTAAGTAGTGCTTTGCCTTCTGTGAGGAGATAGGAAAGGAATACCCTCTCCTCATGCACCCTGAAACAATGGTCTCTTTCCTCTTAGGCAAGTCCAGATTTTCACAGATTCTCTCCCAGCTAGCTGTGGCACACCAGCCCCTTTCAGTCTGGGTCCACACAGCCGACCCCAGTCCTCTCCCTGGGATCTGACCTCCAATGCCCGAGCCTCAGTTCCCAGCCCTTACCCTCCCTGGTGGGTGAGCAGAAAAGCCTCTCAAGCTGGTGAGTGCTGGTCGGCACTGATTCTCTTTGCAGGAATCTCTACCCTTTGCCCTCTGAACACCTGTTGCTCTGCTCTCCTCCATGACTCCAAAGTTTCCCCATGCCCACCCCACTTCTCCACTAATGAAGGTGTTTCCTATCATGTGGAAACATTTCCTCCATCACAGCTCCCTCCCAGAGGTGCAGGTCCTGTCTCTATTCTTCTGTCTCTGTTTTTTCTTTTGCCCTACCCAGGTACGTGGGGTTTTTCTTACTTTTGGGGAAGTCTGATGTCTTCTGCCAGCTTTCAGTAGGTGTTCTGTAGGAGTTGCTCCACATGTGGATGTATTTATTATGTATTTGTGGGGAGAAAGGTGATCTCCAAGCCTTACTCCTCCACCATCTTGAAGGTCCCACCACACCACATCTTCTTTGTCCACTCCTCTGTTGATGGACATTTAGGTTGCTTCCATGTCCTGGCTACTGTAAAGAGTGCTGCAAAAAAGATTGGAGTGCATGTATCTTTTCGAATTATGCATTTCTCCAGATATATGCCCAGGAGTGGGATTGCTGGATCATATGGTAGCTATATTTTTAGATTTTTAAGGAACCTCCATACTGTTATCCATAGTGGCTCTACCAGTTTACATTCCCACCAGCAATGTAGGAGGGTTCCCTTTTCTTTACACACTTTCCAACATTTATTGTTATGTAGATTTTCTGATAGCCATTCTGACCATTATGAGGTGATTCCTCATTGTAGCTTTGATTTTCATTTCTGTAATACTTAGTGAAGTTGAGCACCTTTTCATGTGATTTTTAGCCATCTGTATGTCTTCTTTGGAGAAATGTCTATTTAGATCTTCTGCCCATTTTTTTTGATTGGGTTGTTTATGTTTTTGATATTGAGCTTCATGAATATTTTGTATATTTTAGATATTAATCCCTTGTTGATTCCTTTGTTTGCAAGTATTTTCTCCCATTCTGGGGGTTGCCTTTTCATCTTGTTTATAGTTTCCTTTGCTGTGCAAAAGCTTTGAAGTTTCATTAGGTACCATTTGTTTATTTTTATTTTCATTCCTCTAGGAAGTGGATCAAAACAGATATTGCTGTGATTTATGTCAAAGAATGTTCTGCCTATGTTTTCCTCTAATAATTTTATAGTATGCAGCCTTACATTTCGGTCTTTAATCTATTTTGTGTTTATTTTTTGTATGATGTTAGGGAGTGTTCTAATTTCATTCTTTTACATGTAGCTCTCCAGTTTTCCCAGCACCAGTTATTGTAGAGACTGTCTTTTCTCCATTGTATATTCTTGTCTTCTTTGTCATAGATTAGGTGACCATAGGTGTGTGGGTTTATCGCTGGACTTGTATCCTTCTGCATTGATCTATATTTCTGTGGTTTTTTTTCCCCCAGAACTCAGTAAAAAAATGGAGGCATGAATGAAGATGATACAAGGAATTTTTATCAAAGAACTAAAGAACAAACAGAAATGAACAATACAATAACTGAAAAGAAAAATACACTAGAAGGAATCAATAGCAGAATAACTGAGGCAGAAGAACAGATAAGTGATCTGGAAGATTGAATTGTGGCAATCTCTGCCACAGAACAGAGTTTTTCAGTTTAAATACAACTGAAGAGAAGCCATATATCAAGGGAAAGGAACAGATCGGTATTAGGCAAATCTGTTCTTGCATCATTGCTATAGTTCTTATCAATTGTGAATGCAAGTTACATAATTCCACTGTCTCTGCTTTATCTATTGTAAAATGGTGGTAATAATAAATATCAATTTTATTATTAGATATTATGTACAAAAAATGTCTATTGTTATGTTTGGAAGTTGGACTATGTCATTTGAAATAATAATTCAATCCAATAAATCAGGGAATCAAAGAATCTCAGTATTTTCAGAGACCTTCGCAATCATTTAGCACAAAGCTTGCAGATTTTTCAATTTTACAGAAAGGTGAGACTGAAAAATTAAAATTTGAGAAACAAGTATATGGTCTCCAATATTTTATGTTATCAAGCAAAATCACAACAATAATTGTTATAATGTATTGTTATCATTTTATAAAATAAATGTTATTTAATTTCCAAATATCTAAATAAAAGATAGTTTGACATTTAATATATATACTTCTATAATAAAATCATAAATCTCTCCTTAAGATTTTCATTTTACTGAATTCTAATAAAAACTTTCTCTCAGACTGAGAACATTGATCTATGAATCAAGTCTACATCTCTAACAATTGGTTATCCACGGTCTGCTTGGACTCATCATGGAGAGGTCAGTTTCTTCTAAAGAAAATATATTTTATTAGAAAGTATAACCTTGGGCTGAGTAACTCCACTAATTAATACTATGTTTGCCCACTGGAGCTATACAAAATAACTATAGTTCTTATTTCAACATATTCTATAATTATGGAAAATAAAAACTATGCCTACATTCATTTTCTGGATAATTTGATTTTGTCCCTACTGGTCTATTAATTCATTTAACAAAAGAGATTAGTGAAGGAAAAAATATTTCATCACAGGGGAGTCAGATCAAGATGGTGGTGTAGGAGGACACATAACTCACCACCTCCCGTGAACATAACAAAAATACATCTACATGTGGAACAATTCTCACTGAAAACTAGCCAAAAACTGGCAGAATTACTCTTGTACAAACAAGGCTGTAAGAAAGATCCACATGGAGTCAGGTAGGAAGGGAAGAGAAGTGATCATATTAGAGCCTGTGCCCTTGGGGGGGGGAACTCAGAGGAAAAGGGAGATTGCATGGCTGGAGATCCTCCTTGGAGAGTGAGTGGTTTGAGCCACATATTGGTACGCCAGCACTGAGCTCCTACACAGGGAAGATGAGCACGCTTGGCTGGTTGGACAGCCAGTGGGACAAACAGGATGGCTGCAGGAAGCCTGGGCTCTGCTCATGCGGAGCACACAGATGCTTTCTTGCTCCTGAAGCAGAGCAGAGAGGGCAGATTGAGAATGCATGCATGGCTGGCTAGTTTCCCACAACCTCTCTGGCATGAACCTCAGCTTGAGCTCAGCAAAACCTGAAGCCCCGCTTGCTTCACAGTGCAACTTCACACTGGAGAAAGGGTTACCACAACCCAGATCAAGCTTGCCCATGAGACACAGAGGCAGCTCAGACATGAAGCAGTCTGAGCAGTGTGGGGACAGCCGTTACTGGTGCTTACACAGGCAACACACGAGAAGCAGTCCAGATTGATGGCAGCTGGACCACAGCCCTCACTCTGACACATCCAAAAAGCCAGCACAGACACTGCCTGCCCTGCAGCACAGCTCCAGAGGTCAGCAGAGGCTGAGGGAAGAGTCCAGCTGAGAGGGACAAAGGAGAGTCAGGCCCCAAGCAGTGTCTGAGCAGAGTAGGGGCATCATTTACTGGAGCCAACACAGGCAGTGTGTTAGAAGTAGTCTGGATCTCTAACCCTGGTTAGATTGTCACACTCTGCACCCTGACCCATGTTGAGTGGATAGGCCAGCCCCACTTGTTCCAGAGGTGCTCCCCTCTCGTA
Organism: Orcinus orca; assembly: GCF_937001465.1. Lineage (NCBI taxonomy): Eukaryota > Metazoa > Chordata > Mammalia > Artiodactyla > Delphinidae > Orcinus > Orcinus orca. The sequence continues at coordinate 72,627,662 of NC_064580.1, forward strand.
TGTGGATGGCAGTGCTGGGAGAGGGAGAGAGCACACACTTAAGAGAAACAGAGGCAGCTTGAACCAAATACTCAGGGCTTCTGTTCCAGCAACATAGGAACTGACCTCACCTTAAATAGACTGGTGAGGGCCATTGAGCAGAGGAAAAGCTCACAACTGATTCCAGCCCTAGCCCCACCATCTCCATGCCCACCTCCTACAAAGGTGATCACTGCAAGCACACCCTGGGGAAATATGTTGCTTGAATTCATGTCAAATCCACCTCTACCACCAAAACCACTGGGCACACATGGACTATATAGGGATGATCCCACATAAGGACAATCCTTCAAGAATGCATTAGGTAGCTGTTTCACCTACCTTCACAGAGACATAGAACGTTAAGCAAAATGAGAAGACAGAGGAATTTTTCTCAATTGAAAGAGCAAGGGAAAAACCCTGAAAAAACTAATGAAGCAGAAATAAGCAATTTACCAGATAAAGAATTCAAAGCATGAGTAATAAGAATGCTACTTGAAGTAGGGGAAAGTATAGATGAGCACAGTAAGAATTCTAACAAGGACATAGAAAATATAAAAAAAGAATCAGTCAGAACTGAAAAATACAATAAGTGAAATGAAAAACACACTAGAAGAAATTAACAGCAGACTAGGTGATAAAGAAGAACACATAAGTGAACTGGAAGATAAAATGATGGAAATCACCCAATCAGAGCAGCAAAAAGAAAGACAAATTTAAAACTGAGAACAGTTTAAAGGATCTCTGTAATATGTTCTTCATTGGGTTTTTGAAAGAGTGAAATGGGATTTCCCTGGTGGCGCAGTTGTTAAGAATCCACCTGCCAACGCAGGAAACATGGGTTCGAGCCCTGGTCAAGGAAGATCCCACGTTTTGTGGAGCATATAAACCCATGTACCACAACTACTGAGCCTTTACTCTGGAGCCCACGAGCCTCAACTACTGAGCTGGTGTGCCACAACTACTGAAGCTCGCATGCCTAGAACCTGTGCTCCACAACAAGAGAAACCACCACAATGAGAAAGCCTATGTTCAGCACTGAAGATCCAACACAGCCAAAAATAAAAAAAAATTAATTAATTTTAAATAAAGAAAGAGTGAAATGAGATTATTCCTATAAATTAACTGACACATTGCCTGACAGCAAATACACAATAAATGGTAACTTTTAAAAGCAATCTGTGGTAGGTAGCTTCTAGGATTACCTCTGGTAATCCATGCCTTTAGCATTCACACCCTTGTATAATCCTCTCCCATGAGTAAAAGCTGAACCTAATAACTTGATTCTTGACAATGGAATATGGCATCCTTAATATATCAGTTCTGTGATTAGGTTACTAAGATGGTGACTCCTATCTTGCTAGCACACTCTGTCTCTTTCTGGCTTTGATGAAGTAAGCTTCCATATTGTAGAAACCCACATGTAAAGAAAATGAGTAAAGTCTTAGCCAATAGACAGTGAAGAATCAAGGCCCTCAATTTAATACCGCTCAAGGAAATGAATCCTGTCCAAAACCACATAAATGAGTTTGGAATCAGATTCTTCTCTAGTCAGAACTTCAAATAAGACTCCTTTCCTGGCCAGCATCTTTATTGCAACCTCATGATAGACCATAAAGTAGAATATCAAGCAAAGCCAAGTCCAGATGTTTGATACACAGAAATTTGGAGATAGTAAAAGTGCCTGGTAAGCAGCTAAGTTTTAGGGGTAACTTGTTATGCAGCAGTAGATAACCAATATACTCTTACTTCTGGGAAGAAAGAAAGAAATATTTGACTGCTCACGTGTCAAGTATTGTACTAAAGACTTTCTTACTCCACTCTGCAAACAAAACCCTTCTATACTAGAATTTTTTCACCTCCATCTTACAGATGAAAAAGAAAATTATCAGAATTTTAAGTCCTTGACCAAAGTTTTAAAGCCAGTGTCAGAATTAAGATGCAAATATGGATGTCAGGGACTCTAAAGGTTAGTTTCTCTTTACTACCTTATATAATTTCTCTCAGCTGTCATCAGTTGTCAACACCAAAACGGGTCACCTCCTATGAATCTTCACAGCAATTTGTGCATATGTGTATTTCAACACTGTCTTATAGTTGTGCATTTGTGTTAATTTTGTGTTTACAGTCATCTTGTCTTAATAGTCAAGAGAGAGGTCACCCCTTATTCACAATTTTATTTCCAGCCTCTGGCATGGTTTTTTATATTAATTATTTACTCAACAAATATTTACTCAACAAATATTATTCAACAAATATGAGATTCTATATATGTAGTAAATATATATTTAATGACTGGATGAACAACCAAGTGCAAATAATACACATACAAGTACTAGGAAATGGAGTAAAAATATTACCCACAAACTATATATATATGTATATATATATATACATATATATATACATATATATATATATAAAACAGTTTCTTTGTATTTGCTAAATGTTTTGCCCTTTAAAGGGAGTCTTTAGAAATTGTGTTTCTCTCACTTGAGTTATTTCTTAAGACAGATTTGTGTACATATAGGTACTTAAGAAGATACATCTCCTCTACTATATGATTTATTTTAAAATTCTAATTTCAAAAGGCTTTCTTTTCTATGTTATTTTTGTTTTGGCTGCACCATGCAGCATGTGGGATCCTAGTTCCCCAATTGGGGATCAAACCTACAGTGGAAATGTGGATTCTTAACCACTGGACCACCAGGGAAGTTCCATTTTCTATGTTATTTTAGTAGGGGGAGTTTAGGAGAATTCACTGAGTTTAGTTGCTTGATTTTCTACAAAATACACTTTATATGACACATTATCACTTGGCGAAGCACAGCAATATATACTAGAACTGTAAGTAGACTTTCTATTTAACAGTTTAATTTAGCTTTAAATGTGAATGTGTGTATAATATATTCAGAGGAAAACTTGAATAACCCTCCTCTGAGTTTTCCAATAGTTTGTTGGTATAAAGTCAGATATACCTCAGGAAATTATTTTTCTTCCATATTAACGCTCTCAAAATCAGCAAGGATATAAACAACAAGACATATATGAGTAACTTTCTTAAGTTACAGGAACATTCCCAGCTGTCCAATTCCTCTGTCATTGTTTTGTAACTAATTAAGTCTGCCCTTTTACTAATTTTAACCAGTTATGTTTCCTCAGAAGCATACAATTGTCCCAAACATACATTAAAACTATTTTAACTTTCAAAATGGTTTATTTAATATAGTTACTTTAATTATTATTTTACTATTGTATTTTATTATGAGTTAAGGCCTTTTTCAGGCTTTTGTTTGATTAAAAATGAAGAAGGAAAATATCACCAGGAAGTGTACTCTGAAGAATATTTCATGCGAGTTATTTCCATACTATTAAACCACATGGAATGTGGTGACTAAGAAATATACATTAGACTCTACTCTAAAGTATGAACTGTAAAATACTCCCAAAGGCCCCTACTTTCATTTTAAATTGAGTAGTTTTATACAGGATCAAGAGATAACTCTAGATGTGTATTTTAACATGACCAACCAAAGAAAACTAGGTAATACCAAAGGTATCATACAAAATGACAAACCAAAACAAAAACAGCAAACAAAACAAACAAAAATATGTTATAGGTCTTTTCATTAATATTCATATATTGTGTGCTGCAATTAAAATCAGCTTGGCAAAATAAATTATAAAATCAAATACCTGTTAGAGGTAGACATTTATTTCCAAGAAAATTCTTTCTCAGAATATTTAAAATAAGAAATTTAAAAAAAGAGAATAAATTGACTACTTAACTTGAGTTTTGCTTTAGCAAAAAGGATGAAAGGACAGGTGGTACGTTATCTCTCCAGCTGAGCAAATTTAATCCTAGTCAGAGACAATTAATTCAGACTCTCCTCACCTGTGAATTACCTTAAAGATGTCCAATTTTACTCTCATTGCAGATCTCCAAATGAAAACTTAGGTCCTTTAATGTATAGCATGGTGAATATAATTAACACTTTGTATTACATACTTGAAAGTTTTTAAGAGAGTAGCTCTTAAATGTTATTACTACACACAAAAAATGATGATTATGTGAGGTGATGGAGGTGGTAACCAACATTATTGTGATAATTTTTTTGTGATATATATGTGTATATATGTGTATCAGTTCATCATGTTGTACACCTTAACCATACATATGTTATATGTCAACAATATCTCAATAAACCTGGAAAAAAGCAAAAAAAAAAAAAAAGAAATTGATGAAACAGAAAAAAGATGAGAAAATGATATCAAAAGCTGGTTCATTGGATAGATAAAATTTACCAGTACTAGGAATGAGAAAGTATGTCACTATACACCACAGAGAAAATAAAAAGCTAATAGAATGAAAACCTAATGCTAATAAATTTAAACAACATATAGGACATTGGAGAAATTCCTTGAAAGAAACAAACTACCAATGCTCACTCAAGAAGAAATAACATGAATAGCCCTATATCTCTTTTTTTTAAATGGAATTATTAGTTAAAATCCTCTTTGTTAAGAAAACTGCAAGATCAGATTGTTTCACTGCAGAATTCTGTCAAACATTTAGAGATCAAAAAATGCTATACAAATTCTCCCAGAAAATAGAAGTGGGGAGGTGTTCTGAAGATGGTGGAAGAGTAAGATGCGGAGATCACCTTCCTCCCCACAGATACACCAGAAACACATCTACACGTGGAACAACTCCTACAGAACACCTACTGAATGCTGGCAGAAGACCTCAGACTTCCTAAAAGGCAAGAAACTCCCCACGTACCTGGGTAGGGCAAAAGAAAAAAAGAAAAAACAGAAACAAAAGAATAGGGATGGGACCTGCACCAGTGGGAGGGAGCTGTGAAAGAGGAAAGGTTTCCACACACGAGGAAGCCCCTTCTCGGGCAGAGGCTGTGGGTGGTGGAGGGGGGAGCTTCGGAGCCGTGGAGGAGAGCACAGCAACAGGGGTGCCGAAGGCAAAGCGGGGAGATTCCCGCACAGAGGATTGGTGCCGACCGGCACTCACCAGCCCAAGAGGCTTGTCTGCTCACCCGTCAGGGCAGGCGGGGCTGTGAGCTGAGGCTTGGGCTTTGGTTGGAGCGCAGGGAGAGGACTGGGGTTGGCTGCGTGAACACAGCCTGAAGGCGTTAGTGCACCACGGCTAGCCGGGAGGGAGTCCGGGAAAAGGTCTGGAGCTGCCGAAGAGGCAAGAGACCTTTTCTTCCCTCTTTGTTTCCTGGTGCACGAGGATAGAGGATTAAGAGCACTGCTTAAAGGAACTCCAGAGACGGGCACGGGCCGCGGTTAAAAGCGTGGAGCCCAGAGACAGGTGCAAGCCGCGGCTAAAAACGTGGACCCCAGAGAAGGGAGGGAGACGCTAAGGATGCTGCTGCCACAAACAAGGGGCCTGTGTGGGAGCACAGGTCACTATCCACACCTCCCTTCCGGGGAGTCTGTGCAGCCTGCCACTCCCAGGTTCCCGGGATACAGGGACAACTTCCCCGGGAGAATGCACGGCCGGCCTCAGGCTGGTGCAACGTCATGCCACCTTCTGCAGCCACAGGCTCTCCCCACATTCCGTGCCCCTCCCTCCCCCCGGCCTGAATGAGCCAGAGCTACCGAATCAGCGGCTCCTTTAACCCCGTCCTGTCTGAGCAGAAAACAGACGCCCTCCAGTGACCTACACGCAGAGGCAGGGCCAAATCCAAAGCTGAGCCACTGGGAGCTAAGAGAACAAAGAAGAGAAAAGGAAATCTCTCCCAGCAGCCTCAGAAGCAGTGGATTAAAGCTCCACAATCAACTTGATGTGCCCTGCATCTGTGGAATACATGAATAGACAATGAATCATCCAAAATTAAGTAGGTGGACTTTGAGAGCAAGATTTATGATTTTTTTCCCTTTTCCTCTTTTTGTGAGTGTGTATGTGTATGCTTCTGTGTGAGATTTTGTCTGTATAGCTTTGCTTCCACCATTTGTCCTAAGGTTCTATCCATCTGTTTTTTTGTTTTGTTTTCTTTTTAATTTTTTTCTTAATAATTGTTTTTTAATTTAATAACATTATTATATTTTACTTTATTTTATTTTACTTTATCTTCTTTCTTTCTTTCTTTTTTACTTCCTTCCCTCCTTCCTTCCTTCCTCCCACAATCCCTCCCTCCCTCCTGCCTTTCTTTCTTTTGTTCTTTCCTTCTTTTCTTCTTTCTTTCTTTCTTTCTTTCTTCCTTCCTTCCTTCCTTCCTTACCTCCTTTCTTTCTCTCTTCCTTTCTTTCTTTTTTGTTTCTTTCTTTCTTTCTTCCTACTTCTACTAATTATTTCTCTCTACTTTTTCTCCCTTTTATTCTGAGCCATGTGGATGAAATGCTCTTGGTGCTGCAGCCAGGAGTCAGTGCTGTACCTCTGAGGTGGGAGAGCCAACATCAGGACACTGGTCAACAAGAGACCTCCCAGCTCCACATAATATCAAATGGCAAAAATCTCCCAGAGATCTCAATCTCAACACCAACACCCAGCTTCACTAAACGACCAGCAAGCTACAGTGCTGGACACCCTATGCCAAACAACGAGCAAAACAAGAACACAACCCCACCCATTAGCAGAGAGGCTTCCTAAAATCATAATAAGTCCACAGACACACCCAAAACACACCACTAGACCTGGACCTGCCCACCAGAGAGACAAGATCCAGCCTCATCTACCAGAACACAGACACTAGCCCCCTCCACCAGGAAGCCTACAAAACCCACTGAACAAGCCTTAGCCACTGGGGACAGACATCAAAAACAACGGGAACTATGAAACTTCAGCCTGCAAAAAGGAGACCCCAAACACAGTAAGATAAGCAAAATGAGAAGACAGAAAAACACACAGCAGATGAAGGAGCAAGATAAAATCGCACCAGACCTAAAAAATGAAGAGGAAATAGGCAGTCTACCTGAAAAATAATTCAGAATAATGATAGTAAAGATGATCCAAAATCTTGGAAAGAGAATAGAGAAAATGCAAGAAACTTTTAACAAGGACCTAGAAGAACTAAAGAGGAAAGAAGCAACAATGAACAACACAATAAATGAAATTAAAAATACTCTAGATGGGATCAATAGCAGAATAACTGAGGTAGAAGAATGGATAAGTGACCTGGAAGATAAAATAGTGGAAATAACTACTGCAGAGCAGAATAAAGAAAAAAGAATGAAAAGAATGGAGGACAGTCTCAGAGACCTCTGGGACAACATTAAATGCACCAACATTCGAATTATAGGGGTTCCAGACGAAGAAGAGAAAAAGAAAGGGACTGAGAAAATATTTGAAGAGATTATAGTTGAAAACTTCCCTAATATGGGAAAGGAAATAGTTAATCAAGTCCAGGAAGCACAGAGAGTCCCATACAGGATAAATCCAAGGACAAACATGCCAAGACACATATTAATCAAACTGTCAAAAACTAAATACAAGGAAAACATATTAAAAGTAACAAGGGAAAAACAACAAATAACACATAAGGGAATCCCCATAAGGTTAACAGCTGATCCCTCAGCAGAAAGTCTTCAAACCAGAAGGGAGTGGCAGGACCTACTGAAAGTGATGAAGGAGAAAAACCTGCAACCAAGATTACTCTACCCAACAAGGATCTCATTCAGATTTGATGGAGAAATTAAAACCTTTACAGACAAGCAAAAGCTGAGAGAGTTCAACACCACCAAACCAGCTTTACAACAAATGCTAAAGGAACTTCTCTAGGCAAGAAACAAAATAGAAGGAAAAGACCTACAATAACGAACTCAAAACAATTTAGAAAATGGGATAGGAACACACATATCGATAATTACCTTAAATGTAAATGGACTAAATGCTCCCACCAAAAGACACAGATTAGCTGAATGGATACAAAAAAAAGACCCATATATATGCTGTCTACAAGAGACCCACTTCAGACCTAGAGACACATACAAACTGAAAGGGGGTGGAAAATGATATTCCATGCAAATGGAAACCAAAAGAAACCTGGAGTAGCAATTCTCATATCAGACAAAATAGGATTTAAAATAAAGACTTTTAGAAGAGACAAAGAAGGACACTACATAATGATCACGGGATGAATCCAAGAAGTTATAACTATTGTAAATATTTATGCACCCAACATAGGAGCACCTCAATACATAAGGCAAATACTAAGAGCCATAAAAGGGGAAATTGACAGTGACACATTCATAGTAGGGGACTTTAACACCCCATTTTCACCAATGGACAGATCATCCAAAATGAATATAAATAAGGAAACACAAGCTTTAAATGATACATTAAATGAGATGGACTTAATTGATATTTTTAGGACACTCCATCCAAAAACAACAGAATACACATTTTTCTTAAGTGCTCATGGAACATTCTCCAGGATAGGTCATATCTTGTGTCACAAATCAAGCCTTGGCCAATTTAAGAAAATTGAAATTGTATCAAGTATCTTTTCTGACCACAACGACATAAGACTAGATATCAATTACAGGAAAAGATCTGTAAAAAATACAAACACATGGAGGCTAAACAATACACTACTTAATAACGAAGTGATCACTGAAGAAATCAAAGAGGAAATCAAAAAATACCTAGAAACAAATGAGAATGGAGACACGATGACCCAAAACCTATGGGATGCAGCAAAAGCAGTTCTAAGAGAGAAGTTTATAGCACTACAAGCCCACCTTAAGAAGCAGGAAACATCTCGAATGAAGAACCTAACCATGCACCTAAAGCATTTAGAGAAAGAAGAAGAAAAAAACCCCGAAGTTAGCAGAAGGAAAGAAATCATAAAGATCAGATCAGAAATAAATGAAAAAGAAATGAAGGAAACAATAGCAAAGATCAATAAATCTAAAAGCTGGTTCTTTGAGAAGATAAACAAAATAGATAAACCATTAGCCAGACTCATCAAGAAAAAAAGGGAGAAGACTCAAATCAATAGAATTAGAAATGAAAAAGGAGAAGTAACAACTGACACTGCAGAAATACAACAGATCATGAGAGATTACTACAAGCAACTCTATGACAACAAAATGGTCAGCCTGGAAGAAATGGACAAATTCTTAGAAATGCACAACCTACCAACTCTGAATCAGGAAAAAATAGAAAATATGATCAGACCAATCACAAGCACTGAAGTTGAAACTGTGATCAAAAATCTTCCAACAAACAAAAGCCCAGGACCTGATAGCTTCACAGGCGAATTCTATCAAACATTTAGAGAAGAGCTAACACTTATCCTTCTCAAACTCTTCCAAAATATAGCAGAGGGAGGAACACTCCCAAATTCATTTTACAAGGCCACCATCACCTTGATACCAAAACCAGACAAGGATGTCACAAAGAAAGAAAGCTACAGGCCAATATCACTGATGAACATAGATCCAAAAATCCTCAACAGAATACTAGCAAACAGAAACCAACAGCACATTAAAAGGATCATACACCATGATCAAATAGGGTTTATTCCAGTAATGCAAGAATTCTTCAATATACACAAATCAATCAATGTGATACACCATACTAACAAAATGAGGGAAAAAAACATATGATCATCTCAATAGATGCAGAGAAAGCTTTTGACAAAATTCTACTCCCATTTATGATAAAAACCCTGCACAGAGTACGCATAGAGGGAAACTTCCTCAGAAAAATAAAGGCCATATATGACAAACCCACAGCCAACATCATCCTCAATGGTGAAAAACTGAAAGCATTTCCACTAAGATCAGGAACAAGACAAGGTTGCCAAATCTCACCACTCTTATTCAACATAGATTTGGAAGTTTTAGCCAGGGCAATCGGAGAAGAAAATGAAATAAAAAGAATCCAAATTGGAAGAGAAATAAAGCTGTCACTGTTTGCAGATGACATGATACTATACATAGAAAATCCTAAAGATGCTACCGGAAAACTACTAGAGCTAATCAATGAATTTGGTAAAGGTGCAGGATACAAAATTAATGCACAGAAATCTCTTGCATTCCTATACACTAATGATGTAAAATCTGAAAGTGAAATCAAGAAAATACTCCCGTTACCCATTGCAAAATAAAGAATAAAATATCTAGGAATAAACCTACTTAAGGAGACAAAAGACCTGTGTGCCGAAAATTATGTCACTGATGAAAGAAATTGAAGATGATACAAATAGATGGAGAGATATACCATGTTTTGGATTGGAGGAATCAACATTGTGAAAATGACTCTACTACCCAAAGCAATCAACAGATTCAATGCAATCCCTATCAAACTACCACTGGCATTTTTCCCAGAACTAGAACAACAAATTTCACAAGTTGTATGGAAACACAAAAGACCGCGAATAGCCAAAGCAACCTGGAGAACGAAAAACGGAGCTGGAGCAATCAGGCTCCCTGACTTCAGACTATACTAAAAAGCTACAGTAATCAAGACAGTATGGTACTGGCACAAAAAAAGAAAGATAGATCAATGGAACAGGATAGAAAGTGCAGAGATAAACTCACGCACATATGGTCACCTTATCTTTGATAAAGGAGGCAGAAATGTACAGTGGAGAAAGGACAGCCTCTACAATAGATTGTGCTGGGAAAACTGGACAGGTAAATGTAAGAGTATGAGATTAGATCACTCCCTAACACCATACCCAAAAATAAGCTTAAAATGGATTAAAGACCTAAATGTAAGGCCAGAAACTATCAAACTCTTAGAGGAAAACATAGGCAGAACACTCTATGACATAAATCACAGCAAGATCCTTTTAGACCCACCTCCTAGAGAAATGGAAATAAAAACAAAAGTAAACAAATGGGACCTAATGAAACTTCAAAGCTTTTGCACAGCAAAGGAAACCATAAACAAGACCAAAAGACGTCCCTCAGAATGGGAAGAAATATTTGCAAATGAAGCAACTGACAACTGATTAATTTCCAAAATTTCCAAGCAGCTCATGCAGCTCAGTAACAAAAAAACAGACAACCCAATCCAAAAATGGGCAGAAGTCCTAAATAGACATTTCTCCAAAGAAGATATACAGACTGCCAACAAACACATGAAAGAATGCTCAACATCATTAATCATTAGGGAAATGCAAATCAAAACTACAATGAGATATCATCTCACACCAGTCAGATTGGCCATCTCAAAAACTCTAGAAACAATAAATGCTGGAGAGGGTGTGGAGAAAAGGGAACCCTCTTGCACTGCTGGTGGGATTGTGCATTGGTATAGCCACTATGGGGAACAGTATGGAGGTTCCTTAAAAAACTACAAATAGAACAACCATATGACCCAGCAATCCCACTACTGGGCATATACCCAGAGAAAACAATAATTCAAAAAGATTCATGTACCGAACTCTTCATTGCAGCTCTATTTACAATAGCCTGGAGATGGAAACAACCTAAGTGCCCACATCAGATGAATGGATAAAGAAGATGTGGCACATGTATACAATGGAATATTACTCATCCATAAAAAGAAATAAAATTGAGCTATTTGTAATGAAGTGGGTAGACCTAGAGTCTGTCATACAGAGTGAAGTAAGTCAGAAACAGAAAGACAAATACTGTATGCTAACACATATATATGGAATTTAAGGGAAAAAATGTCATGAAGAACCTAGGGGTAAGACAGGAATAAAGACACAGACCTACTGAAGAACGGACTTGAGGATATGGGGAGGGGGAAAGGTGAGCCGTGACAAACCGAGAGAGAGGCATGGACATATATACACTACCAAACGTAAGGTAGAAAGCTAGTGGAAAGCAGCCACAAAATGCAGGGATATCAGGTCAGTGGTTTGTGACCGCCTGGAGGGGTGGGATAGGGAGGATGGGAGGGAGGGAGATGCAAGAGGGAAGAGCTATGGGAACATATGTGTATGTATAACTGATTCACTTTGTTATAAAGCAGAAACTAACCCACCATAGTAAAGCAATTATCCCCCAATGAAGATGTTAATAAAAATAAAATAAATTAAAAAAAATTAGAAGTGGGAAATCCCCAACTTATTTTATTAGGCTAGCAGGCTAGAATTGCCTTCATAAAAAAAAAACAATCTAGAAAAAGATAGTACAAAAAATTAAAACTGAAGACCAATATCCATAATGATTACGGACACAAAAATTCATAACAAATTTCTAGTAAATTAAATCCAAATACATATAAACATGGTAACACACCATGACCATGCAGGGTTTGTCTTATGAAAGCAAAATTAACTTCACATTCAAGAAAATCGAACAATATAATTCAGGTTAACAGACGAAAAACGTTATGATAAATGCAGAAAAATCACTTGACAAAATTAAACACCGATTCATATCAACATTTCTAAGCAAAATGGGTATAGAAAGGAATTTTCTCAACCTGATAAGGGGCAACTATGAAAAGTCTCCAACTAACATCATATTTCATTGTAAGAGAGTGAATAACTTCTCCCTAAAATCAGAAACAAGGCACAGAATTTCAGTCTCTTTACTTTTATTTCATATTGTAGTGGATGTCATAGCCAGTGCCAGAAGGCAAGAAAAGTAAACAAAGGACATATAGATTAGAAGACAGTAAAACCTTTTTCCCACCTAAGTCATGTTTTTCTATGTAGGAACTTCTAAAGACTCTTCAGGAAATCTACCAGAGTTAATATGTGAGTTTTGCTAGTGTAAAAGAAAATTTGATAAAAGATAGGCAAGAATGATGGAATGATGACTAGAAAACTTTGCTGAGAGAAATTAAAGGAGACTAACATAAGTGAAAAAATAGTGTGTGGTCATGAATTGGACAACTCAGTGTTGTTAGGATATTAATTCCCCCCCCCAAATGATCTACAGAGTCAATGCAATCTCAATTAAAATGCCAGAAGGCACTTATTTTTTGCAGAAATCATGAAACTGGTTTTAAATTTTATATGGAGATGCAAAGAACCTAAAATAGTTAAACAATTTTGAAAAAAAGGAACAAAGTTAGAGGATTTAGACTACCTCCCTAATATTAAAACTACAGTAATCTCGAATAGTGCCTTAATGATGTAAATATAGACATATAGATCAATGAAACAGAGAATCCATTAACAGACACAGATATATATAGTAACTGACTTTCAGTAATTGTCCTAAGGCAATTCAAGTGGCAAAGGATAATCTGTTCAAGAAATAGTGCTGAAACAATGGACTATGCATATGAAAACAAAATAAAACATAAAATAAATAAAACAACCTAAACCTTTATCTCAGACCATATTCAAAAATCAAAAAGGACCATAAAACTAAATGTAAGGACTAAAATTATAAAACTTCCAGAAGAAAACCTAGGAAAATATCTTACTGACATTGAACTTGGCAAAGATTGCAAAATAATTTTACACTTATAAAGTTAAACAAACACTGTCATATGATCTGATCATTTCATTCTTAAGTATTACCCAAGAGAAATAAAAACATATGTATATGTCCATACACAGCTGTATGAGAATGTTCATACTAGCTTTATTTGTAATAACTGAAATTGGGAATTACCCAAGTATCCATCACCACAACATGTGAATGGGTAAACAATTTGTGGTATATTCATACAATGAAATCTACTTGTCAATAAAAATAAATGAACCATATTTTAATTAAATAAATTTGATATGTAACATTGTATATGTTTAAGGTGTAAAGTGTGTTATTTTTGTAATATGATTACTGATGTAGTGATATTTATTATATTACATAATTATAGTACAATATTATTGTCTATATTCTTTATACTGTGTATTAGATCTCTATGGCTTATTTACTACTTATTACAAGTTTGTACACTTAAACACCATCACGCTTATCCTGTTCCTCCCCTGAAAATGAGCATTTTACTCTGTTTTTGTCAAGTTTAACTTTTTAGATTTTACACATAAGCGACCTTACACAGCACTTGCCTTTCTCTGATATATCTCATTTAACATGAAGTGCTCAAGGGCAATCCATGTTGTCACAAATGAAAGGATATCCTCCTTTCTGGTGGCTGAATAATGTATAATAATATAATACATGTATAATAATATATGTATATATATATATATACCACAACTTTTTTATCCATTCATTTTCTGATGGGTATTTTGGTTGTTTCCATATTTTGCCTATTGTGAATAATGCTACAGTAAACATGGGAGTTTATTTATTTATATATTTTGTCAAAATCCTGTTGTCATTTCTTTTATGTATATACCCAGAAGTGGAATTGCTAGATTGTATGGTAATTCTATTTTTAATATTATGAAATATTATTTTCCATAGTGGCTGGACGAATTTGCATTCCCAAAAATGTAGAGGATTTCCTTTTTATAACATACTTGCCAACACCTGTAGTTTCTTTTTTTTTTTTAACAATGACTACATAAATCTTTATTTACTGTATAGAAAGATGTCTATGATATACGAAATACAGAGCTTCAAAACAATATACATACTATGATTTCGTTTCTTTTTAACTTCTTTACTGGAGTATAATTGCTTCACAATGGTGTGTTAGATGCTGCTTCATAACAAAGTGAATCACTCATACATATACACATGTTCCCACATCTCCTCCCTCTTGCATCTGCCTCCCTCTTACCCTACCCATCCCACCCCTCCAGGTGATCAAAAAGCACCTAGCTGACCTCCCTGTGCTATGCGGCTGCTTCCCACCAGCTCTCTATTTTATGTTTGGTAGTGTATATATGTCCATGGCATTCTCTAACTTTGTCACAGCCTATGATCCCCCCTCACCACATCCTCAAATCCATTCTCTAGTAGTTCTGCATCTCCATTCCTGTCTTACCCCAAGGTTCTTCATGACCTTTTTGATTTTTCTTAGATTCCTTATATATGTGTTAGCATATGGTATTTGTTTTTCTTTTTCTGACTTATTTCACTCTGTATGATACACTCCAGGTCCATCCACCTCACTACAAATATCTCAATTTCGTTTCTTTTTGCGGCTGAGTAATATTCCATTGTATATATGTGCCACATCTTCTTTATCCATCCATCTGATGATGGGCACAGGTTGCTTCCAAGTCCTGGCTATTGTAAATAGAGCTGCAATGAACATTTTGGTACATGACTCTTTTTGAATTATGGTTTTCTCAGGGTATATGCCCAGTAGTGCGATTGCTGGGACATACGGTAGTTCTATTTGTAGTATTTTAAGGAACCTCCATACTGTTCTCCATAGTGGCTGTATCAATTTATATTCCCACCAGCAGTGCAAGAGTGTTCCCTTTTCACCACACCCTCTCCAGAATTTATTGTTTCTACATTTTTTGAGGATGGCCATTCTGACCAGTGTGAGATGATATCTCATTGTAGTTTTGATTTGCATTTCCCTAATGATTAATGATGTTGAGCATTCTTTCATTTGTTTGCTGGCAATCTGTATATCTTATTTGGAGAAATGTCTATTTAGGTCTTCTGCCCATTTTGGGATTGGGTTGTTTGTTTTTTTGATATTGAGCTGCATGAGCTGCTAATAAATATTGGAGATTAATCCTTTGTCACTTGCTTCATTTGCAAATATTTTCTCCCATTCTGAGGGTTGTCTTTTGGTCTCATTTACGGTTTCTGTTGCTGTGCAAAACCTTTGAAGTTTCACTAGGTCCCATTTGTTTATTTTTGTATTTATTTCCATTTCTCTAGGAGGTGGGTCAAAAAGAATCTTGCTCTGATTTAAGTCATAGAGTGTTCTGTCTATGTTTTCCTCTAAGAGTTTGATAGTTTCTGGCCTTACATTCAAGTCTTAAATCTATTTTGAGCTTATTTTTGTGTATGGTGTTAGGGAGTGTTCTAATCTCATACTTTTACATGAACGTGTCCAGTTTTCCCAACACAATTTATTGAAGAGGCTGTCTTTCTCCATTGTACATTCCTGCCTCCTTTATCAAAGATAAGGTGACCATATGTGCATGGTTTTATCTCTGGGCTTTCTATCCTGTTCCATTGATCCATATTTCTGTTTTTGTGCCAGTACCATACTGTCTTGATTACTGTAGCTATCTAGTATAGTCTGAAGTTAGGGAGCCTGATTCCTCCAGCTCCATTTTTAGTCCTGAAGATTGCTTTGGCTATTCGGAGTCTTTTGTGTTTCCATACAAATTGTGAAATTTGTTGTTCTAGTTCTGTGAAAAATGCCAGTGGGAGTTTGATAGGGATTGCATTGAATCTGTAGATTGCTTTGTGTAGTAGAGTCATTTTCACAACGTTGATTCTTCCAATCCAAGAACTTGGTATATCTCTCCATCTGTTTGTATCATCTTTAAATTATTTCATCAGAGTCTTATAATTTTCCGCATAGAGGTCTTTTGTCTCCTTAGGTAGGTTTATTCCTAGACATTTTATTCTTTTTGTTGCAATGGTAAATGGGAGTGTTTTCACTTTCAGAGTTTTCATCATTAGTTTATATGATTGCCAGAGATTTCTGTGCATTAATTTTGTATCCTGCTACTTTGCCAAATTCATTGATTAGCTCTAGTAGTTTTCTTGTTGCATCTTTAGGATTCTCTATGTATAGTACCATGTCATCTGCAAACAGTGACAGCTTTACTTCTTCGTTTCCAATTTGGATTCCTTTTATTTCTTTTTCTTCTCTAATTGCTGTGGCTAAAACTCACAAAACTCTGTTGAATAAGAATGGTGAGAGTGGGCAACCTTGTCTTCTTCCTGATCTTAGTGGAAATGCTTTTAATTTTTCACCAATGAAGACAATGTTGGCTGTGGGTTTGTCATATATGGCCTTTATTGTGTTGAGGAAATTTCCCTCTATGCCTACTTTCTGCAGTGTTTTTTTTTATCATAAATGGTGTTGAATGTTGTTAAAAGCTTTCTCTGCATCTATTGAGATGATCATGTTGTTTTTCTCCTTCAATTTGTCAATATGGTGAATCACGTTGATTGATTTGCGTATATTGAAGAATCCTTGCATTCCTGGAATAAACCCCACCTGATAGTGGTGTATGATCCTTTTAATGTGCTGTTGGATTATGTTTACTAGTATTTTGTTGCGGATTTTTGCATCTATGTTCATCAGTGTTATTGGCCTGTAGTTTTCTTTCTTTGTGACATCCTTGTCTGTTTTTGGTATCAGGGTGATGGTGGCCTCGTAGAATGAATTTGGGAGTGTTCCTCCCTCTGCTATATTTTGGAAGAGTTTGAGAAGGATAGGTGTTAGCTCTTCTCTAAATGTTTGATAGAATTCGCCTGTGAAGCCATCTGGTCCTGGGGTTTTCTTTTGGAAGATTTTTTGTTGTTGTTGTTGGAAGATTTTTAAACACAGTCTCAATTTCAGTGCTTGTGATTTGTCTGTTCATATTTTATATTTCTTCCTGATTCAGTCTTGGCCCGTTGTGCATTTTTAAGAAGTTGTCCATTTTATTGGCATAGAGTTGCTTGTAGTAATCTCTCATGATCTTTTGTATTTCTGCAGTGTCAGTTGTTTCTTCTCCTTTTCCATTTCTAATTCTATTGATTTGAGTTTTCTCCCTTTTTTTCTTGATGAGTCTTGCTAATGGTTTATCAATTTTTTTTTTTTTTTTTTTTTTTTTTTTTGCGGTACGCGGGCCTCTCACTGTTGCGGCCTCTCCCGTTGCGGAGCACAGGCTCCGGACGCGCAGGCTCAGCGGCCATGGCTCACAGGCCCAGCCCCTCCACGGCACATGGGATCTTCCCAGACCGGGGCATGAACCCGTGTCCCCTGCATCGGCAGGCAGACTCTCAACCACTGCGCCACCAGGGAAGCCCCAGTTTATCAATTTTGTTTATCTTCTCAAAGAACCAGGTTTTAGTTTTATTGATATTTGCTATATTTTCCTTCATTTCTTTTTCATTTATTTCTGATCTGATCTCTATGATTTGTTTCTTCTGCTAACTTTGGGGTTTTCTTGTTCTTCTTTCTCTAAATGCTTTAGGTGCAAGGTTAAGTTGGTTATTCGAGATGTTTCCTGTTTCTTAAGGTACGCTGGTATTGCTATAATCTTCCCTCTTAGAACTGCTTTTGCTGCATCCTGTAGGTTTTGGGTCATTGTGTCTGCATTGTCACTTTTTTCTAGTTTTTTTTTTAAATTTCCTCTTTGATTTCTTCAGTGATCACTTCGTTATTAATTAATGTATTGGTTAGCCTCCATGTGTTTTTATATTTTACAGATCTTTTCCTGTAATTGGTATCTAGTCTCATAGCATTGTCGTAGGAAAAGGTACTTGATATATTTTCAATTTTCTTAAATTTATGAAGGCTTGATTTGTGACCCCAGGTATGTTCTGTCCTGTAGTATGATCCATAAGCATCTGAGAAAAATGTGTATTCTGTTGTTTCTGGATGGAATGTCCTATAAATATCAATTAAGTCCATATTTTTTAATGTATCACTTAAAGCTTGTGTTTCCTTATTTATTTTCATGTTGCATAATCTGTCCATTGGTGAAAGTGGGGTGTGAAAGTCCCCTACTATGAATGTGCTTTTGTCAATTTCCCCTTTTATGGCTGTTAGTATTTGCTTTATATATTGTGGTGCTCCTATGTTGGGTGCATAAATATTTACAATTGTTATATCTTCTTGAATCAATCCCTTGATCATTATGTAGTGTCCTTCTTTGTCTCTTTTAATACTCTTTATTTTAAAGTCTATTTTGTCTGATATGAGAATTGCTACTCTAGCTTTCTTTCGGTTTCCATTTGCATGGAATATATTTTTCCATCCCCAAACTTTCAGTCTGTATGGGTCTCTAGGTCTGAAGTTGGTCTCTAGTAGACAGCATATATATGGTTCTTGCTTTTGTATCCATTCAGGCAGTCTGTGTCTTTTGGTGGAAGCATTTAATCCAGCTACATGTAAGGTAATATTTTTTTTTTTTTTTGGTGTTACGCGGGCCTCTCACTGTTGTGGCCTCTCCCATTGAGGAGCACAGGCTCCGAACGTGCAGGCTTAGTGGCCATGGCTCACAGGCCCAGCCGCTCCGTGGCATGTGGGGTCATCCCGGACTGGGACACGAACCTGTGCCCCTGCATCGTCAGGCGGACTCTCAACCACTGTGCCACCAGGGAAGCCCTAAGGTAATTATTGATATGTATGTTCCTATTCCCATTTTCTTAATTGTTTTGCATTTGGTATGGTAGTTGTTTTCCTTCTCTTGTGTTTCTTGAGCAGAGAAATTCCTTTAGCATTTGTTGTAAAGCTGGTTTGGTGGTGCTGAACTCTCTCAGCTTTGGTTTGTCTGTAAAGTTTTTAATTTCTCCATCAAATCTGAATGAGGTCCTTGCTGGGTAGAATAATTTTGGTTGTAGTCTTTTCTCCTTCATCACTTTAAATATGTCCTGCCACTCCCTTCTGGCTTGCAGAGTTTCTTCTGAAAGGTCAGCTGCTAACCTTATGGGGATTTCCTTGTGTGTTATTTGTTTTTTTTTCCCTTGCTGCTTTTAATATATTTTCTTTGTATTTAATTTTTGACAGTTTGATTAATATGTGTCTTGGCATGTTGCTCCTTGGATTTATCCAGTATGGGACTCTCTGTGCTTCCTGGACTTGATTAACTATGTCCTTTCCCATATTAGGGTAGTGTTCAACTATAATCTCTTCAAATATTTTCTCAGTCCCTTTCTTTTTCTCTTCTTCTTCTGGGACCCCTATAATTCAAATGTTGGTGTGTTTAATGTTGTCCCACAGGTCTCTGAGACAGTCCTCGGTTCTTTTCATTCTTTTTCTTTATTCTACTCTGCAGTAGTTATTTCCACTATTTTATCTTCTATGTCACTTATCCGTTTTTCTGCCTCAGTTATTCTGTTATTGATACCATCTAGAGTATTTTTAATTTCATTTATTGTGTTGTTCATTGTTGCTTCTTTCCTCTTTAGTTCTTCTAGGTCCTTGTTAAAAGTTTCTTGCATTTTCTCTATTCTCTTTCCAAGATTTTGGATCATGTTTACTATCATTATTCTGAATTATTTTTCAGGTAGACTACCTATTTCCTCTTCATTTGTTAGGTCAGGTAGGTTTTTATGTTGCTCCTTCGTCTGCTGTGTGTTTTTCTGTCTTCTCATTTTGCTTATCTTACTGTGTTTGGGGTCTCCTTTTTGCAGGCTGCAAGTTCGTAGTTCCCATTGTTTTTGGTATCTGACTCCAGTGGCTAAATTTGGTTCAGTGGATTTTGTAGGCTTCCTGGTGGAGGGGACCAATTCCTGTGTTCTGGTGGATGAGGCTGGACCTTACCTTTTTGGTGGGCATGTCCACATCTGGTGGTGTGTTTTGGGGTGTCTGTGGCCTTATTATGATTTTAGGCAACCTCTCTGCTAATGGGTGGTTTTGTGTTCCTTTCTTGCTAGTTGTTTGGCATAGGGTGTCCAGCACTGTAGCTTGCTGGTCGTTGAGTGAAGCTGGGTGCTTGCGTTGAGATGGAGATCTCTGGGAGATTTTCACTGTTTGATATTTCATGGAGCTGGGATGTCTCTTGTGGACCAGTGTCCTGAAGTTGGCTCTCCTACCTCAGAGGCACAGCACTGTTTCCTGCCTAAAGCACCAAGAGCATTTCATCCACACAGCTCAGAATAAAAGGGAGAAAATGTAGAAACAAAGAAAGAGGATAAAATAAAATAAAGTATAATAACATAAATAAAGTTATTATAATAAAAAATAATTATTAAGAAAAAATATTTTTAAGTAAAAAAAAAACAATGGATGCACAGAACCCTAGGACAAATGGTGAAAGCAAAGCTATACAGACGAAATCTCACACAGAAGCATACACATACACACTAACAAAAAGAGCAAAAGTGGAAAAAATAATATATCTTGCTCTCAAAGTCCATCTCCTCAATTTGGGATGTTTCGTTGTCTATTCAGGTTTTCCACCGATGCAGGGTACATGAAAGTTAATTGTGGAGATTTAATCCTGTACTCCAGAAGCTGCTCGGAGAAATTTCCTTTTCTCTTCTTTGTTTGCACAGCTCCTGGCGTTCAGCTTTGGATTTAGCCCCGCCTTTGCGTGTAGGTTGCCTGAGGGCGTCTGTTCTTCCCTCAGACAGGACGAGGTTAAAGAGCAGCTGTTTCGGGGTCTCTGGCTCACTCGGGCCCTGGGGAAGGAGGGGCATGGAGTGCGGGGCGAGCCTGTGGCAGCAGAGACTGGTGTGACGTTGCACCAGCCTGGGGCATGCTGTGCGTTTTCCCAAGGAAGTTGTCCCTGGATCACGGGACCCTGGCAGTGGCCTGCTGTACAGGTTCCCAGGTGGGGAGGTGTAGAGAGTGACCTGTGCTCGCACACAGGCTTCTTGGTGGTGGAAGCAGCGGCCTTAGCATCTCATCCCCGTGTCTGGGGTCCACGGTGATAGCTGCAGCTTGCTCCCATCTCTGGAGCTCCTTTAAGCAGCGCTCTTAATCCCCTCTCCTCGTGCACCAGGAAACAAAAAGGGAAGAAAAAGTCTCTTGCCTCTTCGGCAGGTCCAGCTATTTCCCTGGACTCCCTCCCGGCTTGCCGTGGTGCACTAACCCCTTCAGGCTGTGTTCACACCACCAGTCCTTTCCCTAGGATCTGACCGAAGCCCAAATCTCAGCTCCCAGCCCCTGCCCGTCCCAGCGGGTGAGCAGACAAGCCTCTTGGGCTGGTGAGTACCGGTTGGCACTGATCCTCTCTGCGGGAATCTCTCTGCTTTGCCCTCTGCACCCTTGTTTCTGCAGTCTCCTCCCCACCTCCGAAGCTTTCCCCCTCCGCCACCCGAAGGGTCTTCCTAGTGTGTGGACACCTTTCCTCCTTCACGGCTCCCTCCCACTGGTGCCGGTCCCGTCCCTGTTCTTTTGTCTCTGTTTTTTTTATTTTTCTTTGCCCTACCCAGTTACGTGGGGGAGTTTCTTGCATTTGGGGATATTTGAGGTCTTCTGCCAGCATTCAGCGGGTGTTCTGTAGGAGTTGTTCCATGTGCAGATGTTTTTCTGATGTATCTGTGGGGAGGAAGGTGATCTCCGCGTCTTACTCTTCCGCCATCTTCCCAGCTCCTCCACCTGTTGTTTCTTGTCTTCTTGATGATAGCCATTCTAACAGGTGTGAAGTGATATTTCATTGTGCTATTATTTGTACTTCTCTGACGATTAGTGATGTTGAGCATCTTTTCATGTGTCTGTTGACCATTTTCATGACTTCTTTGGAAAATGTCTATTTTGACTCCTTCCCATTTTAAAATGGAATGAACTATTCACATGTGTAACATCAGATAAAATGTGCATAATGTTTGACAAACTTTAAATACAATTCTAGAAAATGCAAAGTAACTTATAGTAATAGAATGCAGATCAGTGGTTGCCTGGAAGTATGGAGGAGTGGAGAAGGGATAGATTACAAAGTGACAAAAGGAAGCTGTTGGGAGTTATCAATACATTCACTATCTTGATTGAGTTGATGATTTAACAAATATATGCTTACCTCAAAATTAATTAAATTGTACAATTTCAATATGTGCAGTATGTTGCATGTTAATTAAATCTCAATAAATCTGTTAAAAAAACAGAAAAGAGAATAATGATTACCCTCTTAATTGGATGCCTGTTATGGGCTGAACTGTGTCTCTAAAAAATTAACCTGTTGAAGCCATAACCCAGTATTTCAGAATGTGACTATATTTAGACATAAGGTCTTTAAAGATGTGATTAAGTTAAAATGAGGCCATTGGGATGGCCCTAATTCCACTTGACAGGTGTTCTTATAGTAAGAGGAAATTTGTACATATAAAGAGACACTTTGTGCAAACACAGGGAAAAGACCATGTGAAGGCACAATGAGAAATGACTTTTGCTATAGAAGAAGAGAGACCTCACAAGAAACCAAACTTGCTTGTACCTTGACCTTGGACTTGTAGCTTTGTAATTGTGCAAAAAAAAATATTTCCTGTTATTTAAGCCACCAAGCCTATAGTCCTTTTTTATGGCAGACCTAGCAAACAAATACACCGTCTCTTAAAATTACTCAGAAACTTCACAAAATACTGATATCTGGGTCTCATTCCAGAACATTTGAAACTGAATCTCTGTGACTAAAACCCATGTAGTTATATTTGTAAAGTCCACATCTCAAGTGATCTAATGCCCAAGGAATTTTGCATACCATTGCTTTATGTGAATGTTTTTAGACAATTAAGTATGATTCACTTGTAAGTATCATTCTAGTTGGTTATATCACTCTTAGCATAATCTTAAGCTTAACTACTAAATTACAGAATATTTCTCCACATTTCATGAGGACATTGGCATTTGGATTAAACTTTTCCTCTTCACTTTCCAATATCTTGAGCATATATTTATTTAACAAAAATATATTCAGTATCAACTATTTGCCAACTATTGTGCTATGCCTTGGAAATATAAAGACAAAGATAACAAGTCAGTTCACCCAAAAAGCTCAAAATCTACTGCAAGGGAGAGATATTTATAATTTATTGTTATAAGTGCTATGTTAGAAGAAAGCACAGAGGAGGAGCATTTAACTCAGATTAAGAGAGTGCACTGTAAGGGAATATTTCAGGGATGGTTTCCCAGAAGGAAACCTGAATATATTAAAGAAAGCATTAAAGATATATATTAGGTGGGTGAAGCATTACACTGGCTTGTGCAGAAGCATGAATCAGAGAGAGGGCATGGTGTGTGGAGATTGTTAAATAATTCATAGTAGCTGGTGCCTGAAGTGTGAAAGCAGTGTCTTAATATGATCCTAAAGTGGAAGTATGCTTACAGAACATGAATGGCTTTGTATGCCATTCTAAGGAGTTTAGACTTTAGCCTGTATATTATTAAAGAGACACTGGAGGGGATTTCCATGATTGGATTAGATACATCACTCAGACTGCAATTCTAAGAGTGAACTAAAGATAAGGAAAACTGGGCATAAGGATTTATTTAGGAGGCTGTTGCAGAATTCCAAACAAGAAATGATTACAGCTTAAACAAATGTAGTGCCAATGAGAAGGAGAAGTGGGAACAAATAGTAATGATCTTGGCAGGGGTGATGTCAGCATCATGGTGGCATAAAACCTCCCTTATTTCTGTCTCCTCTTCAGCAACATAAAATTGACATCCGTCCATGAGTGTAAGTGCCTCTGTGAGAGTTATGGGAACCACCATCATATGCCAATGGACTGGGAGGAGTCTCACCCTCCTGCGTATTGGGTAATAGGCATACAGACTTCATTAGCAGCTGTTGAACCTATAGGAAACCATGAATTAATTTTGGGCTCTCTTGGGTGTGTCTGGGAGTGCCTGCAGAAAATGACTTGGGCAGTCATCTATAGATGAAAAAGCTTTTTCAGAGGTCCAGTTTTCCAGAGGAAAAGTGTCAACACTCCATTGGAACTATATATATATATATATATATATATATATATATATATATATATATATATATATATATATATAAGTTTTGATGCATTAGAGTGGGTAAAAGTGACAAGCTTGACTTTGCAAGCATCACACCTGGCCAAAGGTAGCTCACCTTAGGGCTAAATGAGATGACTTCTTCATGGGAGAAAGAGAGTAAGTGAGTAAACCGTTGACGTTCTCACCTGTGCTGGACACTGTCATAGAAATTTATTTCCCTCTCTTGCAGCATCCAGAGTATAAAATTGGGAGCTTCAAGACTGAGGTAAGGTAGCCAATCAGAAGAGCATATATATTATTGGAGGGCATTAACGGTTCCTGCTGATTGCATTCTGGACTCCATCAAGAAGCCTGATATGAGCCACAGGGAAAGCTTCATCTGTGGCTCCCCTCAACTGGCCTGTGGGCATCTCCAGTGCATCACATGCCAAGTCCACACTTTCCCCTTCTCTGTAGCCAGCTTCTTGTGCTCATTTCCAAGGATGGTAGTGAGAAGAAGCTCTGATAGATAGGAGCACATGCAGAAAGGAGGCAAGGAGAAATCAAAAACTCAAACTGTAGAACCACCTTCAGGAAAATAAAAGAAAGACTATTAACAGCTAGCCTGGTGTGTTATAGGATAGAGAAAAGACATACAAGCTTAAGACTTCTGCCACAAGAAGGAGCAAGGAAAGTGGAGTAGTTGTATCTATAGAAGGTTAGAGAAACCCTCACACTCTATATCAGGACGGACTAAAGATATTTCTATCCTGAAAACAGGAAAAATTGAAAGAGAAGACTGCTACATCAAATGTAAAGACAGTCATGCAAAATTCCAAGAAGCATGAAATATCAAGTAAATATGAAAACACCAAAAATCACAATAATCTTCCACTAAACAAATCCAAAAACATAGAAATCTATGTTTTACATAGTAAAGAATTCCAAAGAGTTTTTTTAAGGAAACTCAATGAGCTACAAGAACACAAAGTCAATTTAATAAAATCAGGAAAGTAGTACATGATCACAATGAGAAATCTAACAAAGATATAAAAATCATAAAATAGAACTGAAGAGAAATTCTGGAGCTGAAGAATTCAATGAACGAAATGAAGAATGCAAAATAGAATATCAATATAAGCATGGACAAAATAGAAGAAAGAATAGGTGGGGTAGAAATAAGAAAAAAAAGAGAAAGAATGGAAAAGAGTGAACACTATGTGATCTATGGTAAACCATAAATAAAAGCCAATTACAGAGTACTGAGTAGAGTTCCCTGTGCAATACAGCTGGTTCTCATTTGTTATCAATCTTATATATAGTAGTGTGTATATGTAAGTTCCAATCTCTCAATTTATCCCTCCCCACACTTATACCCTGGTAAACATAAGTTTGATTTCTACATCCATGATTCTACTTCTGTTTTGTAAACAAGTTCCTTTCTACCATACTCCAATAAAAAAGAAAATTAAGCCAAATACCTACCTGAAAAAGAATTCAGAGTAATGATGGTAAAGATGACCCAAAACCTCGGAAACACAATAGAGAAAACACAATAAACTTTTAACAAAGACCTAGAAGAACTAAAGAGAAAACCTGTAATGAACAACACAATAACTGAAATTAAAAATACTCTAGAAGTAATCAATAGCAGAATAACTGAGGCAGAAGAACAGATAAGTGAGCTAGAAGATAGAATGTTGGAAATAACTGCCACAGAGAAGAAGAAAGAAAAAAGAATGAAAGATTTGAGGACAGCTTCAGAGACTTCTGGGACAACATTAAGAATGCCAACATTCGAATTATAGGCATCCAAGAAGAAGAAGACAGAAAGAAAGAGTTGGAGAAAATATTTGAAGAGATTATAGTGGAAAATTCCCCAACATGGGAAAGGAAATAGTCAATCAAGTCCAGGAAGCACAGAGAGGCTCAAACTGGAAAAACCCAAGGAGAACCATGTTGAGACATATATTAGTCAAACTAACAAAAATTAAACACAAATTAAAAATACTAAAAGCAGCAAGGGAAAACCAACAAACAACATAAAAGGGAATCCCAATAAGGTTAACAGCTGATTTGTCAGCAAAACTCTACATGCCAGAAGGGAGGGGCAACATATATTTAAAGTGATCAAAGGGAAAAACCTACAACCAAGAGTACCCTATCCAGCAAGTATCTCATTTAGATTCAACAGAGAGATCAAAAGCTTTACAGGCAAGCAAAAGTTAAGAGAATTCAGCACCACAAAACAACTTTACAACAAATGTTAAAGGAACTTCTCTAGGAAGGTAACACAAGGGAAGGAAAAGACCTACAAAAATAAACCCAAAATAATTAAGAAAAGGGTAATAGGAACATACATATCAATAATTACCTTAAATGTAAATCAATTAAATTTCCCAACCAAAAGACACAGACTGGCTGAATGAATAAAAACTAAAACCTGTATATATGCTGTCTACAAGAGATGAACTTCAGCCTTAGGCACCCAAACAGACTGAAAGTGAGGGGATAGAAAAATATATTCCATGCAAATGGAAATAAAAAGAGAGCCAGAGTACCAATACTCATAACAGAAAAAATATAATTAAAAATAAAGACTATTACAAGAGACAAGAGACAGCACTACATAATGATCAAGGGATTAATCCAACAAGAAGATATCACAATTATAAATATATATGCACCCAACATAGGAGCACCTCAATACATAAGGCAAATGTTAACAGCCATAAAAGGGGAAATCGACAGTAATACAAAATAGTAGGGGACTTCAACACCTCAATTACTCCAATGGACAGATCATTGAAACAGAATATAAAAAAGGAAACACAAACTTTAAAAGACACAATAAGACGAGGGGAAGATGGCGGAAGAGTAAAACGCGGAGATTACCTTCCTCCCCACAGATACACCAGAAATACCTCTAAACGTGGAACAACTCCTACAGAACACCTACTGAATGCTGGCAGAAGAACACAGACCTCCCAAAAGGAAGAAACTCCCCACGTACCTGGGTAGGGCAAAAGAAAAAAGAATAAAGAGAGACAAAATGATAGGAATGGGACCTGCAACAGTGGGAGGGAGCTTTGAAGGAGGAAAGGTTTCCACACACTAGGAAGCCGCTTCACGGGAAGAGACTGTGGGTGGTGGAGAGGGAAAGCTTTGGAGCTGTGGAGGAGAGCACAGCAACAAGGGTGCGGAGGGAAAAGTGGAGAGATTCCCGCACAGAGGATCAGTGCTGACCGGCACACACCAGCCCGAGAGTCTTGTCTGCTCACCTGCCGGGGCAGGCAGGACTGGGAGCTGAGGCTCCGGCTTCGGTCAGAGCACAGGGAGAGGACTAGTGTTGGCGGTGCAAACACAGCCTGCAGGGGGTTAGTGCACCACGGCTAGCCAGGAGGGAGTCCGGGGAAAAGTCTGGACCTGCCAGAGAGGCAAGAGACTTTTTCTTCCCTCTTTGTTTTCTGGTGCATGAGGAGAGGGGATTAAGAGTGCTGCTTAAAGGAGCTCCAGAGACGAGTGCGAGCCGCGGCTAAAAGCGTAGACCTCAGAGATGGGCATGAGACACTAAGGCTGCTGTTGCCACCACCAAGAAGCCTGTGTGCAAGCACAGGTCACTATCCACACCCCGCTTCTGGGGAGCCTGTGCAACCCACGACTGCCAGGATCCCGGGATACAGGGACAACTTCCCAGGGAGAACGCATGGTGCACCTCAGGCTGGTGCAACATCACGCAGGTCTCTGCCGCCACAGGATCACCCCACACACCATGCCCCTCCCTCCCCCCAGCCTGAGTGAGCCAGAATCCCGAATCAGTGGCTCTTTTAACCCCGTCCAGTCTGAGCGAAGAACAGACGCCCACCGGTGACCTACATGCAGAGGCGGGGCCAAATCCAAAGCTGAGCCCCTGGGAGATGTGAGAACAAAGAAGACAAAGGGAAATCTCTCCCAGCAGCCTCAGATGCAACGGATTAAAGTTCCACAATCAACTTGATGTACCCTGCATCTGTGGAATACATGAATAGACAACTAATCATCCCAAATTGAAGAGTTGGAATTTGAGAGCAAGATTTATTATTTTTCCACTTTTCCTCTTTTTGTTTGTATGTATGTGTATGCTTCCGTGTGAGATACTGTCTGTATAGCTTTGCTTCCACAATTTGTCCTAGGGATCTATCTGTCCTTTTTTTTTTTCCCCTTAATATTCTTTTCTTAATAATTATTTTTATTTTAATAACTTTATTATATTTTATCTTATTTTATTTTACTTTATCTTCTTTCTTTCTTTCTTCTTTTCCTTCCTTCCCTCCTTCCTTCCTTCCTTCCTTCATCCCTCCCTCCCTCCATCCCTCCCTCCTTTCTTTCCTTCCTTCTTTCTTTCTTTCTTTCTATCTTTCTTTCTTTCTTTCTTTCTACTTCTACTAATTTTTTCTTTCCACTTCTTCTCCCTTTATTCTGAGCCGTGTGGATGAAAGGCTCTTGGTGTGGCAGCCAGGAGTCAGTGCTGTGCCTCTGAGGTGGGAGAGCAAACTTCGGGACACTGGTCCACAAGAGACCTCCCAGCTCCACATAATATCAAATGGTGAAAATCTCCCAGAGCTCTCCATCTCAACACCAGCACCCAGCTTCACTCAATGACCAGCAAGCTATAGTGCTGTTCACCCTATTCCAAACAACTAGCAAGACAGGAACACAACCCCACCCATTAGCAGAGAGGCTGCCTAAAATCATAATAAGTCCACAGACAACCCAAAACACACCAGCAGACGTGGACCTGCCCACGAGAAAGACAAGATACAGCCTCTTCCACCAGAACACAGGCAGTAGTCTCATCCACCAGAACACAGGCAGTAGTCCCCTCTACCAGGAAGCCTATGCAACTCACTGAACCAACCTTAGTCACTGGGGACAGACACCAAAAACAATGTGAACTACGAACCTGCAGCCTGCAAGAAGGAGACCCCAAACATAGGAAGATAAGCAAAACGAGAAGACAGGAATACACACAGCAGACGAAGGAGCAAGGTAAAAACCCACCAGACCTAACAAATGAAGAGGAAATAGGCAGTCTACCTGAAAAAGAATTCAGAATAACGATAGTAAAGATGATCAAAAATCTTGGAAATAGAATAGAAAAAATGCAAGAAATATTTAACAAGGACATAGAATAAAAAAAGATGAAACAAACAATGATGAACAACACAATAAATGAAATTAAAAATACTGTAGATGAGATCAATAGCAGAATAATTGAGGCAGAAGAATGGATAAGTGACCTGGAAGATAAAATATTGGAAATAACTACTGCAGAGCAGAATAAAGAAGAAAGAATAAAAAGAACTGAGGACAGTTTCAGAGACCTCTGGGACAACATTAAATGCACCAACATTTGAATTATAGGGGTTTCAGAAGAAGAAGAGAAAAAGAAAAGGACTGAGAAAATATTTGAAGAGATTATAGTTGAAAACTTCCCTAATATGGGAAAGGAAATAGTTAATCAAGTCCAGGAAGCACAGAGAGTCCCATACAGGATGAATCCAAGGAGAAAGAAGCCAAGACATATATTAATCAAACTTTCAAAAATTAAATACAAAGAAACATATTAAAAGCAACAAGGGAAAAACAGCAAATAAAACACAAGGGAATCCCCATAAGGTTAACAGCTGATCTTTCAACAGAAACTCTGCAAGCCAGAAGGGACTGGCAGGACATATTTAAAGTGATGAAGGAGAAAAGCCTACAGCCAAAATTACTCTACCCAGCAAGGATCTCATTCAGATTTGGTGGAGAAATTAAAATCTTTAGAGATAAGCAAAACCTGAGAGGGTACAGCACCACCAAACTAGCTTTACAACAAATGCTAAAGGAACTTCTCTAGGCAAGAAACAAAACAGAAGGAAAATACCTACATTAACGTACCCAGAAAAATTAAGAAAATTGGAATAGGAACACACATATCGATAATTACCTTAAGTGTAAACGGTCTAAATGTTCCCACCAAAAAACACAGATTGGCTAAATGGATACAAAAACAAGACCCATGTATATGCTGTCTACAAGAGACCCACTTAAGACCTACGGACACATACAGATTGAAAGTGAGAGAATGGAAAAAGATATTCCATGCAAATAGAAATCAAAAGAAAGCTGGAGTAGCAATTTTCATATCAGACAAAATAGACTTTAAAGTAAAGACTATTACAAGAGATAAAGAAGGACACTACATAATGATCAAGGGATTGATCCAAGAAGAAGATATAACAATTGTAAATATCTATGTACCAAACAGAGGAGCACCTCAATACATAAGGCAAATGTTAACAGCCATAAAAGGGGAAATAGACAGTAACACAATAATAGTAGAGGACTTTAACATTCAACTTGCACCAATGGACAGATCCTCCAAAATGAAACTAAATAAGGAAACACAAGCTTTAAATGACACATTAAACAAGATGGACTTAATTGATATTTATAAGACATTCCATCCAAAAACAACAGAATACACATTTTTCTGAAGTGCTCGTGGAACATTCTCCAGCATAGATCATATCTTGGGTCACAAATCATGCCTTGGTAAATTTAAGGGATTTGAAATCATATCAAGTATCTTTTTGGACCACAATGCTATGAGATAAGATATCAGTTACAGGAAAATATCTGTAAGAAATACAAACACATGGAGGCTAAACAATACACTACTTAATAACCAAGTGATCACTGAAGAAATCAAAGGGGAGATCAAAAAATACCTAGAAAAAAATGACAGTGCAGACACGATGACCCAAAACCTATGGTAAGCAGCAAAAGCAGTTCTAAGAGGGAAGTTTATAGCAACACAATCCTACCTTAAGAAATAGGAAACATCTAAAATAAACTTGCACCTAAAGCAATTAGAGAAAGAAGAACAAAAAAAACACCCAAAGTTAGCAGAAGGAAAGAAAGCATAAAAATCAGATCAGAAATAAATTAAAACGAAATGAAGGAAACAGTAGCAAAGATCAATAATACTAAAAGCTGGTTCTTTGAGAAGATAAACAAAATTGATAAACCATTAGCCAGAGTCATCAAGAAAAAAACGGGAGAACACTCAATAGAATTATAAATGATAAAGGAAAAGTAACAACAGATACAGTAGAAATACAGAAGATCATGAGAGATTACTACAAGCAACTCTATGCCAATAGCATGGACAACCTGGAAGAAACTGACAAATTCTTAGAAATGCACAGCCTGCCAAGACTGAATCAGGAAGAAATATAAAATAAGAACAGACCAATCACAAGCACTGAAGTTGAAACTGTGATTAAAAATCTTCCAACAAACAAAAGCCCAGGACCTGATGGCTTCACAGGCGAATTCTATCAAACATTTAGAGAAAAGTTAACACCTATCCTTCTCAAACTCTTCCAAAATATAGCAGAGGGAGGAACACTCCCAAACTCATTCTACGAGGCCACCAGCACCTTGATATCAAAACCAGACAAGGATGACACAAAGAAAGAAAACTACAGGCCAATATCGCTGATGAACATAGATGCAAACATCCTCAACAAAATACTAGCAAACAGAATCCAACAGCACATTAAAAGGATCATACACCATGATCAAGTGGGGTTTATTCCAGGAATGCAAGGATTCTTCAATATACACAAATCAATCAATATGATAAACCATTATAACCAATTGAAGGAGAAAAATCATATAATCATCTCAATAGATGTAGGGAAAGCTTTTGAGCAAATTCAACATCCATTTATGATAAAAACCCTGCAGAAAGTAGGCATAGACAGAACTTTCCTCAACATAATAAAGGCAGTATATGACAAACTAACAGACTAACATCATCCTCAATGGCGAAAAACTGAAAGCATTTCCAGTAAGCTCAGGAACAAGACAAGGTTGCCCACTCTCACCACTCTTATTCAACATAGTTTTGAAAGTTTTAGCCACAGCAATCAGAGAAGAAAAGGAAAGAAAAGGAATCCAAATTGGAAAAGAAGTAGTAAAGCTGTCCTCTTTGCAGATGACATGATAATATACATACAGAATCCTAAAGATGTTACCAGAAAACTACTAGAGCTAATCAATGAATTTGGTAAAGTAGCAGGATACAAAATTAATTCACAGAAATCTCTGGCATTCCTATACACTAGTGATGAAAAATCTGTAAGTGAAATCAAGAAAACACTCCCATTTAACACTGCAACAAAAAAGAATAAAATATCTAGGAATAAACCTGCCTAAGGAGACAAAAGACCTGTGTGCCGAAAATTATAAGACACTGATGAATAAATTAAAGATGATACAAATAGATAGACAGATATACCATTGTCTTGGATTGGAAGAATCAACATTGTGAAAATGACTCTGCTACCCAAAGCAATCTACAGGTTCAATGCAATCCCTATCAAACTACCACTGGCATTTTTCACAGAACTAGAACCAAAAATTTCACAATTTGTATGGAAACACAAAAAAACCCCGAATATTCAAAGCAATCCTGAGAACGAAAAATGGAGCTGGAGGAATCGAGCTCCCTGACTTCAGACTATACTACAAAGCTACATTAATCAAGACAGTATGGTACTGGCACAGAAACAGAAAGATAGATCAATGGAACAGGATAGAAAGCGCAGAGATAAAGCCACACACATATGGACACCTTATCTTTGATAAAGGAGGCATGAATGTACAGTGGAGAAAGGACAGTCTCTTCAATAAGTGGTTCTGGGAAAACTGGACAGGTACATGTATAAGTATGATATTAGAATACTTCCTAACACCATACACAAAAATAAGCTCAAAATGGATTAAAGACCTAAATGTAAGGCCAGAAACTATCAAACTCTTAGAGGAGAACATAGTCAGAACTCTCTATGACATCAATCACAGCAAGATCCTTTTTGACCCACCTCCTGGAGAAAAGGAAATAAAAACAAAAATAAACAAATGGGACCTAATGAAACTTCAAAGCTTTTGCACAGCAAGGGAAACCATAAATAAGACCAAAAGACAACCCTCAGAATTGGAGAAAATATGTGCAAGTGAAGCAACTGAAAAAGGATTAATCTCCAATATTTATAAGCAGCTCATGCAGCTCAATAACAATAAGACAAAAAACCCAATCCAAAACTGGGCAAAAGACCTAAATAGACATTTTTCCAAAGAAGATATACAGACTGCCAACAAACACATGAAAGAATACTCAACATCATTAATCATTAGAGAAATGCAAATCAAAACTACAAGGAGATTTCATCTCACACCAGTCAGAATGGCCATCTTCAAAAAATCTAGAAAGAATAAATGCTGGAGAGGGTGTGGAGAAAAGGGAACACTCTTGCACTGCTGGTGGGAATGTGAATTGTTACAGCCACTATGGAGAACAGTATGGAGGTTCCTTAGAAAACTACAAATAGAACTACCATATGACCCAGCAATCCCACTACTGAGCATATACCCTGAGAAAACCATAATTCAAAAATGAGTTATTTAGCTAAATGTTCATTGCAGATCTATTTACAATAGCCCGAAAATGGAAACAACCTAAGTGTCCATCATCGGATGAATGGATAAAGAAGATGTGGCACATATATACAATGGAATGTTACTCAGCCATAAAAAGAAATGAAATTGAGCTATTTGTAATGAGGTGGATAGACCTAGAGTCTGTCATACAGAGTGAAGTAAGTCAGAAAGAGAAAGACAAATACCATATGCTAACACACATATATGGAATTTAAGAAAAATAATGACATGAAGAACCTAGGGATAAGACAGGAATAAAGACACAGACCTACTAGAGAATGGACTTGAAGATATGTGGAGGGGGAAGGGTAAGCTGTGACAAAGCACAAGAGAGGCATAGACATATACACACTACCAAACATAAGGTAAATATCTAGTGGGAAGCAGCCGCATAGCACAAGGAGATCCACTCGGTGCTTTGTGACCGCCTGGGCAGTTGGGGTAGGGAGTGTGGGAGAGAGGGAGATGCAAGAAGGAAGAGATATGGGAACATATGTATATGTATAACTGATTCACTTTGTTATAAAGCAGAAACTAACACACCATTGTAATGCAATTATACTCCAATAAAGATGTAAAAAAATAAATGACACAGTAGATGAGATGGACTTAATTGATATACTTTTTAAATAAAATTATATATTTATTTGTTTATTTATTTTTCTGTTTATTTATGGTAGCATTGGGTCTTCATTGCTGCACAAGGGCTGTCTATATTTGGGGTGACCTGGGGCTACTCTTTGTTGTAGTACACAGGCTTCTCATTGCAGTGGCTTCTCTTGTTGCAGAGCATGGGGTCTAGGCATGTGGGTTTCCGTAGTTGTGGCACGCAGGCTCAGTAGTTGTGGTTCCCAGGCTCTAGAGTGTAGGCTCAGTAGTTGTGGTGCATGGGCTTATTTATCCTGAGGCATGTGGCATCTTCCCGGACCAGGGCTTGAACCCATGTCACCTGCATTGTCAGGCAGATTCTTAACCAATGCACCACCAGGGAAGCAGATAGACTTAACTGATATATAGAGGACACTCCATCCAAAAACAAAGAATGTAATTTCTTCTCAACTGCACACAAATCATTCTCCAAGACAGATCACATATTGGGTCACAATTCACTCCTCGGTAAATTTAAGAAAATTGAAATTGTATCAGGCATCTTTTCCCACCACAGTGTTATGAGACTACATACCAATTACAGGGAAAAAACTGTAAAATATTCAAACACATGGAGGCTAAATGATATGCTAATAAACAAAAAAGAGGTCACTGAAATAATCAAAGAGGAAATTTTAAAATACCAAAAAGAAATGACAATGAAAACTGGATGATGGGACACCTATGGGATACAGCAAAAGGAGTTCTAGGAGAGAATTTTATAGCAATAAAATACTACTTCAAGAAACAGGAAAAATATCAAAAAAAAAAATAAACTTACACATAAAGCAATTAGAGAAAGAACAATAAAGCTGATTCACTTTGTTATAGAACAGAAATGAACACACCATTGTGAAGCAATTGTACTCCAATAAAGATGTTAAAAAAAAACTAACCCAAAGTTAACAGAAGGAAAGAAATCATAAAAATCAGATCAGAAATAAATGAAAATGAAATGAAGGAAACAATAGCAAAGATCAATAAAACTAAAAGCTGGTTCTTTGAGAAGATAAACAAAATTGATAAACCATTACTAGACTCATCAAGAAAAAATGGGAGAAGACTCAAATCAACAGAATTAGAAATGAAAAAAGAAAAGTAACAACTGTCACAGCACAAATACAAAGGAACATTAGAAATTACTACAAGCAGCTATATGCCAAAAAAATGGACAACCTGGAAGAAATGGACAAATTCTTAGAAAAATACAACCTTCCAAGATGGAACAAAGAAGAAAAATAAAATATTAATCTATGAACCACAAGCATCAAAATTGAAACTGTGATTTAAAATCTTCCAAAAAAACAAAAGCCCGGGGCCTGATGGTTTTACAGGTGAATTATATCAAACATTTAGAGAAGAGCTAACACCAATATTTCTCAAAATCTTCCAAAATATAGAACAGGGAGGAACACTCCAAAACTCATTCTATGAGGCCATTATCACCCTGTGGAATACTGAAAGCATTCCTCTAAGATCAAGAACAAGACTAAGCTGCCCACTCTCACAACTATTATTCAACTTAGTCTTAGAAGTTTTAGCCATGGTAATCATAGAAGAAAAAGAAATAAAAGTAATCCAAAATGGAAAAGAAGAAGTAAAATTGTCACTGTTTGCAGATGACATGATACTATACATAGAAAATCATAAAGATGCCACCAGAAAACTACTATAGCTAATCAGTGAATTTGGTAAAGTAGCAGGATACAAAATTAATGCACAGAAATCTCTGGCATTCCTATACACTAACAATGAAAATTCAGAAGGAGAAATTAAGGAAACACTCCCATTTACCATTGCAACGAAAATAACAATATAAGTAGGAATAAACCGACCTAAGGAGACAAATGACCTATATGCAGAAAACTCTAAGACACTGATGAAAGAAATCAAGGGTGATACAACAGATGCAGAGATATACCATGTTCTTGGATTGGAAGAATCAACATTGTGAAAATGACTATACTATCCAAAACAATTTACAGATTCAGTGCAATCCCTATCAAATTACCAATGGCATTTTTTACAGAGCTAGAACAAATATTCTTAAATTTTTTATGGAGACACAAAAGACCCTGGGTAGCAAAAGCAAACTTGAGAAAGAAAAACAGAGCTGGGGGAATCAGGCTCCCTGACTTCAGAGTATACTACAAAGCTATAGTAATCAAGACAGTATGGAATTGGTGCAAAAACAGAAATATAGATCAATGGAACAGGATAGAAAACCCAGAGAGAAACCCACACAACTATGGTCAACTAACATGATAAAGGAGGCAATAATATAAAATGCAGAAAACACACGCTCTTCAATAAGTGGTGCTGGGAAAACTGGACAGCTA
Source organism: Orcinus orca (assembly GCF_937001465.1). Classification (NCBI taxonomy): domain Eukaryota; kingdom Metazoa; phylum Chordata; class Mammalia; order Artiodactyla; family Delphinidae; genus Orcinus; species Orcinus orca. The sequence continues at coordinate 72,664,541 of NC_064580.1, forward strand.
CATGTAAAAGAATGAAATTAGAACACTTCCTATTAGCATACACAAAAATAAACTCAAAATGGATTAAAGACCTAAATGTAAGGCCAGACACTATAAAACTCTTCAAGGAAAACATAGGTAGAACACTCTATGAATTAAATAACAGCAAGATCCTTTTTAACCCACCTCCTAGAGTAATGGAAATAAAAACAAAAATAAACAAATGGGACCTAATGAACCTTAAAAGCTTTTTCACAGCAAAGGAAATCATAAACAAGATGAAAAGACAACCCTCAGAAAGGGAGAAAATACGTGCAAATGGAGCAACTGACAAAGAATTAATCTCCAAAATATGCAAGCAGCTCATGCAGCTCAATATCAAAGAAACAAAAAATCCAATCCAAAAATGGGTGGAAGACCTAAATAGACATTTCCCAAAGAAGACATACAGATTTCCAACATACACATGAAAAGATGCTTCACATCACTAATCATTACAGAAATGTAAATCAAAACTGCAATGAGGTATTACCTCACACTGGTCAAATGACCATCATCAAAAAATCTACAAACAATAAATGCTGGAGAGGTTGTGGAGAAAAGGGAACCCTCCTGCTGTGTTGGTTGGAATATAAATTGATCCAGCCACAAAAGAGAACACTATGGACGTTCCTTAAAAATCTAAAAATAGAACTACTGTATGACCCAGCAATCCCATTAGTGGGCGTATACCCTGAGAAAACCATAATTCAAAAGGAGACGTGTACCACAATGTTCATTGCAGCACTATTTACAATAGCCAGGACATGAATACAAACAAAATGTCCAGTGACAGATGAATGGGTAAAGAAGATGTGGCACATATATCCAATGGAATATTACTCAGTCATAAAAAGAAATGAAATTGAGTTATTTATAGTTAGGTGGCTGGACCTAGAGTCTGTCATATAGAGTGAAGTAAGTCAGAAACAGAAAAACAAATACCATATGCTAATGCTTATATATAGAATCTAAAAAAACCAAGTTGCTGATGAACATATTAGCAGGACAGGAATAAAGACGTTGACATAGAGCACAGCCTTGAGGACACGTGGAGGAAGGGGAACCTGGGGCAAAGTGAGAGTAGCATTGACATATATACACTACCAAATGTAAAATGGATGGCTAGTGGGAAGTTGCTCTATAGCACAGTGAGATCAGCTCGATGCTCTGTGATGACCTAGATGGGTGGTATAGGGCATTTGGGAGGGAGACTCAAGAGGGAGGAGATATGGGGATATATGTATACATATAGCTGATTTACTTTGTTGTACAGCAGAAACCAACACACCATTGTAGAGAAAATATAGTCCAATAAAGATGGAAAAAAAGCCAATTACAGAATGTTTGGATTTGCAGAAGAACACAAGGATAAACAGTCAAGAGCTTATTTAAATAAAACAATTGCTGAGAATTTCCCAAACCTGGGGAGAGACTTGGCCATCCCAGCTCATGAAGCTTATAGCTCATACCATTATTTGAATCTAAAATGATCTTCTCCAAGAATTATAATAAATTTTCAAAAATCAAGGACAAAAGATAAGCCTAAAGGCAGCAGGAGAAAAGATTTTGACTTACAAAGGAACCTCATTACGCCTAGTATTGCATTTCTCAACAGAAACCTTACAAATCAGAAGATAGTGGGATGATATATTCAAAGTGCAAAAAGAAAAAAAAATTGGCTACCAATAACACTCTATATAGCAAAGTTATCCTTCAAAAGTGAAGGAGAAATAGAATTCTACAGAAACAAAGCTGAGAGAATTAATCACCACTAGACCTACATTACAAGAATTGCTGAAAGGAGCTTTCTCTCTTTTCTTCATGGTGAGTCTAGCTAAAGGATTATTAATTTTGTTTATCTCTTCAAAGAACCAACTGATAGTTTTATTGTTATTTTCCATTTTTTTTTGTCTGTGTTACATATATTTCCACTTAGCTCTTTATTATTTTCTACTAACTTTGGGCTTCATTTGTTCTTCTTTTTCTAACTCCTTTAAATAAAAACTTAGATTGCTTATTTAAGACATTTCTTGTTTTTGAGGTAGGCCAGTATCGCTATAAACTTCCCTCTTAGAACTGCTTCTGCTACATCCCATGGATTTCGAAATGATGTATTTCCATTTTTATTTGTCTCAAGGTATTTTTTTTAATTTCCCTTTTGATTTCTTCATTGGTCTATTGGTTGTTCTGTAGCATGCTGTTTGATCTCTACACATTTGTGTTTTTTCTGGTTATATTCTTATAATTGATTTCTAGTCATATTATTTCTATTTTTGTCTGATTCAGTCTTGGAAGTATACCTTTCTAAGAATTTGTCCATTATTTCCAGGTTGTCCATTTTATTGGCATATAGTTGCTTGTAATAGCCTCTTATGATGCTTTGTATTTCTCTGGTGTCCATTGTAACTTCTCCTTTTTCATTTCTATTTTTATTGACTTGATTCCTCTACCTCTTTTTCTTGATGAGTCTGGCTAAAAGTTTATCAATTTTGTTTATCTTCTCTTAGAACCAGCTTTTTGTTTTATTGGTCTTTGCTATTGTTTCGGTTGTTTCTATTTAATTTAATTCCACTCTAATCTTTATGATTTTCTTCCTACTACTAACTTTGGGTTTTGTTTGTTCTCTTCCTACTACTAACTTTGGGTTTTGTTTTTCTTCTTTCTCTAGTTCCTTTAGGTGTAAATTTAGGTTGTATATTTGAGATTTTTCTTGTTTCTTGAGGTAGGATTGCATTGCATAAACTTCCCTCTTAGAGATGCTTTTGTTGCATCCCATAGGTTTTGGATCATCGTGTTTTCATTGCCATTTGTCTCTAGGTATTTTTGATTTCCCGTTTGCTTTCTTCAGTGGTTTCTTGGTTATTTAATACGGTATTGTTTAGCATCCAAATGTTTGTGTTTTTTACAGTTTTTTTTCCTATAATTGATTTCTAATCTCATAGCATTGTGGTCACAAAAGATACTTGATATGACTTCAATTTTCTTAAATTTACTGAGGCTTGATTTGTGGCCCAAGGTGTGATATATCCTGGAGAAAGTACCATGTGCACTTTAGAAGAAAGTGTAATTTGCTGTTTTTGGATGAAATGTCCTATAAGTATCAATTAAATCTATATGGTCTATTGTGTCATTTAAAGCTTGTGTTTCCTTGTTAATTTTCTGTCTGGATGATCTTTCCGTTGGTGTAAATGAGGTGTTAAAGTACCCCACTATTGTTGTGTTACTGTTGATTTCCTCTTTTATAGCTGTTGGCATTTTCCTTACATATTGAAGTGCTCCTATATTGTGTGCATAGATATTTACAATTGTTATATCTTCTACTTGGATTGATCCCTTGATCATTACATAGTGTCCGTCCTTGTCTCTCATAATATTCTTTATTTTAAAGTTTATTTTTTTCTGATATAAGTATTGCTACTCCAGCTTTCTTTTGATTTCCATTAACATGGAATATCTTTTTCTATCCCCTCACTTTCGGTCTGTATGTCTCCCTAGGTCTGAAGTGGGTCTCCTGTAGACAGCATATATACAGGTCTTGTTTTTGTATCCATTCAGACAGTCTGTTTCTTTTGGTTGGAGCATTTAATTCATTCTCATTTAAGGTAATTATCGACATGTATATTCCTATTATCATTTTCATAATTGTTTTGGGTTTGTTTTTGTAGGTCCTTTTCTTCTCTTTTATTTACCACTTAGAGAAGTTCCTTTACCATTTGTTGTAGAGCTGGTTTGGTCATGCTGAATTCTCTTAGCTTTTACTTGTCTATAAAGATTTAGATTTCACCATCAAATCTGAACGATAACTGGGTAACATATTCTTGGTTCATCTTCTTCCCTTTCATCACTTTAAATATGTCCTGCCACTCCCTTCTGGCTTGCAGAGTTTCTGCTGACAAATCTGCTGTTAACCTGATGGGGGTTCCCTTGTATGTTATTTGCCATTTTTTCCTTGTTGCTTTTAATAATTTTTCTTTGTCTTATTTTTTTTTCAATTTGATTACTATGTGTCTCAGAGTATTTCTCCTTGGGTTTATCCTGCCTGGGACTCTGAACTTCCTGGACTTTGGTGGCTATTTCCTTTCCCATTTTAGGGATGTTTTTGACTATAATATCTTCAAATATTTTCTCAGGTCCTTTCTCTCTCTCTTCTCCTTCCAGGACCACTATAATGCAAATGTTAGTGCATTTAATGTTGTCCCACGGGTCTCTTAGGCTGTCTTCATTTCTTTTCACTCTTTTTTCTTTAATCTGTTCCATGGCAGTGATTTCCACCATTCTGTCTTCCAGGTCACTTATCCATTCACTGCCTTAGTTATTCTGCTATTGATTCCTTCTAGTGCATTTTTCATTTCAGTTATTGTATTGTTCATCTCTGTTTGTTCTTTAATTCTTCTAGGTCTTTAACATTTCTTGCATCTTCTTGGTCCTTGCCTCCATTCTTTTTCTGAGGTCCTGGGTCACCTTCACTTTCATTCTGAATTCTTTTTCTGGAAGGTTGCTTATCTCCACTTCATTTAGTTGTTTTTCTGGTGTTTTATCTTGTTCCTTCATCTAGGACATAGGAATCTGCCTTTTCATTTTGTCTGTCTTTCTGTTATTGTGGTTTTCATTCCAAAGGCTGCAGGATTTTAGTTCTTCTTGCTTCTGCTGTCTGCCCTTTGGTGGATGAGTCTATCTAAGAGGCTTGTGAAAGCCTCCTGATGGGAGGGACTGGTGGTGAGTAGAGCTGCTTGTTGCTCTGGTGGGCAGAGCTCAGTAAAACTTTAATCTACTTGTATGCTGTTGGGTGGGGCTGAGTTTCCTCCCTGTTGGTTGTTTGGCCTGAGGCAACCAGCACTGGAGACTACAGGCTCTTTAGTGTGTCTGATGGTGGACTCTGTGATGGCTGACACCACTGAGTACTTCAGAGGACTTCTGCTGCAAGTGCCCTTGTCCCTATGGTGAGCCACAACAACAAACACCCACAGGACACCCTCCAATACTAGCAGGTAGGTCTGGTTCAGTGTCCTATGGGGTCACTGCTCCTTCCCCCTCGGTCCTGCTATGCACACTACTTTGTGTGTGTCCTCCAAGAGTGGAGTCACTTTTTCCCCTAGTCCTGTGGAAATCTTGCAATCAAATCCCGCTGGCCTTCAAAGTCTGATTCCCTGGGGATTCCTCCTCCCATGGCTGGAGGCCCAGGTTGGGAAGCCTGAAATGGAGTTCAGAACCTTCACTCCAGTGGGTGGACTTCTATAGTATAATTGTTCTCCAGTTTGTGCGTCACCAACCCAGCAGTTATGGGATTTGATTTTATTGTAATTGCACCACACCTACCATCTCATTGTGGCTTCTCCTTTGTCTTTGTATGTGTGATATCTTTTTTGGTGAGTTTCACCGTCTTCTCGATTATTGTTCATCAGTTAATTGTGATTCCACTGCTCTTGCAAGAGAGAGTGAGCACACATCTTGATGAAATTTTTGTCTGAAGATCTATCCAAAGATGTCAATGAGGTATTAAAATCCCCAACTGGGACTTCCCTGGCGGTCCAGTGGTTAATACTTTACACTTCCATTGTAGGGGCCACAGGTTCGATCCCTGGTTGGGGAACTAAGATCCTGCATGTAGTGTGGCACAGCCAAAAATAAAAATAAAATGAAAGCAAGCAGTACAATATATTTAAAGTCTCCTAATATTATTGTATTGCTTTCAATATCTCCCTTTATGTATGTAAATATTTTCTTTATATATTTAGGTTCTCTACCAATATACACTTAGTAGCCAGATGTACTAGTTATTCTTTGTTTTTAACTTAATTACTTTTACATATTAATAAGGTGACCAATTGGATATCAAGAATTTACACAAAGTAATATTGCTTTGATAAAGTCACCATGGTCCAGATACATCTGGGCTTAATCTTCGAAGATTTATAATCTGGACATACTAGTAAGCAATCCAATGAAGAGAATATTTTCAATAGCTGACATACAATAAGTTCTCCAGGCCAAAGTGACCTTGAGAAAAGAACAAAGCTGGAGGCATCACTCCCTGCTGTCAAACTATACTACAAAACTACAGTAATCAGAACAGATTTTTACTGGCAAAGAAAGGAGCAGAAATCAATAGAAAAGAATATAGAGCACAGAAATAAACCCACCCTTGTATGATCAATTAATCTATGACAAAGGAGGTAAGAATATACAATGGTGAAAAGAAGCATCTTAAATTAGTTTGGGAAAACTTAATAACTACAAGCTAAGGAATCAAAGTGATTAATTTCTCACACCATATAAAAAGAGAAACTCAAAATGGATTAAAGTCTTAAATGTAAGATATGAATCCATAAATTTCTGAGAAGAAAATATAGGTTCTCTGACATCAGTTCCAGGAATATTTTTTTTTAATATATCTCCTTACACTAGGGGAACAAAAGCAAAAATAAACAAATAGGACTATCTCAAACTAAAAAGATTTGTACAGCAAAGGAAGCTATCAACAAAATGAAAAGGCATTCTATTAAATGTGATAAGATATTTTAAACAATATATCCAATAAGAGTTTAGTATCAAAATATGCAATGTATTCATAGAACTAAACACCAAAACAAATGAAGAAACAAGATCCAGTTTAAAAATGGACAAAGGACCTGAATAGACATTTTAATAAAGAAGATATACATATCACCAACAGACACATGAAAAGATTCTCAATGTCATTATTCATTAGGTAAATACAAATCAAAACCACAATGAGGTACAACCTCACACCTGACAGGATGGCTTTCATCCAATAGAAAACAAATTACAAGTGCTGACAAGTATGAGGAGAAAAAAGAATCATTGTGCACTGTTGGTGGGATTGTAAATCAGTGCAGTCAGTACAGAAAACAATATGGAGTTTCCTCAAAAAAAAAAAAATAGAACTTCCATATGAAGCAGCAATTTAATTTCTCAGTATTTACCTGAAGAAAACAAAAACACTATTTTAAAATTATGTATGTACACCAAAGATTTTGCAACATTTTTTACAATAGCCAAGATATGGAAAACATAAATATCCATTGACAGATAAATGGATACATATAATAGAGTGTATATAAATGGAATATTATTTATTACTGTGCCATTAAAAAATCTTGCCATTTTCCACAACATGGATGGATCTAGTATGTATTATCTTAAATGAAATAAATCAGACAGAGAAAACAAACACCATATTATTGTCTCACTTATATATGAAATCTAAAAAGCTAAAGAAACAAACAAAACAAAATGAAAACTAACTCACTGGTATAGAGAACCAAAGGTTGGTTGCCAAAGTGGAGATGGCTGTGGGGGCAAAATAGGTGCAAACCTGAGATAATAATGTTGAAGTAGGAGAACACTGATCTCACTTCCCTCCATGAACACATCAAAAAGTGCATCTATATGTGGAGCAACTCTTACTGGAAACAAAATAGAGAGTGGCAGAAATACTCTTCAGCAACCAAGGCTGTAAAGAAAAATCCACATGGAGTTCAGTAGGAACGGAGGAGAAGTGATCAGATTGGGACCTTTGCCTCTTGCAGGGAACACAGAAGATGATAGAGATATCATGAGCTCAGAAATACTCACCAGTAGCATGAAGTTTCAGCCACATATTGTTGCTCCCCAATCCTGAGGTCCAACCCCAGGAGGAAGAGTCCCATAAGCTAGTTTGAAAACCAGTGGGATTTACAGGAGGGATGTAAGAAACTGAGACTCCATTCATGAAGAACATGCACACGTGCTTGCTTACTCCTGGGAAAAAGGCACAGGAAGAAGGTAGAAACTTCCCGGGACTTTGGCCAGTTACACATGATCACCCCTGCATAGGACTGTCCCAGCCCCTCTTACTCAGGCACAGCTCCCCACTAAGGAAGAGACTGCAATTGCAGAGGATGGTGTACACACGGTGGGGAAAGAGCTGGCTTGAACCCAGCCCTGCATTTGAATAGGGCAAGAGTGGCCTTTGCTGGTATTCACAAGGGAGGTGGATTGGGAGGTGTCTGAAGCTTTATCTAGCATGTTGGTACTGTCCCAGAATGCACTGCATTCTGCACTGGGTGCCTAATCCAGCACCCCTTGCATCAGTGTTGCTCCCCATAGAGGTAAATGTGCTAATACCAAGAGGGGAGAGAGCATACACTTAAAAGGAATGGAACCAACTCAGACCCAACACTGGTCTTTTGCTCTAGAACTTTGAATACAACTCAAGCCTGCTAGGATGGTGATGGCCACATAGCATAGGAGAAGACACAGCTCACATCTGACTCTGGCTTTAGCCCCTCCATCTGCAGCCTCATCTCCCACCTAGGTAATAGCTGCCAGCACACTCTGGGGGAAGACATGACTCACACTCACTTCAGATCCATCTATCCCACCAAAGTCACTGGGCAAATACAGACTGCATAAGGATGCTCCAACAGAAAGACACCCCTTCAAGACCGGAATAGGTAACTGTTACACCTAATTTCATAGATACAGAGAAAATTAAACAAAAGGAAAAAAACATGGGATTTGTTTCAAACAAAAGAACAAGAAAAATCTCTTGAAAAAACATCTAATGAAACAGAGATAAATAATTTACCAGATAAAGGGTTCCAAGCATTAGTAATAAGAATACTAACTGAACCAGGAAAAACAAAAAAGATGAACACAGTGGAAGTTGTAACAAGAAACTAAAAAATATAAAAAGAACCAGTAAGAGATAAAGAATCAAATAACTGAAATGAAAAACACACTAGAAGGAATTAACAGCAAACTAGGTGATACAGGGGAATGCATAAGTGATCTGGAAGATAGAATAATGGATATCACCCAATAGGAACAGCCAAAAGAAAAACAAAATGACTAAATTAGGACAGTTTGAGGGACCTCTGGGACAAAATCAAGCATACCAACATCTGCATTATAGGGATCCCAGAAGGAGAAGGGAGAGAATGTGGTCAAAAGTGGATGAAATTATGGATGAAAACTTCCCAGAGCTAAAGAAACAAACAAATTTCCAGGTACAGAAAGCACAGAGATTTCCAAAGGAGATGAACCTAAAAAGACATACTCCAAGACAAATCATAATTAAAACAGCAAAGTTAAAGATAAATAGAGAATTTTAAAGTCATCAGGAGAAAAAACATATATTCACATACAAGGTAACCCCATAAAGCTATCAGTTGATTTTTCTGCAAAACCTTTGCATACCAAGAGGGAGTGACATGAAATATTTAAAGTGCTTAAAGGGAAAAAAAAACTTTACAATGTAAAATACTCTACCTAGTAAAGTTATCATGAAGAATTGAAGAAGAGATAAAGAACTTCTCAGAGAAGCAAAAACTAAAAGATTCAACAAAGCTAAACTGACCCTACAAGAAGTGTTACTATGACTTCTCTAAGTGGAAAAGAAAAGGATATAAGAAGAAGGAAGAATGTATGGGAAAGGAAAGAATCTCACTAGTAATGACAAATATATTGTAATGGCTGTAGATCAAGCACTTAAATAAATTATTATGAAGACTAAAAAAAATAAACTGTAAAATCAACTATAACTACAATAAACAGTAAAGAGATAAACATGAAGATGTAAAATATAAGATCAAAAACATAAAACACGCAGGGGATAAAAAAGGTGGATCTTCAGAATGTGTTTGAACATGAATGACTGTCAGTTTAAAAAAGTAGATATAGTTATAGCTCAACATATATGAACTTCATGATAAACACAAATCAAAATTCTGTAATAGATACACAAAAACTAGACAGAAAGGAACACAGCATACTAGTAAAGAAAATCATCAAACCACAAAGGAAGAAACTAAAAGAAAAAGAAAAGAACAAAGAAGAACTACAAAAACAACCAGATAACAATTAACAAAAAGGCAATAAGTATATACCTGTCAATAATTACTTTATATATCAATGGACTAAATACTCCAACCAAATAACATAGGGTGGGTGATTGGATTAAAAAAAAAAGATCTGTCTATATGCTGCTTACAAAATACATATTTCAGACCTAAAGACACACAGAGACTAAATGTGAAATGGAAATGACCAGAGACTGGGGTTAGCAATATTCATATCAGATGAAATAGACTTTAAAACAAAGTCTATAACAAAAGACCAAGAAGGGCATTATATAGTGATAAAATTATCAATACAAAGAGAAGATATTACACTTGTTAACATATGTGCACCCAATACAGGCTTTAAGTATATAAAACCTATATTAACAGGGAGAGGCAGAAATTAACAATATTACAGTAATAGTAGGGGACTTCAACACCCCACCTACATCACTGGACAGATAATCAGACAGAATATTAATAAGGAAACAGTGGCCATAAGTGACACCATAGATCAGTTGGACTTAATAGATATCTACAGGATATTCCATCCAAAAACAGCAGAATACACATTCTTTTCAAGTGCACATGGAACATTCTCCAGGATAGATCACATGCTAGGCCACAAAACAGATCTCAACAAATTTAGGAGAACAGAAATTATATCAAGCATTTTTTTCTGACCACAAGGGTATGAAATTAGGAATCAATTACAGGAAGAAAAATGGGAAAAGCAGAATCATGTGGACACTAAACAACATGCTACTAAAAAACTAATGGTTCAATGAAGAAATCGATGAGGAAATCCGAAAATACCTCCAGACAAATGGAAATGTAAAGCCAACACACCAAAACCTATGTGATAACAACAAAAACAGTTATAAAATAATAGTTTATAGTGATACAGGCCTTCTTCAAGAAACTAAAAAAATCTCAAATAAACAACCTAACCTACCATCAAAAGAAAGTGGAAAAAGAGAAAACAAAGCCCATAGTCAGCAGAAGGAAGGAAATAATAAAATTCATAAAGAAAATAAATAAAATATATAGAGAAAATGGAAACAATTAAACCAAAAACTGATTTTTTGAAAACATAAACAAATTTGATAAACAAATTTATCCAGGCTCATCAAACAGAAGAGAAGACTTAAACAAAATAATAAATAAAGAGGAGAAATAACAACTGTTACCACAGAGAAACAAAAAGTTATAAGAGAATGTTATGAACAGTTATATGACAACAAATTGGACAAACTAGAAGAAATGGACAAATGTCAAGTAACATACAACCTGACAAGATTGAATAAGGAAGAAAGACAATCTGAACAGACTGATCACTAGTAGTGAAATTGATTTTGTAATACAAAAATACTCCCAGGAAACAAAAGTCAAGGACCAGACAGCTTCACAGGGGAATACTAACAAACATATAAAGAACTAATACCTATCTTCTCAAACTATTCCAAATAATTGAAGAGAAAGGAACACTACCAAACTTATTTTATGAAGTCATCACTGGTCTGATACCAAACAAGAAAAAAAAGACATTACAAAAAAGAAAATTACAGGCCAGTATCTCTGATGAATATAGATGCAAAAATCCTCAACAAAACTTTACCAAACCAAATTCAACAATATATCAAAAGGATCATACACAATAATCAAGTAGAATTTACTTCAAGGATACCAGGATGGTTCACTATCCACAAATCAATCAAGATGATATGTCACATTATGAAAAGGAAGGCTAAATATCACATGTTCATCTCAATAGATTCAGAAAATCATTTGATAAAATTCAACACCTGTTCATAATAAAAACTCTAATCAGTGTTGATATCGAGGGACCATATCTCAACATAATAAAGTTCAAATATGACAAATCCACAGCTAACATCATACTCAACTGTGAAGAGCTGAAAGCATTTCCTTTAAGAACAGGAGCAAGACAGGGATGTCCACTCTTGCCACTTCTATTTAACATAGTGTTGGAAATCCTAGCCATAGCAATCAGACAAGAAAAAAAATAATAAAATGTATCCAAATTGGAAGGGAAGAAGTAAAACTGTTACCATTTGCAGATGACATAATACTATATAGAGAGAACCTTGACATCTCCATGAAAAACTATTAGATCTAATAAATGAATTCAGTAAAGTTGAAGGATACAATATTAATATACAGAAATATGTTGCTGTTCTATACAATTATAATTCATTATCAGAGTGAAAGAATGAAAATAATCTCATTTAAAATTGAATCAGAAAGAAAAAAATATCTAGGAATAAGCTTAACTAAGGATGTGAAAGACCTATACTCTGGAAACTATAAAATATTGATGAAAGTAATTGGAAATGATACAGCAAAATGAAAAAATATACTATGTTCATAGATTAGAAGAATTATTATTGTTGAAATATCCATATCACCCAGATAAATCTATAGATTTAATGTAATCCCTACCAAAATGCTCATGATTTTTTTACAAAATTGGAACAAATAATCCTAAAATTTTTTGGAACCACAAAATATCCCAAATAGCCAAAGTAATCTTGAGAAATAAAGAATAAAGCTAGAGGTATCATGCCCACTGACTTCAGACTATACAACAAATTTATAGTAATCTAAACAACATGGTACTGGCACAAAAACAGATACATAGGTCAATGGAACAGAATTGAGAACCCAGAAATAAACCCACGCACTTATGGTCAATGGATCTATGACAAAGTAAATGAGAAGATACAATAGAAAAAAGAGCTTCTTCAATAAGTGGACCTGGGGAAACTGGATAGCTACATATAAGAGAATGAAAGTAGAATATTTTCTCACACCATATACTATATATTTTATATATATATAATTAAAGACCTAAATGTAAGATTGGAAACAATAAAACTCCTAGAGAAAACATAGGCAGACATTCTTTGACATAAATTGCAGCAATATTATTTTGGATCTGTCTCCTAAGGCAAAGGAAAGAAAAGGCAAACATAAATAAATTAGACCTTACTGAACTGAAAAGCTTTTGCACAGCAAGGGAAACCATTGATAGAATGAGACAACAACCTAAAGAATGGGAAAAAATATTACTAAGTGATATGTCCAATATGGTTTTTAATATCCAAAATATACAAGCAACTCATCAACTCAATATAAAAGAAAATACCCAATTAAAAAATGAACAGAAGTCTTGAATAGACTTTTTTCCCAAAAAGGACACACAGATGGCCAACAGGCAAATGAAAAATGCTCAATGTCACTAATCAATAGAGAAATGCATATCAAAACCACAATGAGATATCACATCACACCTGTCAGAATGGTTGTCATCAAAAAGATCACAAATAAAAATTGCTGACAAGAATGTGGAGAAAAGGGAAGCCTTGTACACTATCAGTCATAAAGTAAATTGGTGTAGCCACTGTGGACAATAGTATAGAGGTTCCTCAAAAAACAAAACTACACATGATCCAGCAATTCCACTCCTTGCTATATATTCAAAGAAAACTAATACACTAATTAGAGAAGATAAGTATACCTTGATGTTTATAGCAGCATTATATACAATTGCTAACATATGGATGCAACTTAAGTGTTTTTCAACAGATGAATGCTTAAAGAAGAAGTGATCTACATATACAATGGAATATTATTCAGCCTTAAAAAATGATTTTTTTTTCATGTGTAACAAGATGAGTGGACATGGAGGATACAATGCTTAGTGAAATTACTTAGATATAGAAAGCCAAACACCATATGTTGTAACTTATATGTGAAATCTAAAAAATAAAATAAAAGAATATAACAAAATAGAAACAGGCTCATAAATATAGAGGTCAAATTCTATAGTTTGATAGAGTTTGATATAGATCAAACTCTATATCAAACAGGCTTATAAATATAGAGATCAAACACTCTATATAGTGTTTGATCAAACTAGTGTTTACCATTTGGGGGAAAGAAAGAAGAGGGATAAGATAGAGATAGGGGATTATGAGGTACAAACTATTATGTATAAAATAAATAAGCTAGAAGGATATTTTGTATAGCACGGGGAATGTATCCAATATTTTATAAGAACATTAAATGGAGTACAATTTATAAAAATATTGAATCACTATGTTGTACAGCCAAAATTAATATGATTGTAAATCAACTATACTTCAATAAAAATTAATTACCTAATAATAAAATATCTTTTCAGTAAGTCTGATGTCTGTGCTTCCTCAGCAATTGTTTTTGCCAATTTATTTTCTTCCTTTGAGTGGGTCACGTTTTCCTGTTTCTTTGTTTGCCTTGTGCTTTTTATTGGGCATCTGAAAAATGAACACTTCCAGGATTGTTATATCAGCTTTGTGCAAGGACAGTTCTCTGATTATTAGCTACATATTATTTAAGCTTTGAGATTAATCTGTTGTGAAGACTTAAGTTTATTTTGTGTCTTTTCTGAACATGTGTTGCCTGAATCTGTGTGTGTTTCTGCATGCCTGAGAGTGGCTCTTGCAATTCCCCTATATACATGGCTGTTTTTGTATTTCTTAATTTCCCAGAGTCTCACCCCAGCTTTTCCTCGGGAGCATAGAAGCTCTATTGTTTGTCTCTACTAATAATCTTTTGGCACAGTCCTCTGTAAGTCTTTACACCCCTTAAAGATTGTATTAGCAGTGCCCACTTGCTTTCTGCCACTTTTCACAACCCAAAATCTAAGTTATACCACTTTCATCCCCTGATCTCTTCTTTAGTCAATACAGAGACTAGTTTTTCAAGCAGTCCCCAAGATTAGGGAGAACTTTGAAAAATAAGGTATGCTCTGATCCCTCATGTTTGAGGGAGTGAATGAATTTGGGACTGTGTTGCTACCTTCTCCAGACCAAGACCACGCTACATCAGTGAGGTATGAGGCAAAGGTAAAATAAAATTTCCTCCAATTTCCTACAGTTTTGAATGTGGCTATTTCTTAATTAGACATTCACTTGATTATTCTAGACTTTAACTGTTTTCCAGAACTCCTATTAAATTAGTTTAGCTAGTCTTTAGTATTTTTTTAATGTTTCCATGTGGCAATAAAGGCCTGGGTGTTCCTAGTCTGACATTTCTCTGATGTCCTACATAAAAAAAAAAATTTTCCTTCTACCCTTATGTTAGGAACCATTAAGAATTTTAGGGATTACTTAAAAACTTCATGCCAGTTTTCATCAAAAAATAAGACTAAATTTTTCAAACTAATATTTTCTACAAGAAACTGGTGAATGTCTGTTATAGCTTTTTCCAGAAGAAATTAATTTTTGTACCAGACAGACCAGGGTTTGTGTCTTGGTACTGTCTCTTGCTAGACATATATTTGCTTCTTATCTTACCTGTCTCTCTATGCTTCCCTTTACTTATTAGTAAATTGATATTATTATAATACTGCAATTCTCACTTCATAGGATGTATGGAGGAATTAATTTAGATAATATATTTATAATGCTTAGCACACATCCTGATACATAATACATTCATAAATAATCGCTAATACTTTTTTTTTTTTTTGCAGTACGCAGACCTCTCACTGTTGTGGCCTCTCCCATTGTGGAGCACAAGCTCCAGACACGCAGGCTCAGCGACCATGGCCCATGAGCCCAGCCACTCCGTGGCATGTGGGATCTTCCTGGATCAGGGCACGGTCCCCTCCGTTGGCAGGCAGACTGTCAACCCCTGCACCACCAGGGAAGCTCCACTAATATTTTTTAAAAATTAGTTTATGTTTGACACTGACCCATCTATTACCATCCCTTTTTTCAGAGAAAGAAAATATATGGGTCTAATCAAATTGCACAACTTCAGAATAGATTTTAGACTATAGATTTTTCATTGGAATCATTTTCACAATAACATGACTATAATAAAATTAGGTCAATAGTTCAATCTTCAACAGTGTTAACAACAATTGCATCCTAGCATACTTTCTTTTTAATATTTACCTTAATAACCTTGTACAGATAACAGGTTGTATTTTCTGTACTAGAAGCAGTCTTAGGTATATTTGAAACTGTTGATCAGTTAATAGAAAGATCAACCTATCATAAATGATTATTTTATACTTGGTTTGTGTTCACCCAAAATTTTTGTAATCAATCTTAACTACATTCAACATGTCAAAACATTTAACTACATGGAGGTGTATTTTGAAATTGTTTCATTTCAGTCTGCTCATAGAAACCCTCTCATTTTTTAATGAAATACACTTGCAAGAATCTTCCCTTTAGAGAATATTTGCTCGCCTCTTGAAAATCTAATTGAAAGTATTTTTCACCGTTCTAATATCCTATACATGTGTCTTAACTGGCTATATAATTTAAAATAATGTAATTTAATGTTTCCTTTTTGCTGTGGATTCTTGGAGGCTGACATACTGCCAAATTCAGTTTTGAAATGAATAAATTAGCTCATCTTACGTCAGAGGAAGAGAGTGGAGCCTTGCTAAAGATATATATTATTAGTTTAGTAATAACTAATAACAACAGGCCAGCCACACTATTATGTCTAATATTTTTAAATTAGGACTTACCTTAGAATTTATTTTTATTCACTCATTGGTCTTTTTGTACTACGTGTTCTGCCTTCTATTTTTAAGGATTATTTTTCCTTCTCTCACTAGTTCACTTATGTAAATGAGATTATATCCACAGAAACTTTCAGAAGCAGAGATTTATTGTAGAACTTTGGAATTATGAGAATCTGGCTAAAATCAACATTGCTAAATCCAGTTCTAACTCCCAAAGGGAAAAAGTCTAGTAAAAAGTCAATGATAGGAGAAACAAGGCACTTTTTATAACTAGCTATATTCATTCTGGACCAATAAGATATTATCACTGATGAACTGGGAAGAGTTTTGACCAATGCACATTCTTGAGTATGTAAAACAATCCCATGGGCATCATGAGAGGAAAAATACTAGTGGAAAACTAAGGCAGTAGAAAAGGTTTTATGTTTCTCTTTACTTTTTACGCTGAATAAAAATAAACTCTGAACTATTAGCTACACATTCATGTTTAAAACGGGATTCTTTAGAAATGTGAACCCCATCTCCCATTTTCCCAAAATCTATTAACTACAGTTTTTTCAAATTATGAATGGAAGATACTCATTTCAATTATTTCACTTAAATAGAAGAGAAAACATTTTATTTTTCCATTTTCTCAAGATATGCAAATGTTGTTTGTCTAAATTTATGAATGAGAATCTTCATGAAAAGGACATTTTGAATACTTATTATTTGAAGGTTATGAGTAAGCATAACCCCTTCTTTGTGAACACAAGGCAATGTTTTTTTGAAATTACACATTGGGAATAATCTCTAAGACACAGTTTCACAATATTTTGCATTCATTTAAAAGTGAAGTATATTTTATTTGTCTCCTTGCCAACATTTTGAAGTCTCCTTCCCAGGGTCCTGTCCTCTTTTATGAACCCCTTAGGACTGCTTTTATGCTTCTCAAATGAAAGATTCTACTCCCTTGAACACATGAAATTGTCAGAATTGGACTCTTTCCCAGAATGAAGGAGACTGTTGGAGGGAGAAATTAAATTGAACTGTATCCACTCCATCCTGAGCTGCATTCATTCCTATCATCAGTATATTTTTAAATGCTTAACAAGGACAATATTTTCAGTACTAAAATTGAATTACTAAACCAAATATCATAACTTCCAACAATAAAAATATCATTCTTTCTTTTTAACAATCTTTCTTTCCTAGTGACACACCTTCTTCCAATAATTTGCAGGTGAATGCTAAGTGTTCCATATTATAATTAGGGGACAAAATAAACTAGAACTATAACTAAAATCCTACCTTTATTTATTTACCCCATTGGTCGTATTATTAATAACAACAAAAATATCTATAGCCATTTCCTTATGTATAGTTTTCCTGTAATTTCAGAGAATACTCAGATCAAGGACCAAACATATTAAGGAAAATTTGTATTTATATTTTTCAGAATGTGACTTGATGGTGAGGTTTTGTTGATTTTGCACAAGTATTAGTTGCTTCTGTGATCTGCAGCACAACCCCAGTAATACATACAAAGTGTTGCTATTTAGAATAAACGAATTTGCATTTCAGTTTCTGATCTCCAGCAGCAAGTGTTAGACTGCCCTCTGCAGTTCTCAGAGCCAGGTCACATTTGCTTAGTTTGAAACAAGTGGAAACACTAAACAATTTATTTGAAAAATCAAATGTAAACTGGGTACTGAGAAATTATCTTTTACTACACATTTTTAGCTTTGTTTCTCACCAAAATTCCCCACACACAATTGAAGCTCCTTGGTACCCTGAATGTTCCCAGCACTTTCTGTTGTCTGTTCATTGTACTACTGCCTGAGGTGTTTCCTTGCTGACTGACCCAGACCTTGGCCCAATCCAGCCTCCATGAACACATGGCAAATTTTTCCTGTCTGGGTGTGCATGTGTCCAAATTTCCCTTTTTTCATAAGGACACCAATCATTGTATTAGGGCCCACCATAATCCAGAATGACCTCATCTTAACTTGATTACACCTGTAAAGACACTATTTCCAAATAAGGTCAAGTTCACAAGTACCAAATGGTAGGTCTTGAATATATCCTTATAGGGGACACAAGTCAACTGACAACACTGGGTGCTGGGTTGCCTTCTCTACTTAAGGGATAGCTCCTATAATTAACCCTTCTTCTGTATCCTCATTTTTTCTTTTTATTACCAGTTTTATGGAGACAATTAACATATAACATTGTGTAAGTTTAAGGTGTACAATTTGATGATTTGTTGCACATTTATATTGCAAAATGATTACCACTGTAAGGTTACTTAACACCTACATCACACAGTATAATCACTGTTTCTTTTTTGTGGTGAGAATATTTCAGGTCTACTCTCTTAACAACTTTTAAGTATATGATATGGTACTGTTAACTACTGTCTATTAGACCCTCAGAACTTATTCATCTTATGATTGGAAGTTTGTACCTTATGACTGACACCTCCACATTTCCCCCACACTGCAGCCCCTGGCAACTACCATTCTACTATCTGTTTCTATGATTTCAAATTCTTTTATATGTCACAAATAAGTGAATCATATAGTATTTATCTTTCTCTGTGTAACTTATTCCACTTAGTATAATACCCTTAAATTTCATCAGTCTGGTCACAAATGGCAGGATTTACTTTTTACCATGGCTGAATTACATCCTATGGTATATCACACTTTCAATGTCCATTCATTTGTAGACAGACATTTATGTTGCTTCAATATATTGGCTATTGTAAAAATGCTTCAATTAACATAGGAGTGCAGATGTCTCTCTTTTTAATATATATTTATTTATTTGTTTTTATTTTTGGCTGTGCTTGGTCTTTGTTGCTTTGCACGGGCTTTCTCTAGTTGCAGCAAGCGGGGGATACTCTTCATTGCAGTGCATGGGTTTCTAATTGCAGTGGCTTTTATTGTTGTGGAGCACAGGCTCTAGGCACATGAGCTTCAGATGGTGTGGCACACAGGCTGTAGAGTGCAGGCTCAGTAGCTGTGACGCACAGGTTTATTTGCTCCGTGGCATGTGGGATCTTCCTGGGCCAGGGATTGGACCTGTGTCCCCTGCATTAACAGGCAGATTCTTAACCACTACGCCACCAGGGAAGCCCTCTCTTTTTTAAATATTTTAATTTTATTGGTGTATAGTTGAGTTACAATATTGTGTTAGTCTCAGCTGTACAGCAAAATGATTCAGTTATATATATATATATATATATATATACATACATACATATATTCATTCTTTTTTAGATTATTTTCTCAAATAGGTTACCACAAAATAGAGAGTACAGTTCCCTGTGCTATACAGTAGGTTCCTGTTGGTTGTCTATTTTATAAATAGTAGTGTGTGTATGTTCATCCAAAGTTCCTGATTTTTCCCTCCCTCACAATGTTTCTGTTTTGGTAGCAAGTTGGTTTTAGATTTCTGTAAGTCTGTTTCTGTTTTGTAAATAAGTTCATTTGTATATTTTTTAAAATTCGGTTCCACATTTGAGTGATATTATATGATATTTGTCTTTGTCTAACTTACTTCATTTAGTAAGATAATCGGTCAATTGATGTGGCTGCAAATGGCATTATTTCATTCTTTTTTACATCCAAGTAATGTTCCATTGTACATATCTACCATGTCTTCTTTATCAATTCCTCTGTCGATAGACATTTAGGTTGCTTCCATATCCTGGCTATTGCAAATAGTGCGGCAATGAACATTGGGGTGCATGTATCCTTTCAGACTATGTTTGTTTCTGGATATATGCCCAGGAGTGGGATTGCTGGATGATGTGGTTGTTCTATTTAAGTTTTATAAGGAACCTCCATACTGTTCTCCATAGTGGTTGTACCAATTTATATTCCCACCAACAACAATGTAGGAGTGATCCCTTTTCTCCATACCCTCTCCAGCATTTATTTTTTGTAGACATTTTGTTGATGGCCATTCTGACCAGCGTAAGGGGATATCTCATTGAAGTTTTGGTTTGTATTTCTCTGATACTTAGTGATGTTGAGCATGTTTTCATGTTCCTGATGGTCATCTGTATGGCCTCTTTGAAGAAATGTTTATTTATATCTTCTGCTCATTTTTTGATTGTATTTTTTGTTTTTTTATTATTAAGCCTTATGGGTTGTTTGTATATTTTGGAGATTAATCCCTTGTTGGTTGCTTCATCTTTTTGTTTTGTTGATGGTTTCCTTTGCTGTGCAGAAGATTTTAAGTTTAATTAAGTCCCATTTGTTTATTTTTGGTTTTATTTTAATTGTTCTAATAGGTGGATCAAAAGAGATATTACTATGATTTATGTAAAAGAACGTTCTGATTATGTTTTCCTGTAAGAATGTTTTACTGTCCAGCCTTACATATAGGTCCTTGATCCATTTCAAGATTTTTTTCTTTTTCCGTTTCTTTTTTTTTTCTGGATAGAGTTAGAAAATATTCTGATTTCATTCTTTTATGTATAGCTGTCAGGTTTTCCCAGCACCACTTATTGAAGAGACTGTCTTATCTCCATTGTATATTCTTGTCTCCCTTGTCATAGATTAATTCACAATAGGTTAGTGAGTTTATTTCTGTGTTTTCTATCCTATTCCATTGATCTATATTTCTGTTTTTGTGCCAGTACCATACTGTTTTGATTACTGTAGCTTTAAAACTTCCAACAAATAGAAGTCTAAGACTGATGACTTCTTCGCTGATGAATTCTATCAAACATTTAGAGAAAAGATAACAACTATCCTTCTGAAACTCTTCTGAAAAATTTCAGAGGAAAGAACACTCTCAAGCTCATTCTATGAGTCAACCATCACTTTGATAGCAAAAGGAGACCAAAAAAAAAGGAGGATGGGGACCTTCAAAATGGCAGAGGAGTAAGACATGGAGATCACCTTCCTCCCCACCAACACATCAAAAATACATCTACATGTGGAACAACACCTACAGAATACCTACTGAATGCTGGCAGAAGACCTCAGACTTCCCAAATAGCAAGAAAATCCCCACAAGCCTGGGTAAGGCAAAGCAAAAACAAAAATCAGAGACAAAAGAATAGGGATGGGACCAGCACCTCTGGGAGGGAGTTGGGAAGGAGGAAAAGTTTCCACACACTAGGATGGACCTTCACTGGCAGAGATGGGGGTAGGTGGGAGGGGGAAACTTTGGAGCCATGGAGGAAAGCATAGCAACAGGGGTACAGAGGGCAAAGGGGAGAGATTCCTGCACAGAGGATTGGTGCCCACCAGCATTCACAAACCCTAGAGGCTTGTCTGCTCACCCACCAGGACAGGTGGGGCTGGGAGCTGAAGCTTGGGCTTTGGAAGTCAGATCTCAGGGAGAGGACTGGGGTTGGCTGCATGAACACAGCCTGAAGGGGGCTAGGTCACCACAGCTAGCAGGGAGGGTGTCGGGGAAAAGTCTGGAACTGCCTAAGACGCAAGAGACCATTGTTTTGGGGTGCACAAGGAGCTGGGATTCCTTCCCTGTCTGCCCACAGAAGGCAGAGCATCATAAGTGAACTCCAGAGACAGGCACACAATGTGACTATCAGCTCAGACCCCAGAGACTGGTATGAAATGCTAACGCTGCAGCTGCAGCCACCAAGAATCCTGTGTGCAAGCACAGGTCACTATCCACAAACCCCCTGGGGAGCCTGTGTAGCACACCACTGCCAGGGCCCCATGATCCAGTGACAAGTTCCCCAGGACAACATATGGTGCACCTCAGGCTGTTGCAAGAACACGCCAGCTTCTGCTGCCACAAACTTGCCCTGCATTCCAATTATAACTACAGTACCGCTCCGTCCACAAGGCCTGAATAAGAAAGATCCCCCTAATCAGCCGCTGTTTAACCCCTTCCTATCTGGGAGGGAACAGAGGCCTGAGGGCGACATACACACAGAGGTGGGGCCAAAACCAAAGCTGAACTCCAGGAGATGTTCCAAAAAAGAAGAGAAAGGGAAATTTCTCCATGCAGTCTCAGGGGCAGCAGAATAAATCTCCACAGTCAACTTGAGGTACCCTGCATCTGTGGAATAACTGAATAGAACAATGATCATCCCAAACTGAGGTGGTGGACCTTGGAAGCAACGGTAGACTTGGGGTTTGCTGTCTGAGACTGATTTGTTTCTGATTGATATGTTTAAATTAGTATAGTTTTAGCACTTGCTATCATTGCTGGATTGTTTACTGCTTTTGTTGTTATTTTTTTTATTGTTTGTTTTTAATTAATTTTTTTTCTCCCTTTTCTTCTGAGCCATGTAGCTGACAGGGTCATGGTGCTACAGTCTGGTGTCAGGTCTGAGCTTCTGAGATGAGAGAGGCAAGTTCAGGACATTGGATCACTAGAGAACTCCCACCCCACAAAATATCAAACAGCAAGAGGTCTCCCAGAGATCTCTGTCTGAATGCTAAGACCCAGCTCCACCCAAAGGCCAGAAAGCTCCAGTACTGGATGCCCCATACCAAAAAATGAGCAAGACAGGAACACAACACCACCCATTAGGAGAGGCTGTCTAAAGTAATACTAAGTTCACAGACACAAATAAACACACCAGCAGATGTGGCCATGCCCACCAGAAAGACAGGATACAGCCTCACCCACCAGAACACAGGCACCATTCCCCTCCACTAGGAAGTCTACACAAACCACTGAAACAACATCACCCACAGGGGGCAGACACCAAAAACAACAGGTACTATGAACCTGCAGCCTGTGGAAAGGAGACCACATACACAGTAGGTTAAAATGAGAAGACAGAGATATATGCAGCAGATGAAGGAACAAGGTAAAATCCCACCAGATAAAAAATGAAGAAGAAATAGGTAGTCTACTGGGAAAAAAATTCAGTGTAATGAGAGTAAAGACGATCAAACATCTTGGAAATAGAATGGAGAAAATACAAGACATGTTAACAAGGACCTGGAAGAAATAAAGAGCAGACAAACAATGATGAACAACACAATAAATGAAATTAAAAATTCTTGAGAAGGGATCAATAGCAGAATAACTGAGACAGAAGAATGGATAAGTAACCTGGAAGGTAAAATAGTGGGAATAACTACCACAGACCAGAATAAAGAGAAAAGAATGAAAAAATTTGAGAACAGTCTCAGATAACTCTGGGACAACTTTAAATGCAACAACATTCGAATTATAAGGGTCCCAAAAGAAGAAGAGAAAAGCCCTGAGAAAATATTAGAAGAGATTATAGATGAAAACTTCCCTAACAAGGGAAAGGAAATAGTCAATCCAGTCGAGGAAGCACAGTGAGTTCCATACAGGATAAATCCAAGGAGTAACATGCCAAGACACAAATTAATCAAACTATCAAAAATTAAATTCAAAGAAAAAACATGAAGAGCAGCAAGGGAAAGGCAACGAATAACATACAAGGGAATCCCCATAAGGTTAAGAGCTGATCTTTCAGCAGAAACTCTGCAATCCAGAAGGAAGTGGCAGGACATATTTAAAGTGATGAAAGGGAGAAAACCTACAATCAAGGTTACTCTACCCAGGATGATTTCATTCAGATTTGATGGAGAAATTGAAACCTTTAAAGAAAACAAAAGTTCAAAGAATTCAGCACCACAAAAGGACATTACAACAAATGCAAAGTGAACTTTTCTAGGCAGGAAACAGAAAAGAAGGAAAAGACCTACAAAAAAAAAAAACCCAAAACAAGAAAATGGTAATAGGAACATACATATTGATAATAACCTTAAATGCGAATGGATTAACTGCTCCAACCAAAAGATATAGACTGGCAGAATGGATAAAAAAACAAGAACCACATATATGGTGTCTACAAGAGACACATTTCAGACCTAGGGACACATATAGACTGAAAGTGAGGGGATGGAAAAAGATATTCCATGCAAAGGGAAATCAAAAGAGAGCTGGAGTAGCAATTCTCATATCAGAAAAAATAGACTTAAAAAAGAAGACTATTCCAAGAGACAAAGAAGGACACTACATAATGATCAAGGGATCAATGCAAGAAGAAGATATAACAATTGTAAATATATATGCACCCAATAAAGAGCACCTCCATACATATGACCAATGGTAACAGCCAAAAAGGGGAAATTGACAGTAACACAATAATAGAAGGGGAGGTTAACACCCCACATTCACCAATGGACAGATCATCCAAAATGAAAATAAATAAGGAAACACAAGTTTAAATGATGCATTAAACAAGATGGACTTAACTGATTTTTATAAGACATTCAATCCAAAAACAGCAGAATTCACTTCCTTCTCAAGAGCTCATGGAACATTCTCCAGGATAGATCATCTCTTAGGTCATAAATCAAGCCTGAGTAAATGTAAGAAAATTAAATCATATCAAGTAACTATTCTGAGCACAACGCCATGTGACTAGATATCAATTACAGGAAAAAAATGTAAAAAATACAAACATATTTAGGCGAACAATATGTTACTGAATATCCAAGAGGTCACTGGAGAAATCAAAGAGGAAATTGGAAAACACCTAGAAAAAAAAGACAATCAAAACACGATGACCCAAAACCTGTGGGATGCAGAAAAAGCAGTTCTAAGAGGGAAGTTTATCTGTAAAATCTTCCCGCATGAAACAAGAAAAAACTTCAAACAACCTAAACTTACATGTAAAGCAATTAGAGAAAGAAGAACAAAAAAACCCCAAAGTTAGTGGAAGGAATAAAATCATACATAACAGATCAGAAATAAATCAAAAAGAAACGAAGGAAAGAATTGAAAAAAACACTTAAATCAGGTTCTTTGAGAAGATTAAAAATTTTGATAAATGATTAGCCAGACTCATCAAGATAAAAAAGGAGAAGACTCAAATCAACAGGATTAGAAATGAAAAAGGACAAGTAACAAATGACACTGTAGAAATACAAAGCATCAAGAGAGATTACTACAAACATTTATATGACGTTAACTTGGACAAAATGGAAGCAATGGACAAACTCTTCGAAAAGCACAACCAACTAAGACTGAATCAGGAAGAAATAGAAAATATAAACAGGCCAATCACAAGCACTGAAGTTGAAACTGTGATTAAAAATCTTCCAATAGGGCTTCCCTGGTGGCGCAGTGGTTGAGAGTCCGCCTGCCGATGCAGGGGACAAGGGTTCCTGCCCCGGCCCGGGAAGATCCCACATGCCGCGGAGCGGCTAGGCCCGTGAGCCATGGCCGCTGAGCCTGCGCGTCCGGAACCTGTGCTCCACAACAGGAGAGGCCACAGCAGTGAGAGGCCTGCGTACCACAAAAAAAAAAAAAAAAAAAAAATCTTCCAATAAACAAAAGCCCAGGACTAGACGGCTTCACAGGTGAATTCTATCAAATATTTAGAGAAGACCTAATGCCTATCCTTCTCAAACTCTACCTAAATATAGCAGAGGGAGGAACACTCACAAACTCATTCTACGAGGCCACTATCACCCTGATAGCAAAACCAGACAAATATGAAATAAAGAAAGAAAATTACAGGCCAACACCACTGATGAACATAGATGCAAAATTCCTCAATAAAATATGAGCAAACAGAATCCAACAGCACATTTAAAGGATCATACACCATGATCAAGTGGGATTTATCCCAGGAATGCAAGGATTCTTCAATATAAGCAAATCAATCAATGTGATACACTATATTAAAACATTGACAAATAAAACCATGTGATGATCTCAATAGATGCAGACAAACATTTGCTAAAATTCAACACCTATTTATCATAAAAACCCTCCAGAAAGTAGGCATAGAGGGAACTTATCTCAACATAATAAAGACCATATATGACAAACTCACAGCCAACATTGTCCTCAATGATGAAAAAATGAAACCATTTCCACTAAGAACAGGAACAAGACAAGGTTGCCCACTCTCACAACTATAATTCAACATTGTTTAGGAAGCTTTAGCCACAGCAATCAGAGAAGAAAAAGAAATAAAAGGAATCCAAATATGAAAAGAAGTAAAACTGTCACTGTGTGCAGAAGACATGATATTCTACATTAGCAATCCTAAAGATGCTACCAGAAAATTACTAGAGGTAATCAATGAATTTGGTAAAGTAGCAGGATACAAAATTAAGGCACAGAAATTTCTTGCATTCCTATACACTAATGATGAAAAATCTGAAACAAAATTTAAGGAAACACTACCATGTACCACTGCAACAAAAAGAATAAAATACCTAGGAATAAAACTACCTAAGGAGACAAAAGAACTATATGTAGAAAACTATGAAACACTGAAGAAAGACATTACAGATGATACAAACTGATGGAGAGATATACCATGTTCTTGGATTGCAAGAATCAACATTGTGAAAATGACTATACTATACAAAGTAATTGACAGATTCAATGCAATCCCTATCAAACTACCACTGGCATTTTTCACAGAACTAGAAGAAAAAAGTTCACAATTTGTATGGAAACACAAAAGACCCTGAATTGCCAAAGCAATCTTGAGAAAGAAAAACGGAGCTGGAGGAATCAGACTCCCTGAATTCAGACTATACTACAAAGCTACAGTAATGAAGACACTATGGTACTGACACAAAAAGAGAAATATCATGAATGGAACAGGACAGAAAGCCCAGAGATAAACCCATGCACATATGGTCACCTTACTTTTGATAAAGGAGTCAAGAATAACAATGGAGAAAAGACAGCCTTTTCAATAAGTAGTGCTGGGAAAACTAGACAGCTACATGTAAAAGAATGAAATTAGAGCACTCCCTAACTCCATACACAAAAATAAACTCAAAATGGATTAAAATCTAAATATAAGGACAGACACGAAAAAAATCTTACAAGAAAACAGGCAGAAAACTCTATGACAATAGTGACAGCAAGATCCTTTTTGATCCATCTCCTAGAGAAATGGAAATAAAAACAAAAATAAACAAATTGGACCTAATGAAACTTCAAAGTTTTTACAGCAAAATATACCATAAACAAGACAAAAAGACAACCCTCAGAATGGGCGACAATATTTGCAAACGATGCAACTGACAAAGGATTAATATCCAAAATATACAAACAACACATGCAGCTCAATATCAATAAAACAAACAACCTAATCCAAAACTAGGCAGAAGACCTAAATAGAGATTTCTTCATAGAAGATATACAGATTGCCAACAAACACATGAAAGGATGCTCAACATAACTAATCATTAGAGAAATGCAAATCAAAAATACAATGAAGTATCACCTCACAACTGTTGGAATGGCCATCATCAAAAATCTACAAAAAATAAATGCTTGAGTGGGTGTGGAGAAAAGGGAACCCTCTTGCACTGCTGGTGGGAATGTAAATTGATACAGCCACTATGGAGAACAGTATGGAGGGTCCTTAAGAAACAAAAATGGAACTACCATATGAGCCAGCAACCCCACTACTGGGCATATACCCTGAGAAAACTATAATTCAAAAAGTCATGTCCCACAATGTTCACTGCAGCTCTATTTACAATAGCCAGGACATGGAAGCAACCTAAGTGTCCATCAACAGATGAATGGATAAAGAAGATGTGGCACATACATACAATGGAATATTACTCAGCCATAAACGAAATTGAGTTATTTTTAGTGAGGTGGATGGACCTAGATTCTGTCCTACAGAGTGAAGTAAGTCAGAAAGTGAAAAAAAAGTATTGTATGCTAACACATATATATGGAATCTAAAAAAAAAAGTTCATGAAGAACCTAGGGTTAGGACAGGAATAAAGAAGCAGACTTACTAGAGAATGGACTTGAAGACACAGGGAATGAGAAGCATAAGCTGGGACAAAGTTAGAGACTGACATGGATGTATATACACTACCAAATGTAAAATAAATAGCTAGTGGGCAGGAGTCACATAGCACAGGAGATCTTCTTGGTGTTTGTGCCCACCTAGAGGGGTGGGATAGGGATGGTGGGAGTGATGGAGACTCAAGAGGGAAGATATATGGGGATATATGTATATGTACAACTGAGTCACTTTGTTATAAAGCAGAAGCTAACACACCATTGTAAAGCAATTATACTCCAATAAAGATGTTTAAAAAAATGCCTACAAACAAATGACAATGAAAACAGGATGACACTAAACCTGTTGAATGGAGCAAAAGCAGTTCTAACAGGGATGTTTACAGCAATAAAATCTTACCACAAAAAACAAGCAAACTCTCAAATAAACAGCCTAACCTTTCACCTAAAGCAATGAGAGAAAAAACAAATATTAAATATCCAAAAGGTAGAAGAAGAAAAGTAATCATAAAGGTCATATCAGAAATAAATGAAAAAGAAATGAAGGAAATAATTGCAAAGACCAATAAAACTAAAAGATTTCAGAAGGTAAACAAAGCTCATAAACCATTAGCCAGACTCATCAAGAAAAAAAGGGAGAAGGCTCAAATCAACAGAATTAGAAATGAAAAAGAAGTAATATCTGACACTGCAGAAATACAAAGGATCATAGAAATTACTACAAGCAACTATATGCCAATGAAATGGACAACCTAGAAGGAAAGGACAAAGTCTTAGAAAAGCACAACCTTCTGGGACTGAACCAGGATGAAATAGAAAATATGAACAGACCAATCACAATCACTGAAATTGAAAATGTGATTAAAAATCTGCAACAAACGAAAGCTCAGGACCAGACGGCTTCACAGGCAAATTCTATCAAACATTTAGAGAAGAGCTAACACCTATCCTTCTCAAATTTATCCAAGGTAAAGCAGAGGGAGGAACATTCCCAAACTCATTCTACATGGCCACCATCACCCTGATACTAAAACCACCAAAGATGTCACAAAAAAATAAACCTACAGGACAATATCACTGATGAATGTAGATGCAAAA
This sequence comes from Orcinus orca, assembly GCF_937001465.1. Taxonomy (NCBI): domain Eukaryota; kingdom Metazoa; phylum Chordata; class Mammalia; order Artiodactyla; family Delphinidae; genus Orcinus; species Orcinus orca. The sequence goes on from NC_064580.1 coordinate 72,693,812, forward strand.
ATCCTTAACAAAATACTAGCAAACAAAATCCAACAGCACATAAAAAGGAACATACACCATGATCAAGTGGGGTTTATCCCAGGAATGCAAGGATCCTTCGGTATATGCAAATCAATCAATGTGATACACGATATTAAAAAATTGAAGGATAAAAACCATAAGATCACCTCAGTAGATGCAGACAAAGCTTTCAACAAAATTAAACAACAATTTATAATAAAAATTCTCAAGAAAGTAGGCACAGAGGGAACCTACCTCAACAAAATAAACGCCATATATGAAAAACACACAGCCTACATCTTGGTCAATGGTGAAAATTTGAAACAATTTCCTCTAACATCAGGAACAAGACAATGTTGCCCACTTTCTCCACTATTATTTAACATAGTTTTGAAGTTTTAGCCAAAGCAATCAGAGAAGAAAAACAAATAAAACAGATCCAAATCCGAGAAGAAGAAATAAAACTTTCACTGTCTGTGGATGACATGATACTATACATAAAGAATCCTAAAGATGCTACCAGAAAACTACAAGAACTAATCAATGAATTTGGTAAAGTAGAAGGATACAAAATTAATGCACAGAAATCTGTTGCATTCCTATACACTAATGATGAAAAATCTGAAAGAGAAATTAAGGAAACACTTCCATTTACCTTTGCAAAAAATAAAATACAAAGGAATAAACCTATCTAAGGAGACAAAAAACTTTATGCAGAAAGTTATGACAATTATGGTGAAAGAAGCTAAAGATAATACAATCAGATGGAGAGATATACCATGTTTTTGAATTAGAAGAATCAACATTGTGAAAATGACTCTACTACCCAAAGCAATCTACAGATTCAATGCAATCCCTAACAAACTACCACTGACATTTTTCACAGAACTAGAACAAAAAATTTCACAATTTATATGGAAACACAAAACACCCTGAATAGCCAAAGCAATCTTGAGAACTAAAAATGGAGCTGCAGGAATCAGGCTCCCTGACTTCAGACTATACTACATAGCTACAGTAATCAAGACAGTGTTGTACTGGTACAAAAACAGAAATACAGATAAATGAAACAGGATAGAAAGCCCAGATATAAACCCACGCACCTATGGTCACCTTATCTTTGATAAAGGAGGCAAGAATATACAATGGAGATAAGACAGCCTCTTCAATAAGTGGTGCTGGGAAAACTGGACAGGTGCATGTAAGAGTATTAAATTAGAACACTCCCTAACACCATACAAAAAAATAAACTCAAAATGGATTAAAGACCTAAATGTAATAACAGACACTATAAAATTCTTAGAGGAAAACGTAGGCAGAACACTCTATGACATAAATCACAGCAAGATTCTTTTTGACCCACCTCCTAGAGAAATGGAAATAAAAACAAAAATAAACAAATGGGACCTAATGAATCTTCAAAGCTTTTGCACTGCAAGGGAAACCATAAACAAGACCAAAAGACAACCCTCAGAATGGGAGAAAAAAATTGCAAAAGAAGCAAGTGACAAAATATTAATATCCGAAATATACAAGCAGATCATGCAGCTCAATATCAAAACAACGAAAAACCCAATCCAGAAATGGGCAGAAGACCTAAAGAGACATTTCTCCAATGAAGATATACAAATTGCCAACAAACACATGAAAGGATGCTCAGCCTCATTAATCATTAGGGAAAAAGTAATCACAATTACAATGAGGTATCACCTCGCACTGGTCAGAATGGCCATCATCATAATATCTACAAATATTAAATGCTGGAGAGGGTGTGGAGAAAAGGGAATCCTTTTGCACTGATGGTGGGAATGTAAATTGATACAGCCACTATCGTGATCAGTATAGAGCTTCCTTAGAAAACTAAAAATAGAAAAACCATATGACCCAGCTATCCCACTACTGGGTGTATACCCTGAGAAAACCATAATTCAGAAAGCCTCATGTACCACAATGTTCATTGCAGCTCTATTTACAATAGCCAGGACGTGGAAGCATCTTAAGTGTCCATTGACAGATGAATGGATAAAGAAAATGTGGCACATATATACAGTGGAATATTACTGAGACATAGAATGAAACAAAATTGAGGTTTTTGTTCTGAGGTGGATGGATCTTGGGTCTGTCAAACAGAGTGAGGTATTTCAGAAAGAGTAAAACAAATAAGTATGCTAACATTATACATATATATATATATATGGAATTTAAAAAATTGTTTCTGATGAACCTAGGGGCAGGACAGGAATAAAGACAGAAGTAGAGAATGGATTTGAGGACATCGGGAGTGGGAAGTGTAAGCTGGGATGAAGTGAGAGTGTAGCATTTACATATATACACTACCAAATGTAAAATAGATAGCTTGTGGGAAGAAGCTACATAGCACAGGGAGATCAGCTTGGTGCTTTGTGACCACCTAGAGGGGTGGGAAAGGGAGGGTAGGAGGGGATGTAAGAGACAGAGGATATGGGGATATATGTATACATATAGCTGATTCACTTTTTTATACAACAGAAACTAACACAACATTGTAAAGCAATTATACTCCATTAAAGATGTTAAAAAAATTTAAGGCTGATTTAGAATATTTCTCGCCATGTTAAAAGAATTTATAGAAATGATAATTCTTAAAATGATGAGCAACTTTTTTCACTTCAGTGGATTATATAATTTTCATTGAGGACAAGATTTTGTTCTATAAATTTAAGTGCTAAGTAAATAGTATACCCTAAACTCCAAAAGAAACAAAAAAAAAAACAAGATGCAAATGTAGAGAATGGACTTGAGGACATGGGGAGGGGGAAGGGTAACCTGGGACGAAGTGAGAGAGTAGCATTGACATATAAACACTACCAAATGTAAAATAGATAGCTAGTTGGAAGTAGCTGCATAGTCCAGGGAGATCAACTTGGTGTTTTGCAACCACATAGAGGGGTGGGACAGGGAGTTTGGGAGGGAGATGTAAGAGGGAGGGTATATGGAGATATATGTATAGATTTTCACTGATTCACTTTGTTATACAGCAGAAACTAACACAACATTGTAAAGCAATTATACTCCAATAAAAATGTTAAAGAAAAAGAAAATCCCATGCCAGTAGCACTGATGAATACAGATGCTAAAATACTCAACAAGATACTAGAAAGCCAAGTCCAGCAATACATTAAAAGTATCATACACCATGATCAATTGGGATTCATCCCAGGGATGCAAGTGTTCTTCAATATCTGCAAATCAATCAGTGTGATATACCACATTAACAAACTGAAGAATAAAATCTATCTAAAATCAGCTCAATAGATGCAGTAATAGTTTTTGACAAAATTCAGCATCCATTTGTGATAAAAAGCTCTTACCAATGCTGGAATAGAGGGAACATATCTCAATATAATAATGGCCATATATGTCAAACCCACAGTTAACATCATTCTCAATGATGAAAAGCTGAAATCATTCCCTCTACGATCAGGAACAAAGCAAGGATGTCCATTGTCACCACTTTTATTCACTGTAGTTTTGGAAGTCCTAACCATGGCAATCAGAGAAGAAAAAGAAATAAAATGAATCCAAATTGGAATAGAAGAAGGAAAACTGTCACTGTTTGCAGATGATATGATACTATATATAGAAAATTCTAAAGATGCTACCAGAAAACAACTAGACTCATCAGTGAATTCAGTAAAGTTGCAGGATAAAAATTTAATGCACAGAAATCTCTTGCATTCCTATACACTAACAACAAACTATCAGAAAGAAAAATGATAGAAACAATCCCATTTCCTGTCTCATCAAAAAGAATAACATACCTAGGAATAAACTGAAGTAAGGAGACAAAAGTCCTCTACCCTGAAAACTGTAAGACATTGATGAAAGTAACTGGAGATGACACAAAGTTATCAGAGATGGCAAAATTAGAGTGGAACAACCAATATTGTCAAAATAACTATATTACCCAAGTCAATTACATATTCAATGCAATTCCTCTCAATTACCAATGGCATTTTTCATAGGACTAGAGCCAATATCTCTTTGATAGAATGATTTCATTTCCTTTGGATATATATCCAGAATTGGGATTGTGGAATCATATCGTAGTTCTGTTTTTAACTTTAGAAAAACCTCCATCCTGTTGTCCATAGTGGATGTACCAATTTATATTTGCACCAAGGGAACACAAGGGTTCCCTTCTTTCATAGTCTTGCTAAAACTTGTTGTATTTTCCCTTTTAGGTAAGAGCCATCCTAACAGGTCTGAGGTGATATCTCATTCTGGTTTTGATATGGATTTCCCTGATGATTATAGATGTCAAGCACTTTTTCTTGTGCCTGTTGACATTTTGTAGGTTGTCTTTGGAAAAGTGTCTATTTTATTCATTTTCACATTTTAACATTAGGTTTTTTTTTTTTTTTTTTTTTTTTTTTGCTATTGAGTTGAATGAGATCCTATTTTATTTGGGATATTAACCCCTTATCAGACAGATGGTTTGCAAATATTTTATCCCATTCCCTAGGCTGCCCTTATATTTTGATGATTGTTTCTTTTCTGTACAGAAGTTTTTCAGTCTGATATAGTTCCCCTTGTTTATTTTTGTTATTGGTGATGGTGGCACGTTTGGTGTAACTTTCATATAACTGTTTGTTACTTGTACCTATCCTTTGAAAATATATCTTAAGGTCTTTACCCATTTTAAATCAGGATTCTACTTTACTATTGAGTTGTATGAGTTCCTTAAATATTTTGGATGTTAGTTCCTAACCAAATAATTGGTTTGCAAATTTTCTCCCATTCCATTTACTGCTTTTTCATTCTATTGAATGTTTCTTTGCTGTGCAGAACTTGTTATGTGAAGTAGTCCCACATGTTTATATTTTCTTTTGTTGCCTCTGCTTTTGATGTCATACCCAAAAATCAATGTAAGAGTATATCAAGGAGCTTTTCCCCTATGTTTTCTTCTAGGAGTTGTACAGTTTCAGTTCTTATGTTCAGGTCTAATCTATTTCAAGTGTTGTGTAAGATAGGGATCCACATTTATACTTTTGTGTGTGGATATCCAGTTTTCTCTTATGGAAGTGATTATCCTTTCCCTATTTTGTGTTCTTGGTGTTCTTGGGATTAGTGAACCAAATATTCATGGGTTTATTTGTGGATTCTTAATTTTATTAATTTGCTCTATGTTTTTGTTTTTATGCTAGTACCATACTGTTTTGAATAGTATAGCTCTGTAGATTAATTTGCAATCAGGAAGTCTGATGTCCCTAGATTTATTCTTCTTTCTCAGGAATAATTTGGCTATTCATAGTCTTTTGTGGTTCCATACAAATTTTAGAATTGTGTTTTCAATTTCTGTGAAAAATGACATTGGTATTTTGCTCAGGATTGCATTTAATCTATATAATTGGCTGTTGGAAGTACAGATATTTTAACAATATTAATTCTTATGATCCATAAACATGGGATATCTTTCCATCTGTTTGTATCATCTTCATATTCTTTCCTCAAAATCTTAGAGTGTACAGGTATTTAACTTCCTTGCTTAAATATATTCATAAGTATTTTATTATTTTTATTCTTTTGTGAATGAGATTTTCTTTCTTTTTTCTTTCTTTGTTTCTTTGTTTGATTGTTTCTTTCTTTCTTTCTTTCTTTCTTTTTCTTTCTTTTCAGACATTTTTTGGTGTGCAGAAACACAATTGATTTTTGTGTGTTGACTTTGTATCTTGCAAGTTTACTGAATTCACTGATTAGTTCTAACAGTTTTTGGTGGAGAGTTTAGGATTTGCTACATATAAGGTTATATCATCTGCAAAAAAAATAATTTTACATCCTCCTTTCTATTTATATGCATTTTTTACTTCCTATCTTACCTAATTGCTCTGGCCAGAGCTTCCAGTACTACGTTTCTAATCATACAGGAAAATCTTTCAACATTTCACCATTGAGTATAATGTAAGCTGTGGGCTTGTCATAGACGGCCTTTACTACTTTGAGATATATTTTTTCTATAGTCAACTTGTCCAGAGTTTTTATCATGAAAGAATATTGTATTTTGACAGAAGATTTTTATGCATCTATTGAGATAATAATTAATTTTTTCCTTCATTCTTCTAATGTGTATCACATTTACTGATTTGCATATGTTGAGGCATTCTTGCATCCCAGGGATGAATCTCACTTGATCATGGTATATAATCCTTTTAGTGTGCAATAATTTAGTTTGCTAATATTTTGTTGAATGTTTTGCCATAACATTCATCAGGGATATTGGCCAGAATTTTCTTTCCTTACAGTGTCCTTTTATGGCTTTGGTATCAGGGTAATGCTGACTTCTTAAAATGAGATTGTTAATGTTATCTCCTCTTTGACTTTTGGGAATTGTTTGAGAAAGATTAACATTAGTTCTCCTTTAAGTGTTTGGTAGAATTCACTAGGGAAGCCAAATGATACTGGATATTTCTTTATTGGGAGATTTTAAATTACTGAAGCAATCTCCTTACATATTATTGGTCAGTTCAGATTTTTTATTTTTTCATGAATCAATCTTGGTCAGTTGTAAGTTTCCAGGAGTTTATCCTATTCTTCTAGGTTTTACAATTTTTTGACATATAATTGTTCATAGTAACCTTTTATGGTCTTGTATTTCTGTAATAATGTTTGTAATGTCTCCTTTTTCATTTATAATTTTATTTATTTGAGTCTTTCCTCTTTTTTCTCAGTTAGTCTAGGTAAAAGTTTGTCAATTAAAAAAAAACAGGTCTTAGTTTTATTGATATTTTCTATTGTTTTTCTGGTCTTTATTTTATTTATTTCTATTCTTTTTCTTATAGTTCCTTCCTTTAAACTTGGGCTTAGTTTGTTTTTATTTTTCTAGTTCCTTGAGATGTAAAGTTAGATTGTTTACTTGAAATATCTCTTTTTCTTAATGTAGTTGTTTATTGTGATAAAACTTCTTTGTCCTGCTTTTGCAGCATCCTATTTTTTGCTATGTTGTTTCCATTTTCATTTTATTAATATATTTTTGGATTTCCCTTTGGACATCTTCTTTGACACATTGGTTGTTCAGGAGTGTGTTTAATTGCCATATATTTTTGAATTTTTCCATATATCTGTGAATTTTTCCCTTTTTTTTCCTGTTTTAGGTTTCTAGTTTCATACCACTATGGTTGGAAAAGATACTTGGTATAACTTCAATCTTGTAAATTTCGCTAGTACCATTTTGTGGCCTAACACATAATCTATCTTGAAGAAGGATCCATGTGAACTTGAGAAGAATGTCTATTATGCTGCTATTGGATGAAATTATTTGTATATGTTTTTCAGGACTGTTTGGTCTAAAGTATAATTCAAATCCAATGTTCTCCTATTGATTTTCTGTCTGGATCATCTTTGCATTGTTGAAAATGGAATATTGATTTTCCCTACTTTTATTATACTTTTCTCTATTTCTCCCTTTGATCTGTTAGTATGTGCCTACTATATATAATTACTCTGATGTTGAGTGTACATATACTTATGATTTTTATATCCTTTTGATTAATTGAATCCTTTATTATTATATAATGATCTTCTATGTTTCTCATTACAGCTATTTTTTTCTGATATAAATATTTTTATCCCTATTTTCTTTTGATGTACATTTGTATGGAATATCTCTTTCCATCCTTTCATTTTCATCCTAAAAGTGTCCTTGAATCTGAAGTGAGTGTCTTACAGGAGTGCATAGTTGGGTCTCATTTTTATCCATTTAGCCAATCTGTGCCTCTCAACTTGAGAATTTAATCAATTTATATTTAAAGTAATTATTAATAGGTATTGCTGTGTTGTTAATTGATTTTTGGCTCTGTTGTAGTTCCTTTTTTCCTTTATTTCTCTCTTGCTATCCTCCTTTGTGAATGATGATTTTCCATAGTTGTATATTTTGATTGTTTTCTCTTTATCTTTTGTGTATCTACTATAAGTTTTTGTTTTGATTTTTGTTTTGGTTTGCTTTTTCTTCCAGTTTTATTGAGATATAATTGATGTACAGCACTGCATAAGTTTAAAGTGTACAACATGATTTGACATACATATGTCATGAAATGATTGCCATTATAAGTTTAGTGAATATCCATCATCTCATGTAGATTTAAACTAAAAAAAATATTTTTTCCTTGTGATAAGGACTCTTAAGATTTACTATCTTAACAACTTATATATATATATAGCGTTCAGCAGTGTTAATTATACTAATCCTGTGTACATTACATCCTTATTTATCTTATAACTGCAAGTTTATTTATAGTACACTGTATAAAGTTATTTATAAATTTGACCACTTTGTTTTGTAATTACCCAGAGGTTTACTTGAAACTTTATAAATACAACATTCTTTTTTAAATGTGTAAGTTAATTTTGATCACATACTAAAACTCTACCCACTTATTCCCTTTTGTATACTTATGATGTTGCAATTTGCCACTTTTTAGTTGTGTATCTGTTAACAAATTACTGTATCTGTAGATATTTTTCATAACTGTTGTCCCTTAACCTTTAAATTAGAGTTAAGTGGTTAACATGTCCTCTTATTATGATATTAAAATATTTTGAATCTGACTATATTCTTACATTTATAAGTGTGTTGTATACTTTCATATATGTCTTCATGTTACTAGTTAGTATCCTTTTGTTTCAGCTTGAATGACTTTTCTCAGCATTTTTAAAATTTATATATTAGGCTTAGGTGTACAACATAATGATTTGACATTTTTATATATTGCAAATGATCATCACAATAAGTCTAGTTAACAACCATCATCATACTTAGTTACAGATTTTTTTCTTGTAATATGAATTTTCAAGATTTACTGTCTTGGTAACTTTCAAATATACAATACGGTATTATTAACAGTGGTCACCATGCTGTATATTACACACCCATGATTTATTTATTTTATAACTGGAAGTTTATATTTTTTTAATCCTTTTACTGATTTAGCCCAGCTGAATGCTCCGTCTATGGCTAACCCAACCTGTTTCTGCATCTATGAGCTTGGTTGTTTTGTTTTGTTTAATTTTACATGTAAGTGAGATCATATGGAATTTGTCTTTCTCTGGCTGACTTATTTAACTTAGCATAATGCCTATAAGGTCCATTCAGATCTAACTATGTTGTTGTGAATGACAAAATTTCGTTTTTATAGATGAATAATATTTCAGTATATATATGCATATGCATACATAATTTTCTTTATCCACCCATCCATCAGTGGACATTCACACTGTTTCCATTATAGTTGCTACTGTCAATGATGCTGCAATGAACATGAGGGCACACATATCTTTTCAAGTTAACTTTTTCATTTCTTTACATAAACACACAGAAATGGAATTGCTGGGTCATATTGTAATTCTGTATTTAATTTTGTGAGGAACTGTTTTCCATAGTGAAAGCACCAATTTACTTTCCTACCAACAGCTCACAAATGTTCCCTTTTCTCCACATCCCTCCAAACCTTTGTATCTCTTGTCTTTTTGATGATAGCCACTCTAACAGATGTAAAGTGATATCTCATTGTGGTTCCAATTTACATTGCCCTATGATTATTGATGCTGAACATCTTTTTATGTACCTGTTGGACATCTATGTTTTCTTTAAAAAAATGTCTATTCTGATCCTCTGCCCATATTTTAATAGAATTGTTTTGTTTTTATCTGTTGAGATTTATGACTGACATATATTTTGGATATTAACCACTTATCAAATATAGGATTTACAAATATTTTCTCCCATTCTGGTTTTTTTTAATCTTAATTGGAGTATAATTGCTTTACAATGGTGTGTTAGTTTCTGTTTATAACAGAATGAATCAGTTATACATATACATATGTTCCCATATCTCTTCCCTCTTGTGTCTCCCTCCCTCCCACACTCCCTATACCACCCACCTAGTTGGTCACAAACCACCGAGCTGATCTCCCTGTGCTATGCAGCTGCTTCCCACTAGCAATTTATTTTACGTTTGGTAGTGTATATAGGTCCATGCCACTCTCTCACTTTGTCACAGCTTACCTTCCCCCTCCCCATATCCTCAAGTCCATTCTCTAGTAGGTCTGTGTCTTTATTCCTGTCTTAACTGTAGGTTCTTCATGACATTTTTTTCCCTTAAATTCCATATATATGTGTTAGCATACGGTATTTGTCTTTCTCTTTCTGACTTACTTCATTCTGTATGACAGACTGTAGGTCCATCCACCTCACTACAAATAACTCAATTTCATTTCTTTTTATGGCTGAGTAATATTCCATTGTATATATGTGCTACGTCTTCTTTATTCATTCATCCAATGATGGACACTTAGGTTGCATCCATCTCCTGGCTATTGTAAATAGAGCTGCAATGAACATTTCGGTATATGACCCTTTTTTTTTTTTTAGTGGTACGTGGGCCTCTCACTGTTGTCACCTCTTCCGTTGCAGAGCACAGGCTCCAGATGCACAGGCTCAGTGACCATGGCCCACCTGCTATGCGGCATGTGGGAACTTCCCGGACCGAGGCACAAACCCATGTCCCCTGCATCAGCAGGTGGACTCAACCACTGTGCCACCAGGGAAGCCCACATGACTCTTTTTGAATTATGGTTTTCTCAGTGTATATGACCAGAAGTGGGATTCCTGGGTTGTATGGTCATTCTACTTGTAGTTTTTTAAGGAAGTTCCATACTGTTCTCCACAGTGGCTGTATCAATTTATATTCCAACCAGCAGTGCAAGAGTGTTCCCTTTTCTACACACCCTCTCCAGCATTTATTGTTTCTAGACTTTTTAAGGATGGCCATTCTGACAGGTGTGAGATAATATCTCATTGTAATTTTGATTTGCATTTCTCTAATGATTAATGATGTTGAGCATGCTTTCATGTGTTTGCTGGCAATCTGTATATCTTCTTTGGAGAAATGTCTATTGAGGTATTCTGCCCATTTTTGGATTGGGTTGTTTGTTTTTTTGTTATTGAGCTGCATGAGCTGCTTGTAAATTTTGGAGGTTAATCCTTTGTCAGTTGCTTCATTTGCACATATTTTATCCCATTCTGAGGGTTGTCTTTTTGTCTTGTTTATGGTTTCCTTTGCTGTGCAAAAGCTTTTAAGTTTCATTAGGTCCCATTTGTTTATTTTGTTTTTATTTCCATTTCTCAAGGAGGTGGGTCAAAAAGGATCTTGCTGTGATTTATGTCATAGTGTGTTCTGCCTATGTATTCTTCTAAGAGTTTGATAGTTTCTGGCCTTACATTTAGGTCTTTAATCCATTTTCAGTTTATTTGTGTGTATGGAGTTAGGAAGTGTTCTAAGCTCATACTTTTACATGTGCTTGTCCAGTTTTCCCAGCACCACTTATTGAAGAGGCTTTCTTTTCTACATCGTATATTCTTGCCTCCCTTATCAAAGATAAGTTGGCCATATGTGCATGGGTTTTTCTCTGGGATTTGTATCCTGTTCTGTTGATCTATATTTCTCATTTTTGCCAGTACCACACTGTCTTCATTACTGTAGCTTTGTAGTATAGTTTGAAGTCAAGAAGCCTAATTACTCTAGCTCTATTTTTCTTTCTCAAGATTGTTTGGCTATTTGGGGTCTTATGTGTTTCATAAAATTTGTGAAATTTTATTTTCTAGTTTTTTGAAAAATGCCAGTGGTAGTTTGCTAGGGATTGCATTGAATCTGTAGATTGCTTTGGGTAGTAGAGTCATTTTCACAATGTTGATTCTTCCAATCCAAGAACATGGTATATCTCTCCATGTATTTGTATCATCTTTATTTTCTTCCATCAGCGTCTCAGAATTTGCTACATACAGGTCTTTTGTGTCCTTAGGTAGGTTTATTCCTAGATATTTTATTCCTTATGTTGCAATGGTAAATGGTAGTGTTTTATTAATTTCAATTTCAGATTTTTCATCATTAGTGTATAGGAATGCCAGAGATTTCTGTGCATTAATTTTGTATCCTGCTACTTTACCAAATTCATTGATTAGCTGTAGTAGTTTTCTGGTAGCATCTTTAGGATTCTCTATGTATAATATCACGTCATCTGCAAACTGTTACAGCATTACTTCTTTTAATTTTGGATGCTTTATTTCTTTTTCTTCTCTGATTACTGTGGCTAAAACTTCCAAAACTATGTTGAATAAGAGTGATGAGAGTGGGCAACCTTGACTTGTTCCTGATCTTAGTGGAAATTCTTTCTGTTTTTCACCATTGAGGACGATATTTGCTGTCGGTTTGTCATATATGGCCTTTATTACGTTGAGGAATGTTCCTTCTATGCTTACTTTCTGCAGGGTTATTATCATAAAAGGGTGTTGAAGTTTTCCAGGTGCTTTCTCTGCATCTATTGAGATGATCATATGGTTTTTCTCCCTCAATTTGTTAATATGGTGTTTCACATTGATTGATTTGCATATATTGAAGAATCCTTACCTTCCTGGAATAAACTCCACTTGATCATGGTGTATGATCCTTTTAATGTGCTGTTGGATTCTGTTTGCTAGTATTTTGTTGAGGATTTTTGCATCTATGTTCATCAGTGGTATTAGCCCATAGTTTTATTTCTTTGTGACATCCTTGTCTGGTTTTGGTATCAGGGTGATGGTGGTCACGTAGAATGAGTTTGGGAGTGTTCCTCCCTCTGCTATATTTTGGAAGAGTTTGAGAAAGATAGGTGTTAGCTGTTCTCTAAACGTTTGATAGATTTGGCCTGTGAAACCGTCGGGTCCTCGGCTTCTGTTTATTAGAAAATTTTTAATCAGAGTCTAAATTTCAGTGCTTGTGATTTTTCTGTTCATATTTTCTGTTTCTTCCAGATTCTGCCTTGGCACATTGTGCATTTCTAAGAATTTGTACATTTCTTCCATATTGTCCATTGTATTGGCATAGAGTTGCTTGCAGTAATCTCTCATGATCCTTTGTATTTCCGCAGTGTCAGTTGTTACTTCTCCTTTTTCTTTTCTAATTCTATTGATTTGAGTCTTCTCCCTTCTTTTCTTGATGCATCTGGTTAAGGGTTTATCAATTTGTTTATCTTCTCAAAAACCAGCTGTTCGTTTTATTGATATTTGCTATCATTTCCTTCATTTCTTTTTCTTTTATATCTGATCTGATCTTTATGATTTCTTTCCGTTTGCTAAACATGTTTTTTTTTGTTATTCTTTTTCTAATTGCTTTATGGTCAAGATTAGGTTCTTTATTTGAGCTGATTCCTGTTTCTTAAGGTAGGATTGTATTGCTATAAACTTCCTTCCTAGAACTGCTTTTGCTATCTCCCATAGGTTTTAGGTCGTCGTGTCTCCATTGTCATTTGATTCTAGGTATTTTTTGATTTCCTCTCTCATTTCTTCAGTGATCACTTCATTATTAAGTAGTGTATTCTTTAGTCTCCATGTGTTTGTATTTTTTACAGATCTTTTCCTGTAATTAATATGTAGTGTCATAGCATTGTGGTCGGAAAAGATACTTGATATGATTTCAATTTTCTTAAATTTACCAAGGCTTGATTTGTGACCCATGATATGATCTATCCTGGAGAATGTTCCATGAGCACTTGAGAAAAATGTGTATTCTGTTGTTTTTGGATGGAATGTCCTATAAGTATCAATTAAGTCCATCTTGTTTAATGTATCATTTAAAGCTTGTGTTTACTTATTTATTTTCATGTTGGATGATCTGTCCATTGGTGAAAGTGGGGTGTTAAAGTCCCCTTCTATGAATGTGTTACTGTCAATTTCCCCTTTTATGGCTGTTAGTATTTGCATTATGCATTGAAGTGCTCCTATGTTGGGTACATAAATATTTACAATTGTTATATCTTCTTCCTGGATTGATCCCTTCATCATTATGTAGTGTCCTTCTTTGTCTCTTATAATAGTCTTTAGTGTAACGTCTATTTTTTCTGACATAAGAATAGCTACTTCATCTTTCCTTTGATTTCTATTTTCATGGAATAACTTTTTCCATCGCTCACTTTCAGTCTGTATGTTTCCCTAGGTATGAAGTGGGTTTCTTGTAGACCACATATATATGGGTACTTTTTTTTTATCCATTCAGCCAGTCTGTGTGTTTTGTTGGGAACATTTAATCCATTTACATTTAAGATAATTATCTATATGTATGTTCCTATTCCCATTTTCTTAATTGTTTTGGGTTTGTTATTGTAAGTCTTTTCCTTCTTTTCTCTTTCTTGCCTAGAGAAGTTCCTTTAGCATTTGTTGTAAAGCTAGCTTGGTGGTGCTGAACTCTCTCAGCTTTTCCTTGTCTTTAAAGTTTTAATTTCTCCATCAAATCTGAATGAGATCCTTGCTGGGTAGAGTAATCTTGGTTGTAGGTTTTTCTCCTTCTTCACTTTAAATATGTCCTGCAACTCCCTTCTGGCTTGCAGAGTTTCTGCTGAAATATCATCTCTTAATGTAATGGGATTTCCTTGTGTATTATTTGTCATTTTTCCCTTGCTGCTTATAATATTTTATATTTAATTTTTGACAGTTTGATTACTATGTGTCTTGTTGTGTTTCTCCTTGGACTTATCCTGTATGGGACTCTCTGTGTTTCCTGAACATGATTAAATATTTCCTTTCCCATATTAGGGAAGTATTCATCTACAATCTCTTCAAATATTTTCTCAGTCCCTTTCATTTTCTCTTCTTCTTCTGGGACTACTATAATTCGAATGTTGGTGTGTTCAGTGTTGTCCCAGAGGTCTCTGAGACAGTCCTCAGTTCTTTTTATTCTTTTTTCTTTATTCTGTTCTGCAGTAGTTATTTCCACTATTATATCTTCCAGGTCATTTATCCATTCTTCTGCCTCAGTTTTTCTGCTATTGATCTCTTCTAGCGTATTTTTAGTTTCATTTATTGTGTTTTTCATTGCTGCTGTTTCCTCTTTAGTTCTTCTAGGTCCTTGTTAAATGTTTCTTGCATTTTCTCTATTCTATTTCCAAGATGTTGTATCATCTTTACTATCATTATTCTGAATTCTTTTTCAGGTAGATGCCTATTTCCTCTTTATTTGTTAGTCCTGGTGTGTTTTTTCCTTGCTCCTTTATCTGCTGTGTGTTTGTCTGCCTTCTCATTTTGCTTATCTAACTGTGTTTGGGGTCTCCTTTTTGCAGTCTGCAGGTTCGTAGTTCCCATTGTTTTGGTGTCTGTCTCCAGTGACTAAAGTTGGTTCAGTCAGTTGTGTAGGCTTCCTGGTGGAGGGGACTAGTGCCTGTTTCCTGATGGATGAGGCTGGATCTTGTCTTTCTTGTTGGTAGTTCCACGTCTGGTTTTGGGGTGTCTGTGGCCTTATTTTGATTTTAGGTATCCTCTTTGCTAATGAGTGGGGTTGTGTTCCTGTCTTGCTAGTTGTTTGGCATAGGGTGTCCAGCACTGTTGCTTGTTGCTTGTTGCGTGAAGCTGGGTCTCGGTGTTGAGATGGAGATCTGTGGGACATTTTCACCATTTGATATTACATGGAGCTGGGTGGTCTCTTGTGGACCAGTGTCCTGAGCTTCACTCCCCCACCTCAAAGGTATAGTATTGACTCCTGGGTGGACCATTAAAAGCCTTTCATCCACATGGCTCAGAATAAAAGGGAGAAAAATTAGAAAGAAAGAAAGAAAGAAAGAAAGAAAGAAAGAAAGAAAGAAAAGAAAGAAAGAAAGAAAGAAAGAGGATAAAATAAAATAAAGATAAAATAAGATAAATTAATAAAATAAAAAAGAATTATTAAGAAAAAAATAATTTTTAAAGTAAAAAAAAAAAATAGTATCGGACCGACCAAACCCCAGGACAAATGGTGAAAGCAAAGCTATACAGACAAAATTTCACACAGAAGCATACACAAGCACAATTCCAAAAAGAAGAAAATGGGAAAAAGTAATATATTTTGCAAAGTCCACCTCCTTAATTTTGCATGATTCTTTGTCTATTCAGGTATTCCGCAGATGCAGGATACATCAAGTTGATTGTGGAGATTTAATCCTCTGCTCCTGAGGTTGCTGGAAGAAATTTTCCTTTGTCTTCTTTTTTCACACAGCTCTCAGTGTTCAGCTTTGGATTTGACCCCACCTCTGCCTGTAGGTCGCCTGAGGGTGTCTGTTCTTCGTTCAGACAGGACGGGGTTAAAGGAGCCACTGATTTGGCGGTCTGGCTCACCCATGCTGGGGGACAGAGGTGTACGGGATGAACCTTCGGTGGCAGAGCCTGGTGTGACATTGCACCAGCCTGAGGCACACTGTACATTCTCCCAGGGAAGTTGTCCCTGGGTCATGGGACTCTGGCAGTGGTGGACTGCACAGACTCCCGGGAGGGAGGTGCGCATAGTGACCTGTGATCGCACACAGGCTTCTTGGTGGCGGCAGCAGCAGCCTTAGTGTCTCATGCCCATCTCTGGGGTCCACTCTGATAGCCGCAGCTAGCGCCCATCTATGGAGCTCCTTTACGCAGTGCTCTTAATCCCCTCTCTTTGAGCACCAAGAAACAAAGAGGGAAGAAAAAGTCTCTTGCCTCTTCAGCAGGTCCAGACTTTTTCCCGGACTCCCTCCCGGCTAGCCATGGTACACTAACCCCTTCAGGCTGTTTTCACGCTGCCATTCCTCTCCCTGCGATCTGACTGAATCCCGAGCCTCAGCTCCCAGCAACCGCCTGCCCTGGTGTTTGAGTACACAAGCCTCTCGTTCTGGTGAGTGACGTTCAGCACGGACCCTCTGTGCAGGACTCTCTCAGCTTTGCCTTCAGCACCCCTGTTGCTGTGGTCTCCTCCACGGCTCCAAAGCTTCCCCCCTCTGCCAACTGCAGTCTTTGCCTACCTCTCCCATTCTGTTGATTTACCTTTTCATTTTGTTGATGCTTTCCTTTTCGGTGCAGATGGATTTTAGTTTGATGTAGTCCCAGTTGCTAATTTTTGTGTTTGGTGTCAAATCCAAAAATCATTGCCAATATGGATGTGAAGGAGCTTACCACTGATGTTTTCTTCTAGGATACTTTTTTAAGGTTTCAGGTCTTATGTTCAAAGCTTCAATCCTTTTTTAGTTAGTTTTTGTGTAAGGTGTAAGATAGTGGTCCAATTTCATTCTTTTGCAGGTGGCTATCCATTTCTCCCATCACCATTTATTGAAGAGACTGCCTTGTCCCCATCATGTACTGTTGGCTCCTTTGTTGTAAATTAATTGATCCAATATGGATGGATTTATTTCCAGGGTCTCTATTATCTTGCATTGACCTATGTGTCTCTTTTTATTCCAATACCATACTATTTTGATTACTCTAATTTGAAATCAAGGATTGTGGTACCTCCAGCTTTGTCCTTCTTTCTCATGAGTGCTCTGACTATGTGAGGTGTTTTAAGGTTTTATAAAATAGCTCCTTTCAGCATTCCTTGTGAGGCAAATATAGTGGTGATGAACTCCCATGGCTTTTCTTTGGGGAAGTCTTTATCTCATATCTGAAGGAAAACTTTGGTGGGCAAAGTGTCCTTGATTGGCAGGGTTTTTTTCTTTCAGCATTTCACTATAACACCCCACTTTCTCCTGACCTGCAACGTTTTTGTTGAGAAATCCACTTATAGACTTATGGTAATTCCCTTGTATAAGACAACTCTTTTTTCTCATGCTGCCTTTGAAATTTTACCTTTGTCTTTGATATTAGACATTTTTATTATAGTGTGTCTTGGAGAATATTGTTTTGGATTGAAATTATATTGTGACCTCTTAGCTTCATGAACTCAGATGTCCAAATTACTCCCCACTTTGAGAAGTTCTCAGTCCCTTTTCCTTAAATAATCTTTTTGTCCCTTTATCCTTTCTTCTTCTTCTGGGATTCCACTAATATGTAGATTTTTCTCTTAAAGTAAGCCATAGGCTTTATTCATTCTTTTTCACTCTTTTGTTGTTGTTGTTTTTCCTTTGTCTCTATAACTTCAAATGGTCTGTCATTGTGCTCACTAATTCTTTCTTCTGATGTTACAGGCTGCTATTTAATCTCTTTGTTAAACTCTTCAGCTCAATCATTATACTCTTCGGTTCTAAGTTTATTTTTTTTGTTTTCTATCTTTCTGTTGGACTTCTACTTGTATTCTTCTACTGTTTTTATAATTTTGTCAAAGTGTTTTTCTGTGTTCTCTTATAGGTGCTTGAACCTCTTTAGAATAATTATTTTGAATTATTTGTTGCACAACACCTGTAGTTCCATTTCTTTGGAGTCAGTTACTGGATGTTTACTTTGGTTCGTGGTGGTGTCATGTTTTTCTTGGATACTTTGTGACCCCAGTGGCTTTGTGTAGGTATCTGCATATTTGAAGCAGCAATCACGTCTTCCAGACTTTATGGACAGACTTCAGTAGGAAAGAAGTTGATGGAGGTATGCTGGAGCACCCTATGACCACATGTCTAGTAGTAAATGGAGCCAAGTGTAGGGACATATGGTGGCTATAGGTCTGGGAGGCAACATAATGTCTCATCTGCAAGGCCACTGGAGTCCATAACATTTCCAACTGTGTGGGTCTTAACAAGTTCTATAGGGTTCTCTAATGGTGCCTAGGGCTGTTGGTGTCCTCAGCGTCACCTCCTGGTCCAATGGCAAGGCACCATGCATGCAGCATTGGTGGCTGAGACCAGTGGTGTTCAGATTCACAGCTGTGTGTGTGTCATGGCTTTGTTAAAATAATATTTGTTCAGTAGAGCACAGAATGTTGAACAGTGAGCCATGGTTCAACAATAGCCTACAAAAAAATGGAAATAGAGAAATTTGTTACTCACAGGTCCTGGTGGAAATACATAGCATACCTTGTTGGACTACATAAGAAGGTCAAGGCAGAATGTAGACAGAGAAATATGGGACCTGGGTCTCATATGTTTATTAAGTTCCATAGGTGGAGTACATTGTGGTTTCCCAGCTAGGCTGAGATGGTCAATAAAAGCCAAAAGAGAGGAGTTTGATAAGCTCCATAGGGGTCCTATTTAAGAAGCGTATAAGGCATACAGGCCCTAGGAAGCAGGGAAGACTGTTGATCACAAGGGCTTTTGGGGAAGTCATATCAGAAACTTAAATTTGCTTGTGATTCTGTGGTTGCTATCTAGGGAATGCATTTGCATGAGGGAGTTATTGTGAGTCTAAAGTGAACAGTTGGGGGCGATCTCTGTTGGTGCACCCAGTGGTATTGGCCAGTGACAGGAGATAGGCCAAATCCAGGCCCAGAAGCCGCTGGTAAGTATCTTGGCTGTCAGCATGCACTTCCATAGTTATAGGGTCTCACCACTGGCATAGCACATGGCAGTAGAGGCTGATGATGAGAGGTAGGACAGCAGCATGTATGTGCACAGCTGGAGGGTTTATCCCCAAGTGAACTCTTATTTGTAGGGGTCAGTCGAGGGTGGACTAGGCTGGTGATTTGCACTCATGCATCTTCAGATGCTGCCTGCATGGATCATGTGCTCCAGAAGGGGTGAAAGGGAAAGGGAGTGGGAAGGGTCTCAGGATGCTGGTGTCTGTGGTAAGGAGTAGTTCTTGAATAAAAACAAACAAACAAACAAAACAATAAAATCTGCAGTGGATCCATGGTGGCTGTGCTGGTCTTTGCTTACTTCAGTGGTGACAATTGCTGGAGTCTTCTGCAGAACAAGCCATCTGGAACCATGCTTGCTCCCACTGCACAGCTACTACTAGTAGTCTCTGCTATTCTTCCTTGTTCATATATGTCCTTGTAAGTCACAGATTTGCCATTCTTCGGGGAGGTGAAACCAAAGTGGGTCCTTCGTGCTGTGCTCTAAAAGGTGAGCAAAGCTAGACACTCACCCCACTCTCCTTTTCTCAGTGAGGGTAATTCTTTCTACCTGAGGAGTTCCCCCTAGCTGCTGAGACATGCTGGCCGGGGAGATGAAATGATGCAGGCAAAATTAAGCCATTCCATCTTCCCCTTTTGTGCATTTATTCTCAGATTTTTTTTGTTCCACTGTGATGCTGAAGTTTCTTAAGTGGACACCTGTGCTCTCACAGAGCTGGTTTTGTTCATGAATAGCTGTCTAATTGTTGATCTTTCAGTGGAGTAGAGGCTGAGGTCTTCTACTTTGCCATCTTGGTGACATCACACTTTTTAATACTGACCTGCACTCATTCTAGTCTGCTTTTTATTCTTTATATGTTAAGTGTCTGTCTCATTCCACTAAACCATAAACCCCTAGATGGAAGAGTTAATGAAACATTCCTTTCTGTAGGTTATATAGTGCCTTACATAATAGGGATTCAATAAATATACATTGAATTCAATTAAGTCAATGATTAGATAGGGAGACTGGGTGGGTTTTCTTATCAATGTTATTTAAACAAGAGTCTCTGTTTCTTTTGTGTAATCTAGTGTGATACATAAATATGTGGTTTCAATTATTTTATTATGGTCTCTATATTATTTTTCCCCAAAACACATTCTTTCCAATTTGAAGCCAACAAAGTGATCAGAGTTGTTATGAAATTCTTCCTGCTAGTGGTTAAATTCATAAGGTTACGTTCCTTACATTCCTTTCTTAATGGAGATTATTTTTAAATTGATATGTTAACAGTATTCTTCAGAGTGTGGTATCAACGTCCCATTACCAAGAATTATTTATAATCATTACTTTTCAGAATGAAAGAAACCACAAAAGATAACTTCATTCTGAATTCTTCCCTCAAGGACACAAGGTTTTATTATCTCAATTTTAAAGAAAAGACAATTAAGGCCTGGAGATGTTAAGTTACTTCAGATCATACTGCTGGTCAGTAGCAGATTCAGTTGCAGAATTCTCAATCAAAATTTCTTTCCCTAATAACACTTTACCTCCCTCTTGGGACAACAGAAAATCACTATTAAAATTTGTTTCAGTGCACTAAATGATAGTGTTGGTCTGATGGAGCAATTGAGGTGCATTAAGTGATACAATGGTTTGCTAGAAGAAAGAGCTACTTAAGGTTAAAGTATACTTGCTAAAAAAAAACTAACATATAATACTCACCAGAGAGTTAAATTCTGAAAAGGAAACCTAGTTTTTAGCTTTATATGATTTTATTATAAAAATATGAAATGTAAAATGTTTTTCAACTCTCATCTTATGGATGGTAAATATGTATAAATTTCAATCATTTATTCAACATTCAACATACAGGTATATATCCTGTACAAGATATAAAATTGTGGAAGGCAGTTTGAGGAGATGTGACCAAGAGGACTCACCATCATATGCACATGAGACTAGACTACTTTAAAGGTCATTTTTAACTCTGACACCCTGTGAACTTATGCATGTATAAACTCCCTTCTGCTTTTGTGCTGTGTTTTTTCTTTCTTTTTTTGATCTCTCCCAATACGGCTTGCTCAAATCAGGTTACTGCATTTGCCAGCTTAACAAGCTCTAGACTTTTCATACACTTTTTAAAAGACCGGAGGTATAGTTGACTTATAATACTGTGTTAGTTTCAAGTATATAGCAAAGTAACTCAGCTATATATTTTTCAGATTGTATTCCATTATAGGTTATTACAAGGTACTTAACGTAATTCCCTGTCCTATACAGTAAATTCTTGTTGTTTATCTATTTTATGTATAGTAGTTTGTATCTGTTAATCCCATACTGCTAATTTGTACCACCTTCCCTCTCCCTCCCCTTTGGTAACCATAAGTTTGTTTTCTATGTCTGTGAGTTTGTTTCTATTTTGTATATAGATTCATTTGTATTATTCTTTAGATTTCACATATAAGTGATATCATATAGTATTTGTCATTGTCTGAATTACATCATTAAATATAATATTCTCTAGGCCCATCCATATTGCTGCAAAGGCAATATTTTATTCGTTTCATGGATGAGTAATATATATATATATATATATATATATATATATATATATATGCCTCACATCTTCTTAAGCCAGTCGTCTGTTGATGGGCACTTGGGTTGTTTCCATGTTTTGGTTATTGTAAGTAGTGCAGCTGTGAACATTGGGATGCACATATATTTTTGAATAAGAGTTTTCCTTCTTCTGAGATATATGCCCAGGAGTGTGATAGCTGGATCATATTGTAGCTCTATTTTTAGTTTCTTAAGGAACCTCCATACTGTTCTCCATAATGGCTGTACCAATTTACATTCCCACCAACAGTGTAGGAGGGAATCTTTTCCTCCACACTCTTTCTAGCATTTATTGTTTGTAGACTTTTTGATGATAGCCATTCTGAATGGTGTGAGGTGATAACTCATTTTGGTTTTGATTTGCATTTCTCTAATAATTAGCAGTGCTGAACATCTTTTTATGTGCCTGTTGGCCATCTGTATATTTTCTTTGGAGAAATGTCTATTTAGGCCTTCTGCCCAATTTTGGTTGGGTGTTTGTTCTTTCAATATTGAGTTGTATGAGCTGTTTGTATATTTGGATATTAACCCCTTGCTGGTCACATCATTTGTAAATATTTTCTCCCATTGTATAGGTATCATTTCATTTTGTTTATAGTTTGCATTGATGTACAAAGGCTTTTAAGATTGATTAAGCCCCATTGATTTATTTTTATCTTTTATTTCTTTTGCCTTGGGAGACTGACATAAGAAAATATTGATATAATTAATGTCAGAGAACGTTTTGCCTATGTTCTCTTCTAGGAGGTTTTTTTTTTTTTTCGGTACGCAGGCCTCTCACTGTTGTGGCCTCTCCCATTGCAGAGCACAGGCTCCAGACATGCAGGCCGCAGGCTCCGTAGCCATGGCTCACAGGCCCAGCCGCTCCGCGACATGTGGGATCTTCCCAGACCGGGGCACGAAGCTGTGTCCCCTGCATCGGCAGGCGGACTCTCAACCACTGTGCCACCAGGGAAGCCTTCTTCTAGGAGTTTTATGGTGTCATGTCTTATATTTAAGTCTTTAAACCATTTTGAGTTTATTTTTGTATATGGTGTGAGAGATTGTTCTAATTTCATTAATTTACATGTAGCTATCCAGCTCTCACAACACCACTTGTTGAAGAGTCTCTCTTTTCTCCATTGTATATTCTTGCCTCCATTGCAGTAGATCAATTGAATGTAGTAGTGTGGGTTTATTTCTTGTCTCTCTATTCTGTTCTATTGATCTATATGTCTGTTTTTCTGTCAATACCACATTGTTTTGATTACTATAGCTTTGTAGTATATTCAGAAGTCTGGAAGAGTTATGACTCCAGCTTTGTTTTTGTTTTGTTTTGCTTCTCCCCCTTCCGGATTGCTTTGGCAATTCTTGGTACTTTGTTGTTCCATATAAATTTTAGGATTATTTGTTCTAGTTCTGTGAAAAATTTCCTGGGCATTTTGATGGGATTGCAATGAACCTGTGTTTGCTTTGGGTAGTATGGCCATTTTAACAACATTAATTCTTCCAACCCAAGAGCATGTGATACCTTTTTCATATTTTTGAGGTGATTTTAACTGTGTTTTTTTTTTTACATTCTGGTATTTCATTATTCGTGTAAAAAAATGCCACAGACATGTATATCATGTGTCCTGCTACCTTACTTAATTCATTTATTCATTCTAATAGTTTTTGTTTGGAGGTTTTAGGGCTCTCTATACAGAGTATCATGTCCTCTACAAACACAACTTTTAACTCTTTCCTTCAAATTTGGATACATTTTATTTCTTTTTCCTTTCTGATTGCTTTGGCTAGGACATCCAATGCTATGTTGAATAGAAGTCGTGAGAGTTGGCCTCCTTGTCTTGTTCCTGAATTTAGTGGGAAGGCTTTGGCTTTTCACCACTATTTATTATTTGTGGGTTTGTTGCAAATGACTTTTATTATGTTGAGATATGTTCCCTCTATACCCACATTGGTGAGACTTTTTATCATGAATGCATGTTTAATTTTGTCAAATGCTTTTTCTGTGTCCATTGAGATGATCATGTGGTTTTTGTTTTTCTTTTCATTAATGTGATGTATCACATTGATTAATTTGCATATATTGAACCATTCTTGCAAATCCAGAATGAATCTGACTTGATCATGGATCATGGAGTATTATCCTTTTTATGTATTGTTGGATTCACTTTGCTAATACTTTGTTGAGGAATTTTGGATCTATAGTCATCAAAGAATGACCTGTACTTTTCTTTTTTTGCAGTCTCTTTGTCTGGTTTTGTTATCAGCATGGTTGTGGCTTCATAAAATGAATATTGAATTTTCTCCTCTTTAATTTTTCAGAATAATTTAAGAAGGATGGGTATAAGTTCTTCTTTGCATGTTTGCTATACTTCTCCAGTGAAGCTCTCTGGTACTGTACTTTTGTTTGCAGGGAGTTATATTATTATTAGTATTATTACAGATTCTGTTTCACTCCTGGTGATTGATCTATTTAAATTATCTCTTTCTTCTTGACTCAGTTTTTGCAAGCTGTGTATTTCTTCAAACTTGTCCATTTCTTCTAGGTTATCCAATTTTTTGGCATATAACTGTTCATGGTATTCTCTTATGATATATTTTTTTACTTACGTAGTATCAGTTTTTATTTCTCCTTTTTCATTTTCTATTTTCTTTATTTGGGTCTTCTCTCTTTTCTTCTTGGTGAGCTTGTTAGAGGTTTGCTGATTTTGTTTATCTTTTCAAAAACCAGCTCTTGGTTTTATTGATAATTTTTATTATCTTTTATCTCTGCTTGATGTATTTTCTCTCTGAGCTTCATTATTTCATTCCTTCTGCTGACTTTTTGTTTTGTTTTTTTTCTGTTTATTTTAGATAGTAGGTCAGGTTGTTTATTTGTTTTTTTGTTTCTTGAGGAAGACCTTATTGCTATGAACTTCCATCTTAGAACCGATTTTGCTTTATCCCATGGATTTTGTTAGGTTGTGTTTTTACTTTCATTTTTCTTTAGGTATTTTCTGATTTCTTGTTTGATCTCAACTTTGACCCATTGATTTTTCAATAGCACATTGTCTAGTCTCCATGTGTTTGTTTTTTTCCCATTTTTTCTATCTGTGCTTGATTTCTAATTTCATTCTGTTGTGGTCAGAAAAGATGATTGGAATAATTTCTATCCTCTTAAATTTGTTGAGGCTTGTTTTGTGACCTAGTGTGTGGTCTATCCTAGAGAACATTCCATGCATGCTTGAAAAGAATGTGTACTCTGTTTTTGGGAGGGGACATAGTGTCCTGTAGACATCAATTAAGTCCAACTGGTCTATTGTTCCATTTAGGACCTCTGTTGCCTTACTGATTTTCTGTCCAGGTGATCTGCCCTTTGATTTCAGTAGGGTTTTAAAGTCTCCTAATTCTATTGTATTATTGTCCATTTCTCCCTTTATATCTGTTAATACTTGTTTTATATACTTAGGAGCGCCTCTATTGAGTGCACATATATTAATGAGGGTAATATCCTCTTCTTATATTGATCCCTTTTTCATTACATAATGTCTTTCTTTGTGTTTCTTTCTAGCCTTTGTTTTCAAGTCTATTTTGTGTGATATGAGTTTTTCTACCTCCACTTTCTGGTCATTTCCATTTGCATGAAATATCTTTCTCCATCCCCTCACTTTCAGTCTGTGTATGTCTTTCACCCTGAAGTGAGTCTAATGTAGGTAGCATATTATAGATTCTTGTTTTTTTTTAATCTAACATGCCATCCTATGTCTTTTGATGAGAACATCTAGTCCATTGAGAATTTGTAATTTTCTTGTCCTATTTTTATCTTCATGTTTATCGTTTTACTGTTAATTGCAGTTGTAATCACTTTTAAAATCTTTTTACTATTTTTAAATCTATATACTTGTTTATTTAGGTGACCTTCAATCCTTTTATAAATTTCTTACTGTGATTTTCCCTTTTCTATAGATTGTTGCTTCTTTTATATTTAGGGAAAACCCTTCAATATTTATTTCTGGGTAGCTTTAGTATTGTTGTATTCTTTTAGTTTTTGCTTGTTTAAGAAATTCTTTATCTCTCCTTTTATTCTAAATTATAATATTGCTGGGTAGAGTATCCTAGGGTGCAGTTTTTCTCTCTCAGGACTTTGAATATATCATGGCATTTCCTTCTGACCTGAGAAGTTACTGCCAGTAAATCAGCTGATATACCTTATGGGGACCCTTGTAAGTGACAGTTTTCTCTTGCTGTCTTTAGAATCTTCTCTTTATAAAGATTTGCCTTTTGTATTATGATGTGTCTTGGTGTGTGTCTGTTTGAATTATTCTTGTTTGGGACCCTCTGTCCTTCCTGTAGGTGGATATCTGTTTCCTTCTTTAGTTTGGGGAAATTTTCAGCCATAATTCATTAAGAGGCATTCTTGATCTCCTTCTCTCTATATTCTACTTCTGGAATCCCTTTTATGAATAAGTTGGCACACTTTATATTACCCCACAGATTTCCAATGTTGCTTTAATTTTTTTTTGTTTTTTTGTCTTTCTGTCTGCTGTTCTGGTTGGGTGATTTCCATTATTCTATCAACTTATCACTTAATTCTTATTCTGTGCTGTTTAGCCTGCTGTTTGTTGTTTCTAGATTGGTTTTTATCTCGGAAATTGAGTGTCTATTTTTGATTGGTCCATCATAATAGTTTCTAGTTTCTTGTTAAAGTGATCTGCATTTCTATTGAGAAATTTTCTTAATTTCTGTGGCATTTTTATTACCTCCTTTTTGAACTCAGGTTTTAGTAGATTGTTGAGGTCTGTTTCATCATTTGTTTTTCAGGGGATTTCTCTTTTTCATTTAATTGTGAATAATTCCTCTGTCTTTTTTCATTTTACTTAACTCTCTGTCTCTATGAATTTAGGTGAAATAGTTACCATTTACAATGGAGAAAACACAGTCTCCTCAGTAAATGAAGAGAATAAATCGTGGTTGGAAAACTGGACAGCTACATTTAAAAGAATGAAATTAGAACAATCACTAACAACATGCACAAAAATAAACTCACAATGAATTAAACACCTAAATGTAAGACAGGATACTATAAAAGTCATAGAGGAAAACTTAGGCAGAACACTCTTTGACATTAGTCACAGCAAGATTTTTGTGATCCACCTCCTTAGAATAATGAAAATAAAAAGAAAAATAAGCAAATGGAATTTAATTAAACTCAAAAGCTTCTGCACAGCAAAGAAAACCATAAACAACATGAGAACCCACAGAATGGGAAAAAATATTTGCAATTGATGTGACTGATAAGGGATTAATTTCCAAATTTACAAACACCTCATGTAGTTCAATATCAAAAAAACAAACAACCCAATCAAAAATGGACAAAAGACCTAAATAGACATTACTACAAAAAGACATACAGGGAGAGAAGATGGCGGAAGTGTAAGATGTGGCGATCACCTTCCTCCACACAGATACATCAGAAATACATATACATGTCGAACTGTTCCTATAGAACAGACACTGAATGCTGGCAGAAGACCTCAGACCTCCCAATAGGCAAGAAACTCCCCACATACCAGGGTGGGGCAAAAGAAAAAAGAAAAAACAGAGACAAAGGAATAGGGGCAGGATCTGCATCAGTGTGAGGGAGCTGTGAAGGAGGAAAGGTTTCCACACACTATGAAGCCACTTCGTGGCGGAGACTGTGGGTGGCAGAAAGGGGAAGCTTTGGAGCCATGAGGAGTGTGCAGCAACAGGGGTGCAGAGGGTACAGCAGAGAGATTCCTGCACAGACGAGTGGTGCCGACCAGCACTCACCAGTCCAAGAGGCTTTTCTGCTCTCCTTCCAGGAATGGTGGGGGCTGGGAGCTAAGGCTCGGGCTTTGGATGGATCACAGGGAGAGGACTCAGGTTGGTGGCATGAACACAGCCTGAACGGGGCCAGTGCACCACGGCTAGCAAGTAGGGAGTCTGGGAAAATATCTGGACCTGCCAAAGAGTCAAGAGACTTTTTCTTCCCTCTTTGTTTCCTGGTGCGTGAAGAGAGGGGATTAAGAGCACTTGCACTGCTGGTGGGAAGGTGAATTCGTTCAGCCACTATGGAGAACAGTATGGAGGTTCCTTAAGAAACTACAAATAGAATGACCATATGACCCAGCAATCCCACTACTGGGCATATACCCTGAGAAAACTATAATTCAAAAAGAGTCATGTACAAAATTGTTCACTGCAGCTCTATTAACAATAGCCAGGAGATGGAAGCAACCTAAGAGTCCATCAACAGATGAATGGATAAAGAAGATGTGGCTCATATATATAATGGAATATTATTCAGCCATATCAAGAAACGAAATTGAATTATTTGTAGTGAGGTGGATGGACCTAGAGTCTATCATACAGAGTGAAGTAAGTCAGAAAGAGAAAAACAAATACTGAATGCTAACACATATATATGGAATCTATGAAAAAAAATTTCATGAAGAACTTATGGGTAACACAGGAATAAAGACACAGACTGACTAGAGAATGGACTTGAGGATATGGGGAGGGGGAATGGTAAGCTGTGACAAAGTGAGAGAGAGGCATGGACATATATACACTACCAAATGTAAAATAGATAGCTAGTGGGAAGGAGCTGCATAGCAAAGGGAGATCACCTCGGTGCTTTGTGACCACTTGGAGAGGTGAGATAGGGAGGGTGGGAGGGAGGGTGACACAAGAGGCTTTGATATGGGAGCGTGTGTGTATGTGTGGCTGATTCACTTTGTTGTAGAGAGGAAACTAACACACCATTGTGGAGCAATTATACTCCAATAAAGATGTACAAAAAAAAGTTCATGATGAAATGAAAATATTATTCTCAATATAATTTGTTTTCTCTTAGGCTAAATTTATAAAATTTTCTGTGTTTACCTTTAAAAAAATAAAAGAGTGCTGCTTAAAGGAGCTCCAGAGAGGGGCGTGAGCTGCGGTTACAAGCGTGGACCCCAGAGACGGGTATGAGACGCTAAGGCTGCTGCTGCAGCCACCAAGAAGCCTGTGTGCGAACACAGGTCACTATCCACACCTCCTCTCCCGGGAGCCTGTGCAGCCTGCCACTGACAGGGTTTCAGGATCCAGGCACAAATTCCCCGGGAGAGTGCACAGTGTGCATCAGGCTGGTGCAACGTCACGCCGGCCTCTGCCGCCACAGGCTCATCCCACATCCGTACCTCTCCCTACCCCCAGTCCTGATAAGCCAGAGCCAGCAAATCAGCTGCTCCTTTAACCCCGTCCTGTCTGAGCAAAGAACAGAAGCCCTCCAGTGACCTACACACAGAGGTGGGGCCAAATCCAAAGCTTAAATGTGGGAGCTGTGTGAACAAAGAATACAAAAGGAAATTTCTCCCAGCAGCCTCAGAAGTAGTGGATTAAAGCTCCACAATCAACTTGATGTACCCTGCATCTATGGAATACTTGAATAGACAAAGAACCACCCCAAATTGAGGAGGTGGACCTTGGTAGCAATATATATTATTTTAACCCCTTTTCCTCTTTTCTTGAGTGTGTATGTGTATGCTTCTGTGTGAGATTTTGTCTGTATAGCTTTGCTTACACCATTTGTCCTAGGGTTTTGTTCAGCCGTTTTTTTTTTCTTTTTTTGTTTCTACTTAAAAAAACTTTTTCTTAATAATAATTTTTTTATTTTAATAACTCTATTTTCTTTTATCTGTTATTTTATTTTATCCTCTGTCATTTTTTCTTTCTACTTTTTCTCCCTTTTATTCTGAGCTGTGTGGATGAAAGCTCTTGGTGCTCCAGACAGGCATCAGGGCTATGCCTCTGAGGTGGGAGATCCATCTTCAGGACACTGGCCCACAAGAGACCTACCAGCTCCAAGTAACACCAAATGGTGAAAATCTCCCAGAGATCTCCATCTCAACACCAAGACCCAGCTTCACTCAACAACCAGCAGGCTACAGTGCTGGACACTCTATGCCAAACAACTAGCTAGGCAGGAACACAGCCCCATAAATTAGCAGAGAGGCTGCCTAAAATTATAATAAGGCAACAGACACCCCAAAACACACCACCAGACATGGACCTGCCCACCAGAAAGACAAGATCCAGCCTCAGCCACTACAAAACAGGCCCCAGTCCCCTCCACCAGGAAGCCTACACAACTCATTGAACCATCCTTAGCCACTGGGAAGAGACACCAAAAACAACGGGTACTGCGAACCTGCAGCCTGCAAAAAGGAGATGCCAAACACAGTAAGATAAACAAAATGAGAAGACAGAAAAACACAGCAGATGAAGGAGCAAGGTAAAACCACACCAGGCCTAAGAAATGAAGAGGAAATAGGCAGTCTACATGAAAAAGAATTCAGAATAATGATAGTAAAGATTATCCAAAATCTTGGAAATAGAATAGAGAAAATGCAAGAAACATTTAACAAAGACCTAGAAGAACTAAAGAGGAAAGAAGCAATGATTAACAACACAATAAATGAAATTAAAAATACTCTAGAAGGGATCAATAGTAGAATAACTGAGGCAGAAGAATGGATAAGTGACGTGGAAGATAAAATATTAGAAATAACTATTGAAGAGCCGAATAAATGAACAGATCATCCAAGATGAAAATAAATAAGGAAACACAAGCTTTAAATGATACATTAAATAAGATGGACTTAATTAATATTTATAGGACAATCCACCCCAAAACAACAAAATACACATTTACCTCAAGAGCTCATGGAATATTCTCCAGGATAGATCATATCTTCAGTCACAAATCAAGCCTTGGTAAATTTAAGAAAATTGAAATCATATCAAGTACCTTTTACGACCACAACGCTATGAGACTAGATATCAATTACAGGAAACAATCTGTAAAAAATACAAACACATGGAGGCTAAACAATTCACCAATTAATAACGAAGTGATCACTTAAGAAATCAAAGGGGAAATCAAAAAATACCTAGAAAGAAATGACAATGGAGACACGATGACTCAAAACCTATGGGATGCAGCAAAAGCAGTTCTAAGAGAGAAGTTATAGCAATACAATCCTACCTTAATAAACAGGAAACAACTCGAATAAACAACCTAAACTTGCAACTAAACCAATTAGAGAAAGAAGAACAAAAAATCCCAAAGTTAGCAGAGGGAAAGAAATAAAGATGAGATCAGAAATAAATGAAAAAGAAATGAAGGAAACGATAGCAAAGATCAATAAAACTAAAAGCTGGTTCTTTGAGAAGATAAACAAAATTGATTAACTATTAGCAAGACTCATCAAGAAAACAAGGGAAAAGACCCAAAACAAGAGAAGTAGAAATGAAAAAGGAGAAGTAACAACTGACACTGGAGAAATGAAAAGGATAATGAGAGATTACTACAAGCAACTATATGCAAATAAAATGGGCAACTTGGAAGGAATGGACAAATTCATAGAAATGAACAACATTCTGAGATTGAAACAGGAAGAAATTATAAAATATGAACAGAACAACCAGAAGCATTGAAACTGAAAATGTGATTAAAAATCTTCCAAACAACAAAAGCCCAGGACCACATGGCTTTACAGGTGAATTATATCAAACATTTAGAGAAGAGCTAACACCTATTCTTCTCAAACTCTTCCAAAGTATAGCAGATGGAAGAACACTCCCCAACTCATTCTACAAGGCCACCATCACCCTGACACCAAAACCAGACAAGGATGTCACAAAGAAAGAAAACTACAGGCCAATATCACTGATGAACATAGATGCAAAATTCTTCAACAAAATACTAGCAACAGAATCCAACAGCACATTAAAAGTATCGTACACCATGATGAAGTGGGGTTTATTCCAGGAATGCAAGGATTCTTCTATATATGCAAATCAATCAATGTGATACACCATATTAACAAATTGAAGGAGAAAAAACATATGAACATCACAATAGATGCAGAGAAAGCTTTCGACAAAATTGAACACCCATTTATGATAAAAACCCTGCAGAAAGTTGGCATAGAGGGAACTTTCCTCAACATAATAAAGGACATATATAACAAACCCACACCAACATCATCCTCAATGGTGAAAAACTGAAACCGTTTCCCCCACGATCAGGAGCAAGACAAGTTTGCCCACTCTCACCACTCATTCAACATAATTTTGGGAGTTTTAGCCACAGCAATCAGAGAAGAAATAGAAATAAAAGGAATCCAAATCGGAAAAGAAGAGGTAAAGCTGTCGCTGTTTACATGACATGATTCTATACATAGAGAATCCTAAAGATGCTACCAGAAAACTGCTAGAGCTCATCAATGAATTTGGTAAAGTAGCAGGATACAAAATTATTGCACAGAAATCTCTGGCATTCCCATACACTAATGATGAAAAATCTGAAAGTGAAATTAAGAAAACACTCCCATTTACCGTTGCAACAAAAACAATAAAATATCTAGGAGTAAACATACCTAAGGAGAATAAAGACCTGTATGCAGACAATTATAAGACATTGATGAAAGAAATTAAAAATGATACAAATAGTTGGAGAGATATACCATGTTCTTGGATTGGAAGAATCAACAGTTTGAAAATGACTGTACTACCCAAAGCAATCTAGAGATTCAATGCAGTTGCTATCAAACTCCCACTGGCATTTTTCACAGAACTAGAACAAAAAAATTCACAATATGTATGGAAATACAGAAGACCCCGAATAGCCAAAGCAATCATGAAAACTAAAAATGGAGCTTGAAAAATCAGGCTTCCTGACTTCAGACTATACTTCAAAGCTACAGTAATCAAGACAGTATGGTACTGGCACAAAAACAGAAATATTGATAATGGGACAGGATAGAAATCCCAGAGATATACTTATGCACATATGGTCACCTTATCTTTGATAAAGTAGTCAAGAATATACAGTGGAGAAAGGACAGCCTTTTCAATAAGTGGTGCTGGGAAAACTGGACAGATCCATGTAAAAGTATGAAATTAGAACACTCCCTAACACCAAACACAAAAATAAGCACAAAATAGATTAAAAACCTGAATGTAAGGCCAGACACTATCAAACTCGTAGAGGAAAACAGGCAGAATACTCTATGAGATAAATCACAGCAAGGTAGTTTTTGACCCACCTCCTTGAGAAATGGAAATAAAAACAAAAATAAACAACTGGGACCTAAAGAAACTGAAAAGCTTTTGTAGAGCTAAGGAAACCATAAACAAGACCAGAAGACAACCTTCAGAATGGGAGAAAACATTTGCAAATGAAGCAACTGACAAAGGATTAATCTCTAAAGTTTACAAGCAGCTCATGCAGCTCAATATCAGAAAAACAAACAACCCAATCAAAAATGGGCAGATGACCTAAATAGACATTTTCTTCAAAGAAGATATACGGATTGCCAGCAAACACATGAAAGAATGTTCAACATCATTAATCATTAGAGAAATGCAAATCAAATCTACAATGAGATATCATCTCACACCAGACAGAATGGCCATCGTCAAAAAATCTAGAAACAATAAATGCTGGACAGGGTGTGGAGAAAAGGGAACCCTCTTGCACTATTCGTGGGAATGTAAATTGATACAGCCACTATGGAGAACAGTATGGAGGTTCCTTAAGAAACTAAAAGTAGAACTACCATACGACCCAGCAATCCCACTACTGGGCATATACCCTGGGAAAACCATAATTTAAAAAGGGTCATGTACCAAAATGTTCATTTCAGCTCTATTTATAATAGCCAGGATATTGAAGAAACCTAAGTGTCCATCATTGGATGAATGGATAAAGAAGATGTGGGACATATATACAATGGAATATTACTCAGCCATAAACGAAATTGAGTTATTTGTAGTGAAGTGGATGGACCTAGAGTCTGTCGTACAGAGTGAAGTAAGTCAGAAAGAGAAAAACAAATACAGTATGCTAACACATATATATGGAATCTAAGGATAAAATATAATTCATGAAGAACCTATGTGTAAGACGGGAATAAAGACACAGACCTACTGGAGAATGGACTTGTGGATATGGGGAGGGGGAAGCGTAAGCTGTGACAATGTGGGAGAATGGCATGGACATATATACACTACCGAACGTAAAATAGGTAGCTAGTGGGAAGCAGCTGCATAGCACAGGGAGATCAGCTCAGTGCTTTGTGACCACCTAGAGCGGTTGGATAGGGAGGGTGGGAGGGAGGGAGATGCAAGAGGGAAGAGATATGGTAACATATGTATATGTATAACTGATTTGCTTTGTTATAAAGCAGAAAATAACACACCATTGTAAAGCAATTATACTCCAATAAAGATGTTAAAAAAATTTAAAAAGACATACAGATGGCCAACAGGCACATGAAAATATGCTGAGAATTGCTTATTATTGGAGAAATGCAAATCAAAACTACAATTAGATATCATCTCACACCAGTCCGAAGGGCCATCAACAAATAGTCTACAAACAGTAAAACCTGGAGAGGGTGTGGATAAAATGGAACCCTTCTACACTGTGGCAGGAATGTAATTGATATAGCCACTATGAAGAACTATATGGAAGTTTCTTGAAAAAACTAAAAATAGAACTACCATATGATCCAGCAATTTTGGGCATATATCTGGAGAAAACCTCAGTTCAAAAGGATACATTCACCCTAATGTTCACTCTTGCAATAGTCAAGACATGGAAGCAAACTAAATGCCCATTGAGAGATGAATGATAAAGAAGATGTCGTACATATATACAATGGAATATTTCTCCACCATTGAAAAGAATGAAATAATGCCATTTGCAGC